>NC_136901.1:16836906-17386406 GCF_949606895.1 Notothenia rossii
CGTCGTAGTAAGGTGTAGTTCAATTAACCTGCTGCAAAATGGCAAAAAGCCACTGATTTCGGCTGCAGCACCCCAGGGTAAACTGAACAAAAGACAGTTGAGGCCACAGAAAAACCAGGTGCAATACTCACCTTGTTTTGACAAGTCTGTTGTGGGGTACCTGTCCTTCCATAATGCCACGTTCCCAATTACCATATTGTTGGCTTGTAAGTGAGGAAATTGTTGTTAGACTTTGTGGTCTAGCTAACAGGTTGGCTGTAAAAGTTGAACATCCAGCAAATATCTTAAATCTTAGAGTTTTTACCTTCTATTTCCTGAACTGAAATACAAAAGTTGTGTGGGGAATGCAGGCATCGATCCCCCTACCTCTCGCATGCTAAGCGAGCAATCTACCATTTGAGCTAATTCCCCCATACAGCAATGCTCTTGTAGTTCTTCTAAGTTCTTTTCTCCAATTCTCCTCCATGCCATTCCTTTCGAGGGCCTACATAAATAATGTGAATCTTGACCTGGCTCTTACAATTACTGGAAAACTCGTGAAAACAGGACGAGGTGGCCGAGTGGTTAAGGCGATGGACTGCTAATCCATTGTGCTCTGCACGCGTGGGTTCCAATCCCATCCTCGTCGTAGTAAGGTGTAGTTCAATGAACCTGCTGCAAAATGGCAAAAAGCCAGCGATTATGGCTGCAGCACCCGAGGGTAAACTGAACAAAAGACAGTTGTGGCCACCGAAAAACCAGGTGCAATGCTCTCCTTGTTTCGACAAGTCTGTTGTGAGTTATCTGTCCTTCCATAATGCCACGTTTCCAATTACCATATTGTTGGCTTGTAAGTGAGGAAATCGCTGTCAGACTTTGTGGTCTAGCTAACAGGTTGGCTGTAAAAGTTGAACATCCGGCAAATATCTTAAATCTTAGAGTTTTTACCTTCTATTTCCTGAACTGAAATACTAAAGTTTTGTGGAGAATGCAGGCATCGATCCCGCTACCTCTCACATGCTAAGCGAGCGCTCTACCATTTGAGCTAATTCCCCTATACAACAATGCTCTTGTAGTTCTTTTAAGTTGTTTTCTCCAACTCTCCTCCATGCCATTCCTTTCGAGGGCCTACATAAACACTGTGAATTTTGACCTGGCTCTTACGTTTACTGGAAAACTCGTGAAAACAGGACGAGGTGGCCGAGTGGTTAAGGCGATGGACTGCTAATCCATTGTGCTCTGCACGCGTGGGTTCGAATCCCATTCTCGTCGTAGTAAGGATTAGTTCAATGAACCTGCTGCAAAAAGCCAGCGATTTTGCTGCAGCAAACAAGAGTAAACTGAACAAAAGACAGTTGAGGCCACCGAAAAACCAGGCGCAATGCTCTCCTTTTTTCGACAAGTCTGTTGTGGGGTACCTGTCCTTCCATAATGCCACGTTCCCAATTACCATATTGTTGGCTTGTAAGTTAGGATATCGCTGTCAGACTTTGTGGTCTGGCTAACAGGTTGGCTGTAAAAGTTGAACATCCAGCAAATATCTTAAATCTTAGAGTTTTTACCTTCTATTTCCTGAACTGAAATACTAAAGTTGTGTGGAGAATGCGGGCATCGATCCCGCTACCTCCCCATAATTCCCCCATACAACAATGCTCTTGTAGTTCTTCTAAGTTGTTTTGTCCAACTCTCCTCCATGCCATTCCTTTCAAGGGCCTACATAAACACTCTGAATCTTGACCTGGCTCTTAGGTTTACTGGAAAACTCGTGAAAACAAGACGAGGTGGCCGAGTGGTTAAGGCGATGGACTGCTAATCCATTGTGCTCTGCACGCGTGGGTTCGAATCCCATCCTCGTCGTAGTAAGGTTTAGTTGAATGAACCTGCTGCAAAATGGCAAAAAGCCAGCGATTTCGGCTGCAGCACCCAAGGGTAAACTGGGTAAACTGAACAAAAGACAGTTGAGGCCACCGGAAAAACCAGGCGCAATGCTCTCTTTGTTTCGAATAGTCTGTTGTGGGGTACCTGTCCTTCCATAATGCCATGTTCCCAATTACCATATTGATGGCTTTTAAGTGAGGAAATTGTTGTTAGACTTTGTGGTCTCGCTAACATGTTGGCTGGAAAAGTTGAACATCCAGCAAATATATGAAATCTTACAGTTTTTACCTTTTATTTCCTGAACTGAAATACTAAAGTTGTGTGGAGAATGCGGGCATCGATCCCGCTACCTCTCGCATGCTAAGCGAGCACTCTACCATTTGAGCTAATTCCCCTATACAACAATGCTCTTGTAGTTCTTCTAAGTTGTTTTCTCCAATTCTCCTACATGCCATTCCTTTCGAGGGCCTACATAAACACTGTGAATTTTGACCTGGCTCTTACATTTACTGGAAAACTCGTGAAAACAGGACGAGGTGGCCGAGTGGTTAAGGCGATGGACTGCTAATCCATTGTGCTCTGCACGCGTGGGTTCGAATCCCATCCTCGTCGTAGTAAGGTGTAGTTCAATTAACCTGCTGCAAAATGGCAAAAAGCCACTGATTTCGGCTGCAGCACCCCAAGGTAAACTGAACAAAAGACAGTTGAGGCCACAGAAAAACCAGGTGCAATACTCTCCTTGTTTCAACAAGTCTGTTGTGAGTTATCTGTCCTTCCATAATGCCACGTTTCCAATTACCATATTGTTGGCTTGTAAGTGAGGAAATCGCTGTCAGACTTTGTGGTCTAGCTAACAGGTTGGCTGTAAAAGTTGAACATCCGGCAAATATCTTAAATCTTAGAGTTTTTACCTTCTATTTCCTGAACTGAAATACTAAAGTTTTGTGGAGAATGCAGGCATCGATACCGTTACATCTCACATGCTAAGCGAGCGCTCTACCATTTGAGCTAATTCCCCTATACAACAATGCTCTTGTAGTTATTTTAAGTTGTTTTCTCCAACTCTCTTCCATGCCATTCCTTTCGAGGGCCTACATAAACACTGTGAATTTTGACCTGGCTCTTACGTTTACTGGAAAACTCGTGAAAACAGGACGAGGTGGCCGAGTGGTTAAGGCGATGGACTGCTAATCCATTGTGCTCTGCACGCGTGGGTTCGAATCCCATCCTCGTCGTAGTAAGGTTTAGTTCAATGAACCTGCTGCAAAAAGCCATCAATTTTGCTGCAGCAAACAAGAGTAAACTGAACAAAAGACAGTTGAGGCCACCGAAAAACCAGGCGCAATGCTCTCCTTGTTTCGACAAGTCTGTTGTGGGGTACCTGTCCTTCCATAATGCCACGTTCCCAATTACCATATTGTTGGCTTGTAAGTTAGGATATCGCTGTCAGACTTTGTGGTCTGGCTAACAGGTTGGCTGTAAAAGTTGAACATCCAGCAAATATCTTAAATCTTAGAGTTTTTACCTTCTATTTCCTGAACTGAAATACTAAAGTTGTGTGGAGAATGCGGGCATCGATCCCGCTACCTCCCCATAATTCCCCCATACAACAATGCTCTTGTAGTTCTTCTAAGTTGTTTTGTCCAACTCTCCTCCATGCCATTCCTTTCAAGGGCCTACATAAACACTCTGAATCTTGACCTGGCTCTTAGGTTTACTGGAAAACTCGTGAAAACAAGACGAGGTGGCCGAGTGGTTAAGGCGATGGACTGCTAATCCATTGTGCTCTGCACGCGTGGGTTCGAATCCCATCCTCGTCGTAGTAAGGTTTAGTTGAATGAACCTGCTGCAAAATGGCAAAAAGCCAGCGATTTCGGCTGCAGCACCCAAGGGTAAACTGGGTAAACTGAACAAAAGACAGTTGAGGCCACCGGAAAAACCAGGCGCAATGCTCTCTTTGTTTCGAAAAGTCTGTTGTGGGGTACCTGTCCTTCCATAATGCCATGTTCCCAATTACCATATTGATGGCTTTTAAGTGAGGAAATTGTTGTTAGACTTTGTGGTCTCGCTAACATGTTGGCTGGAAAAGTTGAGCATCCAGCAAATATATGAAATCTTACAGTTTTTACCTTTTATTTCCTGAACTGAAATACTAAAGTTGTGTGGAGAATGCGGGCATCGATCCCGCTACCTCTCGCATGCTAAGCGAGCACTCTACCATTTGAGCTAATTCCCCTATACAACAATGCTCTTGTAGTTCTTCTAAGTTGTTTTCTCCAATTCTCCTACATGCCATTCCTTTCGAGGGCCTACATAAACACTGTGAATTTTGACCTGGCTCTTACATTTACTGGAAAACTCGTGAAAACAGGACGAGGTGGCCGAGTGGTTAAGGCGATGGACTGCTAATCCATTGTGCTCTGCACGCGTGGGTTCGAATCCCATCCTCGTCGTAGTAAGGTGTAGTTCAATTAACCTGCTGCAAAATGCCAAAAAGCCACTGATTTCGGCTGCAGCACCCCAGGGTAAACTGAACAAAAGACAGTTGTGGCCACCGAAAAACCAGGTGCAATGCTCTCCTTGTTTCAACAAGTCTGTTGTGAGTTATCTGTCCTTCCATAATGCCACGTTTCCAATTACCATATTGTTGGCTTGTAAGTGAGGAAATCGCTGTCAGACTTTGTGGTCTAGCTAACAGGTTGGCTGTAAAAGTTGAACATCCGGCAAATATCTTAAATCTTAGAGTTTTTACCTTCTATTTCCTGAACTGAAATACTAAAGTTTTGTGGAGAATGCAGGCATCGATACCGCTACATCTCACATGCTAAGCGAGCGCTCTACCATTTGAGCTAATTCCCCTATACAACAATGCTCTTGTAGTTATTTTAAGTTGTTTTCTCCAACTCTCCTCCATGCCATTCCTTTCGAGGGCCTACATAAACACTGTGAATTTTGACCTGGGTCTTACGTTTACTGGAAAACTCGTGAAAACAGGACGAGGTGGCCGAGTGGTTAAGGCAATGGACTGCTAATCCATTGTGCTCTGCACGCGTGGGTTCGAATCCCATCCTCGTCGTAGTAAGGTTTAGTTCAATGAACCTGCTGCAAAAAGCCATCAATTTTGCTGCAGCAAACAAGAGTAAACTGAACAAAAGACAGTTGAGGCCACCGAAAAACCAGGCGCAATGCTCTCCTTGTTTCGACAAGTCTGTTGTGGGGTACCTGTCCTTCCATAATGCCACGTTCCCAATTACCATATTGTTGGCTTGTAAGTTAGGATATCGCTGTCAGACTTTGTGGTCTGGCTAACAGGTTGGCTGTAAAAGTTGAACATCCAGCAAATATCTTAAATCTTAGAGTTTTTACCTTCTATTTCCTGAACTGAAATACTAAAGTTGTGTGGAGAATGCGGGCATCGATCCCGCTACCTCCCCATAATTCCCCCATACAACAATGCTCTTGTAGTTCTTCTAAGTTGTTTTGTCCAACTCTCCTCCATGCCATTCCTTTCAAGGGCCTACATAAACACTCTGAATCTTGACCTGGCTCTTAGGTTTACTGGAAAACTCGTGAAAACAAGACGAGGTGGCCGAGTGGTTAAGGCGATGGACTGCTAATCCATTGTGCTCTGCACGCGTGGGTTCGAATCCCATCCTCGTCGTAGTAAGGTTTAGTTGAATGAACCTGCTGCAAAATGGCAAAAAGCCAGCGATTTCGGCTGCAGCACCCAAGGGTAAACTGGGTAAACTGAACAAAAGACAGTTGAGGCCACCGGAAAAACCAGGCGCAATGCTCTCTTTGTTTCGAAAAGTCTGTTGTGGGGTACCTGTCCTTCCATAATGCCATGTTCCCAATTACCATATTGATGGCTTTTAAGTGAGGAAATTGTTGTTAGACTTTGTGGTCTCGCTAACATGTTGGCTGGAAAAGTTGAACATCCAGCAAATATATGAAATCTTACAGTTTTTACCTTTTATTTCCTGAACTGAAATACTAAAGTTGTGTGGAGAATGCGGGCATCGATCCCGCTACCTCTCGCATGCTAAGCGAGCACTCTACCATTTGAGCTAATTCCCCTATACAACAATGCTCTTGTAGTTCTTCTAAGTTGTTTTCTACAATTCTCCTACATGCCATTCCTTTCGAGGGCCTACATAAACACTGTGAATTTTGACCTGGCTCTTACATTTACTGGAAAACTCGTGAAGACAGGACGAGGTGGCCGAGTGGTTAAGGCGATGGACTGCTAATCCATTGTGCTCTGCACGCGTGGGTTCGAATCCCATCCTCGTCGTAGTAAGGTGTAGTTCAATTAACCTGCTGCAAAATGGCAAAAAGCCACTGATTTCGGCTGCAGCACCCCAAGGTAAACTGAACAAAAGACAGTTGAGGCCACAGAAAAACCAGGTGCAATACTCACCTTGTTTTGACAAGTCTGTTGTGGGGTACCTGTCCTTCCATAATGCCACGTTCCCAATTACCATATTGTTGGCTTGTAAGTGAGGAAATTGTTGTTAGACTTTGTGGTCTAGCTAACAGGTTGGCTGTAAAAGTTGAACATCCAGCAAATATCTTAAATCTTAGAGTTTTTACCTTCTATTTCCTGAACTGAAATACAAAAGTTGTGTGGGGAATGCAGGCATCGATCCCCCTACCTCTCGCATGCTAAGCGAGCAATCTACCATTTGAGCTAATTCCCCCATACAACAATGCACTTGTAGTTCTTCTAAGTTCTTTTCTCCAATTCTCCTCCATGCCATTCCTTTCGAGGGCCTACATAAATAATGTGAATCTTGACCTGGCTCTTACAATTACTGGAAAACTCGTGAAAACAGGACGAGGTGGCCGAGTGGTTAAGGCGATGGACTGCTAATCCATTGTGCTCTGCACGCGTGGGTTCGAATCCCATCCTTGTCGTAGTAAGGTGTAGTTCAATGAACCTGCTGCAAAATGCCAAAAAGCCAATGATTTCGGCTGCAGCACCCCAGGGTAAACTGAACAAAAGACAGTTGTGGCCACCGAAAAACCAGGTGCAATGCTCTCCTTGTTTCGACAAGTCTGTTGTGGGGTACCTGTCCTTCCATAATGCCACGTTCCCAATTACCATATTGTTGGATGTAAGTTAGGATATCGCTGTCAGACTTTGTGGTCTGGCTAACAGGTTGGCTGTAAAAGTTGAACATCCAGCAAATATCTTAAATCTTAGAGTTTTTACCTTCTATTTCCTGAACTGAAATACTAAAGTTGTGTGGAGAATGCGGGCATCGATCCCGCTACCTCCCCATAATTCCCCCATACAACAATGCTCTTGTAGTTCTTCTAAGTTGTTTTGTCCAACTCTCCTCCATGCCATTCCTTTCAAGGGCCTACATAAACACTCTGAATCTTGACCTGGCTCTTAGGTTTACTGGAAAACTCGTGAAAACAAGACGAGGTGGCCGAGTGGTTAAGGCGATGGACTGCTAATCCATTGTGCTCTGCACGCGTGGGTTCGAATCCCATCCTCGTCGTAGTAAGGTTTAGTTGAATGAACCTGCTGCAAAATGGCAAAAAGCCAGCGATTTCGGCTGCAGCACCCAAGGGTAAACTTGGTAAACTGAACAAAAGACAGTTGAGGCCACCGGAAAAACCAGGCGCAATGCTCTCTTTGTTTCGAAAAGTCTGTTGTGGGGTACCTGTCCTTCCATAATGCCATGTTCCCAATTACCATATTGATGGCTTTTAAGTGAGGAAATTGTTGTTAGACTTTGTGGTCTCGCTAACATGTTGGCTGGAAAAGTTGAACATCCAGCAAATATATGAAATCTTACAGTTTTTACCTTTTATTTCCTGAACTGAAATACTAAAGTTGTGTGGAGAATGCGGGCATCGATCCCGCTACCTCTCGCATGCTAAGCGAGCACTCTACCATTTGAGCTAATTCCCCTATACAACAATGCTCTTGTAGTTCTTCTAAGTTGTTTTCTCCAATTCTCCTACATGCCATTCCTTTCGAGGGCCTACATAAACACTGTGAATTTTGACCTGGCTCTTACATTTACTGGAAAACTCGTGAAAACAGGACGAGGTGGCCGAGTGGTTAAGGCGATGGACTGCTAATCCATTGTGCTCTGCACGCGTGGGTTCGAATCCCATCCTCGTCGTAGTAAGGTGTAGTTCAATTAACCTGCTGCAAAATGCCAAAAAGCCACTGATTTCGGCTGCAGCACCCCAGGGTAAACTGAACAAAAGACAGTTGTGGCCACCGAAAAACCAGGTGCAATGCTCTCCTTGTTTCAACAAGTCTGTTGTGAGTTATCTGTCCTTCCATAATGCCACGTTTCCAATTACCATATTGTTGGCTTGTAAGTGAGGAAATCGCTGTCAGACTTTGTGGTCTAGCTAACAGGTTGGCTGTAAAAGTTGAACATCCGGCAAATATCTTAAATCTTAGAGTTTTTACCTTCTATTTCCTGAACTGAAATACTAAAGTTTTGTGGAGAATGCAGGCATCGATACCGCTACATCTCACATGCTAAGCGAGCGCTCTACCATTTGAGCTAATTCCCCTATACAACAATGCTCTTGTAGTTATTTTAAGTTGTTTTCTCCAACTCTCCTCCATGCCATTCCTTTCGAGGGCCTACATAAACACTGTGAATTTTGACCTGGGTCTTACGTTTACTGGAAAACTCGTGAAAACAGGACGAGGTGGCCGAGTGGTTAAGGCAATGGACTGCTAATCCATTGTGCTCTGCACGCGTGGGTTCGAATCCCATCCTCGTCGTAGTAAGGTTTAGTTCAATGAACCTGCTGCAAAAAGCCATCAATTTTGCTGCAGCAAACAAGAGTAAACTGAACAAAAGACAGTTGAGGCCACCGAAAAACCAGGCGCAATGCTCTCCTTGTTTCGACAAGTCTGTTGTGGGGTACCTGTCCTTCCATAATGCCACGTTCCCAATTACCATATTGTTGGCTTGTAAGTTAGGATATCGCTGTCAGACTTTGTGGTCTGGCTAACAGGTTGGCTGTAAAAGTTGAACATCCAGCAAATATCTTAAATCTTAGAGTTTTTACCTTCTATTTCCTGAACTGAAATACTAAAGTTGTGTGGAGAATGCGGGCATCGATCCCGCTACCTCCCCATAATTCCCCCATACAACAATGCTCTTGTAGTTCTTCTAAGTTGTTTTGTCCAACTCTCCTCCATGCCATTCCTTTCAAGGGCCTACATAAACACTCTGAATCTTGACCTGGCTCTTAGGTTTACTGGAAAACTCGTGAAAACAAGACGAGGTGGCCGAGTGGTTAAGGCGATGGACTGCTAATCCATTGTGCTCTGCACGCGTGGGTTCGAATCCCATCCTCGTCGTAGTAAGGTTTAGTTGAATGAACCTGCTGCAAAATGGCAAAAAGCCAGCGATTTCGGCTGCAGCACCCAAGGGTAAACTGGGTAAACTGAACAAAAGACAGTTGAGGCCACCGGAAAAACCAGGCGCAATGCTCTCTTTGTTTCGAAAAGTCTGTTGTGGGGTACCTGTCCTTCCATAATGCCATGTTCCCAATTACCATATTGATGGCTTTTAAGTGAGGAAATTGTTGTTAGACTTTGTGGTCTCGCTAACATGTTGGCTGGAAAAGTTGAACATCCAGCAAATATATGAAATCTTACAGTTTTTACCTTTTATTTCCTGAACTGAAATACTAAAGTTGTGTGGAGAATGCGGGCATCGATCCCGCTACCTCTCGCATGCTAAGCGAGCACTCTACCATTTGAGCTAATTCCCCTATACAACAATGCTCTTGTAGTTCTTCTAAGTTGTTTTCTCCAATTCTCCTACATGCCATTCCTTTCGAGGGCCTACATAAACACTGTGAATTTTGACCTGGCTCTTACATTTACTGGAAAACTCGTGAAGACAGGACGAGGTGGCCGAGTGGTTAAGGCGATGGACTGCTAATCCATTGTGCTCTGCACGCGTGGGTTCGAATCCCATCCTCGTCGTAGTAAGGTGTAGTTCAATTAACCTGCTGCAAAATGGCAAAAAGCCACTGATTTCGGCTGCAGCACCCCAAGGTAAACTGAACAAAAGACAGTTGAGGCCACAGAAAAACCTGGTGCAATACTCACCTTGTTTTGACAAGTCTGTTGTGGGGTACCTGTCCTTCCATAATGCCACGTTCCCAATTACCATATTGTTGGCTTGTAAGTGAGGAAATTGTTGTTAGACTTTGTGGTCTAGCTAACAGGTTGGCTGTAAAAGTTGAACATCCAGCAAATATCTTAAATCTTAGAGTTTTTACCTTCTATTTCCTGAACTGAAATACAAAAGTTGTGTGGGGAATGCAGGCATCGATCCCCCTACCTCTCGCATGCTAAGCGAGCAATCTACCATTTGAGCTAATTCCCCCATACAACAATGCACTTGTAGTTCTTCTAAGTTCTTTTCTCCAATTCTCCTCCATGCCATTCCTTTCGAGGGCCTACATAAATAATGTGAATCTTGACCTGGCTCTTACAATTACTGGAAAACTCGTGAAAACAGGACGAGGTGGCCGAGTGGTTAAGGCGATGGACTGCTAATCCATTGTGCTCTGCACGCGTGGGTTCGAATCCCATCCTCGTCGTAGTAAGGTGTAGTTCAATGAACCTGCTGCAAAATGCCAAAAAGCCACTGATTTCGGCTGCAGCACCCCAGGGTAAACTGAACAAAAGACAGTTGTGGCCACCGAAAAACCAGGTGCAATGCTCTCCTTGTTTCAACAAGTCTGTTGTGAGTTATCTGTCCTTCCATAATGCCACGTTTCCAATTACCATATTGTTGGCTTGTAAGTGAGGAAATCGCTGTCAGACTTTGTGGTCTAGCTAACAGGTTGGCTGTAAAAGTTGAACATCCGGCAAATATCTTAAATCTTAGAGTTTTTACCTTCTATTTCCTGAACTGAAATACTAAAGTTTTGTGGAGAATGCAGGCATCGATACCGCTACATCTCACATGCTAAGCGAGCGCTCTACCATTTGAGCTAATTCCCCTATACAACAATGCTCTTGTAGTTATTTTAAGTTGTTTTCTCCAACTCTCCTCCATGCCATTCCTTTCGAGGGCCTACATAAACACTGTGAATTTTGACCTGGGTCTTACGTTTACTGGAAAACTCGTGAAAACAGGACGAGGTGGCCGAGTGGTTAAGGCGATGGACTGCTAATCCATTGTGCTCTGCACGCGTGGGTTCGAATCCCATCCTCGTCGTACTAAGGTTTAGTTCAATGAACCTGCTGCAAAAAGCCATCAATTTTGCTGCAGCAAACAAGAGTAAACTGAACAAAAGACAGTTGAGGCCACCGAAAAACCAGGCGCAATGCTTTCCTTGTTTCGACAAGTCTGTTGTGGGGTACCTGTCCTTCCATAATGCCACGTTCCCAATTACCATATTGTTGGCTTGTAAGTTAGGATATCGCTGTCAGACTTTGTGGTCTGGCTAACAGGTTGGCTGTAAAAGTTGAACATCCAGCAAATATCTTAAATCTTAGAGTTTTTACCTTCTATTTCCTGAACTGAAATACTAAAGTTGTGTGGAGAATGCGGGCATCGATCCCGCTACCTCCCCATAATTCCCCCATACAACAATGCTCTTGTAGTTCTTCTAAGTTGTTTTGTCCAACTCTCCTCCATGCCATTCCTTTCAAGGGCCTACATAAACACTCTGAATCTTGACCTGGCTCTTAGGTTTACTGGAAAACTCGTGAAAACAAGACGAGGTGGCCGAGTGGTTAAGGCGATGGACTGCTAATCCATTGTGCTCTGCACGCGTGGGTTCGAATCCCATCCTCGTCGTAGTAAGGTTTAGTTGAATGAACCTGCTGCAAAATGGCAAAAAGCCAGCGATTTCGGCTGCAGCACCCAAGGGTAAACTGGGTAAACTGAACAAAAGACAGTTGAGGCCACCGGAAAAACTAGGCGCAATGCTCTCTTTGTTTCGAAAAGTCTGTTGTGGGGTACCTGTCCTTCCATAATGCCATGTTCCCAATTACCATATTGATGGCTTTTAAGTGAGGAAATTGTTGTTAGACTTTGTGGTCTCGCTAACATGTTGGCTGGAAAAGTTGAACATCCAGCAAATATATGAAATCTTACAGTTTTTACCTTTTATTTCCTGAACTGAAATACTAAAGTTGTGTGGAGAATGCGGGCATCGATCCCGCTACCTCTCGCATGCTAAGCGAGCACTCTACCATTTGAGCTAATTCCCCTATACAACAATGCTCTTGTAGTTCTTCTAAGTTGTTTTCTCCAATTCTCCTACATGCCATTCCTTTCGAGGGCCTACATAAACACTGTGAATTTTGACCTGGCTCTTACATTTACTGGAAAACTCGTGAAGACAGGACGAGGTGGCCGAGTGGTTAAGGCGATGGACTGCTAATCCATTGTGCTCTGCACGCGTGGGTTCGAATCCCATCCTCGTCGTAGTAAGGTGTAGTTCAATTAACCTGCTGCAAAATGGCAAAAAGCCACTGATTTCGGCTGCAGCACCCCAAGGTAAACTGAACAAAAGACAGTTGAGGCCACAGAAAAACCAGGTGCAATACTCACCTTGTTTTGACAAGTCTGTTGTGGGGTACCTGTCCTTCCATAATGCCACGTTCCCAATTACCATATTGTTGGCTTGTAAGTGAGGAAATTGTTGTTAGACTTTGTGGTCTAGCTAACAGGTTGGCTGTAAAAGTTGAACATCCAGCAAATATCTTAAATCTTAGAGTTTTTACCTTCTATTTCCTGAACTGAAATACAAAAGTTGTGTGGGGAATGCAGGCATCGATCCCCCTACCTCTCGCATGCTAAGCGAGCAATCTACCATTTGAGCTAATTCCCCCATACAACAATGCACTTGTAGTTCTTCTAAGTTCTTTTCTCCAATTCTCCTCCATGCCATTCCTTTCGAGGGCCTACATAAATAATGTGAATCTTGACCTGGCTCTTACAATTACTGGAAAACTCGTGAAAACAGGACGAGGTGGCCGAGTGGTTAAGGCGATGGACTGCTAATCCATTGTGCTCTGCAGGCGTGGGTTCGAATCCCATCCTCGTCGTAGTAAGGTGTAGTTCAATGAACCTGCTGCAAAATGCCAAAAAGCCACTGATTTCGGCTGCAGCACCCCAGGGTAAACTGAACAAAAGACAGTTGTGGCCACCGAAAAACCAGGTGCAATGCTCTCCTTGTTTCAACAAGTCTGTTGTGAGTTATCTGTCCTTCCATAATGCCACGTTTCCAATTACCATATTGTTGGCTTGTAAGTGAGGAAATCGCTGTCAGACTTTGTGGTCTAGCTAACAGGTTGGCTGTAAAAGTTGAACATCCGGCAAATATCTTAAATCTTAGAGTTTTTACCTTCTATTTCCTGAACTGAAATACTAAAGTTTTGTGGAGAATGCAGGCATCGATACCGCTACCTCTCACATGCTAAGCGAGCGCTCTACCATTTGAGCTAATTCCCCTATACAACAATGCTCTTGTAGTTATTTTAAGTTGTTTTCTCCAACTCTCCTCCATGCCATTCCTTTCGAGGGCCTACATAAACACTGTGAATTTTGACCTGGCTCTTACGTTTACTGGAAAACTTGTGAAAACAGGACGAGGTGGCCGAGTGGTTAAGGCGATGGACTGCTAATCCATTGTGCTCTGCACGCGTGGGTTCGAATCCCATCCTCGTCGTAGTAAGGTTTAGTTCAATGAACCTGCTGCAAAAAGCCAGCAATTTTGCTGCAGCAAACAAGAGTAAACTGAACAAAAGACAGTTGAGGCCACCGAAAAACCAGGCGCAATGCTCTCCTTGTTTCGACAAGTCTGTTGTGGGGTACCTGTCCTTCCATAATGCCACGTTCCCAATTACCATATTGTTGGCTTGTAAGTTAGGATATCGCTGTCAGACTTTGTGGTCTAGCTTACAGGTTGGCTGTAAAAGTTGAACATCCAACAAATATCTTAAATCTTAGAGTTTTTACCTTCTATTTCCTGAACTGAAATACTAAAGTTGTGTGGAGAATGCGGGCATCGATCCCGCTACCTCCCCATAATTCCCCCATACAACAATGCTCTTGTAGTTCTTCTAAGTTGTTTTGTCCAACTCTCCTCCATGCCATTCCTTTCAAGGGCCTACATAAACACTCTGAATCTTGACCTGGCTCTTAGGTTTACTGGAAAACTCGTGAAAACAAGACGAGGTGGCCGAGTGGTTAAGGCGATGGACTGCTAATCCATTGTGCTCTGCACGCGTGGGTTCGAATCCCATCCTCGTCGTAGTAAGGTTTAGTTGAATGAACCTGCTGCAAAATGGCAAAAAGCCAGCGATTTCGGCTGCAGCACCCAAGGGTAAACTGGGTAAACTGAACAAAAGACAGTTGAGGCCACCGGAAAAACCAGGCGCAATGCTCTCTTTGTTTCGAAAAGTCTGTTGTGGGGTACCTGTCCTTCCATAATGCCATGTTCCCAATTACCATATTGATGGCTTGTAAGTGAGGAAATTGTTGTTAGACTTTGTGGTCTCGCTAACATGTTGGCTGGAAAAGTTGAACATCCAGCAAATATATGAAATCTTACAGTTTTTACCTTTTATTTCCTGAACTGAAATACTAAAGTTGTGTGGAGAATGCGGGCATCGATCCCGCTACCTCTCGCATGCTAAGCGAGCACTCTACCATTTGAGCTAATTCCCCTATACAACAATGCTCTTGTAGTTCTTCTAAGTTGTTTTCTCCAATTTTCCTACATGCCATTCCTTTCGAGGGCCTACATAAACACTGTGAATTTTGACCTGGCTCTTACATTTACTGGAAAACTCGTGAAGACAGGACGAGGTGGCCGAGTGGTTAAGGCGATGGACTGCTAATCCATTGTGCTCTGCACGCGTGGGTTCGAATCCCATCCTCGTCGTAGTAAGGTGTAGTTCAATTAACCTGCTGCAAAATGGCAAAAAGCCACTGATTTCGGCCGCAGCACCCCAGGGTAAACTGAACGAAAGACAGTTGAGGCCACAGAAAAACCAGGTGCAATACTCACCTTGTTTTGACAAGTCTGTTGTGGGGTACCTGTCCTTCCATAATGCCACGTTCCCAATTACCATATTGTTGGCTTGTAAGTGAGGAAATTGTTGTTAGACTTTGTGGTCTAGCTAACAGGTTGGCTGTAAAAGTTGAACCTCCAGCAAATATCTTAAATCTTAGAGTTTTTACCTTCTATTTCCTGAACTGAAATACAAAACTTGTGTGGGGAATGCAGGCATCGATCGCCCTACCTCTCGCATGCTAAGCGAGCAATCTACCATTTGAGCTAATTCCCCCATACAACAATGCTCTTGTAGTTCTTCTAAGTTCTTTTCTCCAATTCTCCTCCATGCCATTCCTTTCGAGGGCCTACATAAATAATGTGAATCTTGACCTGGCTCTTACAATTACTGGAAAACTCGTGAAAACAGGACGAGGTGGCCGAGTGGTTAAGGCGATGGACTGCTAATCCATTGTGCTCTTCACGCGTGGGTTCCAATCCCATCCTCGTCGTAGTAAGGTGTAGTTCAATGAACCTGCTGCAAAATGGCAAAAAGCCAGCGATTTTGGCTGCAGCACCCCAGGGTAAACTGAACAAAAGACAGTTGTGGCCACCGAAAAACCAGGTGCAATGCTCTCCTTGTTTCGACAAGTCTGTTGTGAGTTATCTGTCCTTCCATAATGCCACGTTTCCAATTACCATATTGTTGGCTTGTAAGTGAGGAAATCGCTGTCAGACTTTGTGGTCTAGCTAACAGGTTGGCTGTAAAAGTTGAACATCCGGCAAATATCTTAAATCTTAGAGTTTTTACCTTCTATTTCCTGAACTGAAATACTAAAGTTTTGTGGAGAATGCAGGCATCGATCCCGCTACCTCTCACATGCTAAGCGAGCGCTCTACCATTTGAGCTAATTCCCCTATACAACAATGCTCTTGTAGTTCTTTTAAGTTGTTTTCTCCAACTCTCCTCCATGCCATTCCTTTCGAGGGCCTACATAAACACTGTGAATTTTGACCTGGCTCTTACGTTTACTGGAAAACTCGTGAAAACAGGACGAGGTGGCCGAGTGGTTAAGGCGATGGACTGCTAATCCATTGTGCTCTGCACGCGTTGGTTCGAATCCCATCCTCGTCGTAGTAAGGTGTAGTTCAATGAACCTGCTGCAAAATGGCAAAAAGCCAGCGATTTTGGCTGCAGCACCCCAGGGTAAACTGAACAAAAGACAGTTGTGGCCACCGAAAAACCAGGTGCAATGCTCTCCTTGTTTCGACAAGTCTGTTGTGAGTTATCTGTCCTTCCATAATGCCACGTTTCCAATTACCATATTGTTGGCTTGTAAGTGAGGAAATCGCTGTCAGACTTTGTGGTCTAGCTAACAGGTTGGCTGTAAAAGTTGAACATCCGGCAAATATCTTAAATCTTAGAGTTTTTACCTTCTATTTCCTGAACTGAAATACTAAAGTTTTGTGGAGAATGCAGGCATCGATCCCGCTACCACTCAC
Source organism: Notothenia rossii (assembly GCF_949606895.1). Lineage (NCBI taxonomy): Eukaryota > Metazoa > Chordata > Actinopteri > Perciformes > Nototheniidae > Notothenia > Notothenia rossii. Next base: position 16,853,290 of record NC_136901.1, read on the forward strand.
ATGCTAAGCGAGCGCTCTACCATTTGAGCTAATTCCCCAATACAACAATGCTCTTGTAGTTCTTCTAAGTTGTTTTCTCCAATTCTCCTACATGCCATTCCTTTCGAGGGCCTACATAAACACTGTGAATTTTGACCTGGCTCTTACATTTACTGGAAAACTCGTGAAGACAGGACGAGGTGGCCGAGTGGTTAAGGCGATGGACTGCTAATCCATTGTGCTCTGCACGCGTGGGTTCGAATCCCATCCTCGTCGTAGTAAGGTGTAGTTCAATTAACCTGCTGCAAAATGGCAAAAAGCCACTGATTTCGGCTGCAGCACCCCAAGGTAAACTGAACAAAAGACAGTTGAGGCCACAGAAAAACCAGGTGCAATACTCACCTTGTTTTGACAAGTCTGTTGTGGGGTACCTGTCCTTCCATAATGCCACGTTCCCAATTACCATATTGTTGGCTTGTAAGTGAGGAAATTGTTGTTAGACTTTGTGGTCTAGCTAACAGGTTGGCTGTAAAAGTTGAACATCCAGCAAATATCTTAAATCTTAGAGTTTTTACCTTCTATTTCCTGAACTGAAATACAAAAGTTGTGTGGGGAATGCAGGCATCGATCCCCCTACCTCTCGCATGCTAAGCGAGCAATCTACCATTTGAGCTAATTCCCCCATACAACAATGCACTTGTAGTTCTTCTAAGTTCTTTTCTCCAATTCTCCTCCATGCCATTCCTTTCGAGGGCCTACATAAATAATGTGAATCTTGACCTGGCTCTTACAATTACTGGAAAACTCGTGAAAACAGGACGAGGTGGCCGAGTGGTTAAGGCGATGGACTGCTAATCCATTGTGCTCTGCACGCGTGGGTTCGAATCCCATCCTCGTCGTAGTAAGGTGTAGTTCAATGAACCTGCTGCAAAATGCCAAAAAGCCACTGATTTCGGCTGCAGCACCCCAGGGTAAACTGAACAAAAGACAGTTGTGGCCACCGAAAAACCAGGTGCAATGCTCTCCTTGTTTCGACAAGTCTGTTGTGGGGTACCTGTCCTTCCATAATGCCACGTTCCCAATTACCATATTGTTGGCTTGTAAGTTAGGATATCGCTGTCAGACTTTGTGGTCTGGCTAACAGGTTGGCTGTAAAAGTTGAACATCCAGCAAATATCTTAAATCTTAGAGTTTTTACCTTCTATTTCCTGAACTGAAATACTAAAGTTGTGTGGAGAATGCGGGCATCGATCCCGCTACCTCCCCATAATTCCCCCATACAACAATGCTCTTGTAGTTCTTCTAAGTTGTTTTGTCCAACTCTCCTCCATGCCATTCCTTTCAAGGGCCTACATAAACACTCTGAATCTTGACCTGGCTCTTAGGTTTACTGGAAAACTCGTGAAAACAAGACGAGGTGGCCGAGTGGTTAAGGCGATGGACTGCTAATCCATTGTGCTCTGCACGCGTGGGTTCGAATCCCATCCTCGTCGTAGTAAGGTTTAGTTGAATGAACCTGCTGCAAAATGGCAAAAAGCCAGCGATTTCGGCTGCAGCACCCAAGGGTAAACTGGGTAAACTGAACAAAAGACAGTTGAGGCCACCGGAAAAACCAGGCGCAATGCTCTCTTTGTTTCGAAAAGTCTGTTGTGGGGTACCTGTCCTTCCATAATGCCATGTTCCCAATTACCATATTGATGGCTTTTAAGTGAGGAAATTGTTGTTAGACTTTGTGGTCTCGCTAACATGTTGGCTGGAAAAGTTGAACATCCAGCAAATATATGAAATCTTACAGTTTTTACCTTTTATTTCCTGAACTGAAATACTAAAGTTGTGTGGAGAATGCGGGCATCGATCCCGCTACCTCTCGCATGCTAAGCGAGCACTCTACCATTTGAGCTAATTCCCCTATACAACAATGCTCTTGTAGTTCTTCTAAGTTGTTTTCTCCAATTCTCCTACATGCCATTCCTTTCGAGGGCCTACATAAACACTGTGAATTTTGACCTGGCTCTTACATTTACTGGAAAACTCGTGAAGACAGGACGAGGTGGCCGAGTGGTTAAGGCGATGGACTGCTAATCCATTGTGCTCTGCACGCGTGGGTTCGAATCCCATCCTCGTCGTAGTAAGGTGTAGTTCAATTAACCTGCTGCAAAATGGCAAAAAGCCACTGATTTCGGCTGCAGCACCCCAAGGTAAACTGAACAAAAGACAGTTGAGGCCACAGAAAAACCAGGTGCAATACTCACCTTGTTTTGACAAGTCTGTTGTGGGGTACCTGTCCTTCCATAATGCCACGTTCCCAATTACCATATTGTTGGCTTGTAAGTGAGGAAATTGTTGTTAGACTTTGTGGTCTAGCTAACAGGTTGGCTGTAAAAGTTGAACATCCAGCAAATATCTTAAATCTTAGAGTTTTTACCTTCTATTTCCTGAACTGAAATACAAAAGTTGTGTGGGGAATGCAGGCATCGATCCCCCTACCTCTCGCATGCTAAGCGAGCAATCTACCATTTGAGCTAATTCCCCCATACAACAATGCACTTGTAGTTCTTCTAAGTTCTTTTCTCCAATTCTCCTCCATGCCATTCCTTTCGAGGGCCTACATAAATAATGTGAATCTTGACCTGGCTCTTACAATTACTGGAAAACTCGTGAAAACAGGACGAGGTGGCCGAGTGGTTAAGGCGATGGACTGCTAATCCATTGTGCTCTGCACGCGTGGGTTCGAATCCCATCCTCGTCGTAGTAAGGTGTAGTTCAATGAACCTGCTGCAAAATGCCAAAAAGCCACTGATTTCGGCTGCAGCACCCCAGGGTAAACTGAACAAAAGACAGTTGTGGCCACCGAAAAACCAGGTGCAATGCTCTCCTTGTTTCAACAAGTCTGTTGTGAGTTATCTGTCCTTCCATAATGCCACGTTTCCAATTACCATATTGTTGGCTTGTAAGTGAGGAAATCGCTGTCAGACTTTGTGGTCTAGCTAACAGGTTGGCTGTAAAAGTTGAACATCCGGCAAATATCTTAAATCTTAGAGTTTTTACCTTCTATTTCCTGAACTGAAATACTAAAGTTTTGTGGAGAATGCAGGCATCGATACCGCTACATCTCACATGCTAAGCGAGCGCTCTACCATTTGAGCTAATTCCCCTATACAACAATGCTCTTGTAGTTATTTTAAGTTGTTTTCTCCAACTCTCCTCCATGCCATTCCTTTCGAGGGCCTACATAAACACTGTGAATTTTGACCTGGGTCTTACGTTTACTGGAAAACTCGTGAAAACAGGACGAGGTGGCCGAGTGGTTAAGGCAATGGACTGCTAATCCATTGTGCTCTGCACGCGTGGGTTCGAATCCCATCCTCGTCGTAGTAAGGTTTAGTTCAATGAACCTGCTGCAAAAAGCCATCAATTTTGCTGCAGCAAACAAGAGTAAACTGAACAAAAGACAGTTGAGGCCACCGAAAAACCAGGCGCAATGCTTTCCTTGTTTCGACAAGTCTGTTGTGGGGTACCTGTCCTTCCATAATGCCACGTTCCCAATTACCATATTGTTGGCTTGTAAGTTAGGATATCGCTGTCAGACTTTGTGGTCTGGCTAACAGGTTGGCTGTAAAAGTTGAACATCCAGCAAATATCTTAAATCTTAGAGTTTTTACCTTCTATTTCCTGAACTGAAATACTAAAGTTGTGTGGAGAATGCGGGCATCGATCCCGCTACCTCCCCATAATTCCCCCATACAACAATGCTCTTGTAGTTCTTCTAAGTTGTTTTGTCCAACTCTCCTCCATGCCATTCCTTTCAAGGGCCTACATAAACACTCTGAATCTTGACCTGGCTCTTAGGTTTACTGGAAAACTCGTGAAAACAAGACGAGGTGGCCGAGTGGTTAAGGCGATGGACTGCTAATCCATTGTGCTCTGCACGCGTGGGTTCGAATCCCATCCTCGTCGTAGTAAGGTTTAGTTGAATGAACCTGCTGCAAAATGGCAAAAAGCCAGCGATTTCGGCTGCAGCACCCAAGGGTAAACTGGGTAAACTGAACAAAAGACAGTTGAGGCCACCGGAAAAACTAGGCGCAATGCTCTCTTTGTTTCGAAAAGTCTGTTGTGGGGTACCTGTCCTTCCATAATGCCATGTTCCCAATTACCATATTGATGGCTTTTAAGTGAGGAAATTGTTGTTAGACTTTGTGGTCTCGCTAACATGTTGGCTGGAAAAGTTGAACATCCAGCAAATATATGAAATCTTACAGTTTTTACCTTTTATTTCCTGAACTGAAATACTAAAGTTGTGTGGAGAATGCGGGCATCGATCCCGCTACCTCTCGCATGCTAAGCGAGCACTCTACCATTTGAGCTAATTCCCCTATACAACAATGCTCTTGTAGTTCTTCTAAGTTGTTTTCTCCAATTCTCCTACATGCCATTCCTTTCGAGGGCCTACATAAACACTGTGAATTTTGACCTGGCTCTTACATTTACTGGAAAACTCGTGAAGACAGGACGAGGTGGCCGAGTGGTTAAGGCGATGGACTGCTAATCCATTGTGCTCTGCACGCGTGGGTTCGAATCCCATCCTCGTCGTAGTAAGGTGTAGTTCAATTAACCTGCTGCAAAATGGCAAAAAGCCACTGATTTCGGCTGCAGCACCCCAAGGTAAACTGAACAAAAGACAGTTGAGGCCACAGAAAAACCAGGTGCAATACTCACCTTGTTTTGACAAGTCTGTTGTGGGGTACCTGTCCTTCCATAATGCCACGTTCCCAATTACCATATTGTTGGCTTGTAAGTGAGGAAATTGTTGTTAGACTTTGTGGTCTAGCTAACAGGTTGGCTGTAAAAGTTGAACATCCAGCAAATATCTTAAATCTTAGAGTTTTTACCTTCTATTTCCTGAACTGAAATACAAAAGTTGTGTGGGGAATGCAGGCATCGATCCCCCTACCTCTCGCATGCTAAGCGAGCAATCTACCATTTGAGCTAATTCCCCCATACAACAATGCACTTGTAGTTCTTCTAAGTTCTTTTCTCCAATTCTCCTCCATGCCATTCCTTTCGAGGGCCTACATAAATAATGTGAATCTTGACCTGGCTCTTACAATTACTGGAAAACTCGTGAAAACAGGACGAGGTGGCCGAGTGGTTAAGGCGATGGACTGCTAATCCATTGTGCTCTGCACGCGTGGGTTCGAATCCCATCCTCGTCGTAGTAAGGTGTAGTTCAATGAACCTGCTGCAAAATGCCAAAAAGCCACTGATTTCGGCTGCAGCACCCCAGGGTAAACTGAACAAAAGGCAGTTGTGGCCACCGAAAAACCAGGTGCAATGCTCTCCTTGTTTCAACAAGTCTGTTGTGAGTTATCTGTCCTTCCATAATGCCACGTTTCCAATTACCATATTGTTGGCTTGTAAGTGAGGAAATCGCTGTCAGACTTTGTGGTCTAGCTAACAGGTTGGCTGTAAAAGTTGAACATCCGGCAAATATCTTAAATCTTAGAGTTTTTACCTTCTATTTCCTGAACTGAAATACTAAAGTTTTGTGGAGAATGCAGGCATCGATACCGCTACATCTCACATGCTAAGCGAGCGCTCTACCATTTGAGCTAATTCCCCTATACAACAATGCTCTTGTAGTTATTTTAAGTTGTTTTCTCCAACTCTCCTCCATGCCATTCCTTTCGAGGGCCTACATAAACACTGTGAATTTTGACCTGGGTCTTACGTTTACTGGAAAACTCGTGAAAACAGGACGAGGTGGCCGAGTGGTTAAGGCAATGGACTGCTAATCCATTGTGCTCTGCACGCGTGGGTTCGAATCCCATCCTCGTCGTAGTAAGGTTTAGTTCAATGAACCTGCTGCAAAAAGCCATCAATTTTGCTGCAGCAAACAAGAGTAAACTGAACAAAAGACAGTTGAGGCCACCGAAAAACCAGGCGCAATGCTTTCCTTGTTTCGACAAGTCTGTTGTGGGGTACCTGTCCTTCCATAATGCCACGTTCCCAATTACCATATTGTTGGCTTGTAAGTTAGGATATCGCTGTCAGACTTTGTGGTCTGGCTAACAGGTTGGCTGTAAAAGTTGAACATCCAGCAAATATCTTAAATCTTAGAGTTTTTACCTTCTATTTCCTGAACTGAAATACTAAAGTTGTGTGGAGAATGCGGGCATCGATCCCGCTACCTCCCCATAATTCCCCCATACAACAATGCTCTTGTAGTTCTTCTAAGTTGTTTTGTCCAACTCTCCTCCATGCCATTCCTTTCAAGGGCCTACATAAACACTCTGAATCTTGACCTGGCTCTTAGGTTTACTGGAAAACTCGTGAAAACAAGACGAGGTGGCCGAGTGGTTAAGGCGATGGACTGCTAATCCATTGTGCTCTGCACGCGTGGGTTCGAATCCCATCCTCGTCGTAGTAAGGTTTAGTTGAATGAACCTGCTGCAAAATGGCAAAAAGCCAGCGATTTCGGCTGCAGCACCCAAGGGTAAACTGGGTAAACTGAACAAAAGACAGTTGAGGCCACCGGAAAAACTAGGCGCAATGCTCTCTTTGTTTCGAAAAGTCTGTTGTGGGGTACCTGTCCTTCCATAATGCCATGTTCCCAATTACCATATTGATGGCTTTTAAGTGAGGAAATTGTTGTTAGACTTTGTGGTCTCGCTAACATGTTGGCTGGAAAAGTTGAACATCCAGCAAATATATGAAATCTTACAGTTTTTACCTTTTATTTCCTGAACTGAAATACTAAAGTTGTGTGGAGAATGCGGGCATCGATCCCGCTACCTCTCGCATGCTAAGCGAGCACTCTACCATTTGAGCTAATTCCCCTATACAACAATGCTCTTGTAGTTCTTCTAAGTTGTTTTCTCCAATTCTCCTACATGCCATTCCTTTCGAGGGCCTACATAAACACTGTGAATTTTGACCTGGCTCTTACATTTACTGGAAAACTCGTGAAGACAGGACGAGGTGGCCGAGTGGTTAAGGCGATGGACTGCTAATCCATTGTGCTCTGCACGCGTGGGTTCGAATCCCATCCTCGTCGTAGTAAGGTGTAGTTCAATTAACCTGCTGCAAAATGGCAAAAAGCCACTGATTTCGGCTGCAGCACCCCAAGGTAAACTGAACAAAAGACAGTTGAGGCCACAGAAAAACCAGGTGCAATACTCACCTTGTTTTGACAAGTCTGTTGTGGGGTACCTGTCCTTCCATAATGCCACGTTCCCAATTACCATATTGTTGGCTTGTAAGTGAGGAAATTGTTGTTAGACTTTGTGGTCTAGCTAACAGGTTGGCTGTAAAAGTTGAACATCCAGCAAATATCTTAAATCTTAGAGTTTTTACCTTCTATTTCCTGAACTGAAATACAAAAGTTGTGTGGGGAATGCAGGCATCGATCCCCCTACCTCTCGCATGCTAAGCGAGCAATCTACCATTTGAGCTAATTCCCCCATACAACAATGCACTTGTAGTTCTTCTAAGTTCTTTTCTCCAATTCTCCTCCATGCCATTCCTTTCGAGGGCCTACATAAATAATGTGAATCTTGACCTGGCTCTTACAATTACTGGAAAACTCGTGAAAACAGGACGAGGTGGCCGAGTGGTTAAGGCGATGGACTGCTAATCCATTGTGCTCTGCACGCGTGGGTTCGAATCCCATCCTCGTCGTAGTAAGGTGTAGTTCAATGAACCTGCTGCAAAATGCCAAAAAGCCACTGATTTCGGCTGCAGCACCCCAGGGTAAACTGAACAAAAGGCAGTTGTGGCCACCGAAAAACCAGGTGCAATGCTCTCCTTGTTTCAACAAGTCTGTTGTGAGTTATCTGTCCTTCCATAATGCCACGTTTCCAATTACCATATTGTTGGCTTGTAAGTGAGGAAATCGCTGTCAGACTTTGTGGTCTAGCTAACAGGTTGGCTGTAAAAGTTGAACATCCGGCAAATATCTTAAATCTTAGAGTTTTTACCTTCTATTTCCTGAACTGAAATACTAAAGTTTTGTGGAGAATGCAGGCATCGATACCGCTACATCTCACATGCTAAGCGAGCGCTCTACCATTTGAGCTAATTCCCCTATACAACAATGCTCTTGTAGTTATTTTAAGTTGTTTTCTCCAACTCTCCTCCATGCCATTCCTTTCGAGGGCCTACATAAACACTGTGAATTTTGACCTGGGTCTTACGTTTACTGGAAAACTCGTGAAAACAGGACGAGGTGGCCGAGTGGTTAAGGCAATGGACTGCTAATCCATTGTGCTCTGCACGCGTGGGTTCGAATCCCATCCTCGTCGTAGTAAGGTTTAGTTCAATGAACCTGCTGCAAAAAGCCATCAATTGTGCTGCAGCAAACAAGAGTAAACTGAACAAAAGACAGTTGAGGCCACCGAAAAACCAGGCGCAATGCTTTCCTTGTTTCGACAAGTCTGTTGTGGGGTACCTGTCCTTCCATAATGCCACGTTCCCAATTACCATATTGTTGGCTTGTAAGTTAGGATATCGCTGTCAGACTTTGTGGTCTGGCTAACAGGTTGGCTGTAAAAGTTGAACATCCAGCAAATATCTTAAATCTTAGAGTTTTTACCTTCTATTTCCTGAACTGAAATACTAAAGTTGTGTGGAGAATGCGGGCATCGATCCCGCTACCTCCCCATAATTCCCCCATACAACAATGCTCTTGTAGTTCTTCTAAGTTGTTTTGTCCAACTCTCCTCCATGCCATTCCTTTCAAGGGCCTACATAAACACTCTGAATCTTGACCTGGCTCTTAGGTTTACTGGAAAACTCGTGAAAACAAGACGAGGTGGCCGAGTGGTTAAGGCGATGGACTGCTAATCCATTGTGCTCTGCACGCGTGGGTTCGAATCCCATCCTCGTCGTAGTAAGGTTTAGTTGAATGAACCTGCTGCAAAATGGCAAAAAGCCAGCGATTTCGGCTGCAGCACCCAAGGGTAAACTGGGTAAACTGAACAAAAGACAGTTGAGGCCACCGGAAAAACTAGGCGCAATGCTCTCTTTGTTTCGAAAAGTCTGTTGTGGGGTACCTGTCCTTCCATAATGCCATGTTCCCAATTACCATATTGATGGCTTTTAAGTGAGGAAATTGTTGTTAGACTTTGTGGTCTCGCTAACATGTTGGCTGGAAAAGTTGAACATCCAGCAAATATATGAAATCTTACAGTTTTTACCTTTTATTTCCTGAACTGAAATACTAAAGTTGTGTGGAGAATGCGGGCATCGATCCCGCTACCTCTCGCATGCTAAGCGAGCACTCTACCATTTGAGCTAATTCCCCTATACAACAATGCTCTTGTAGTTCTTCTAAGTTGTTTTCTCCAATTCTCCTACATGCCATTCCTTTCGAGGGCCTACATAAACACTGTGAATTTTGACCTGGCTCTTACATTTACTGGAAAACTCGTGAAGACAGGACGAGGTGGCCGAGTGGTTAAGGCGATGGACTGCTAATCCATTGTGCTCTGCACGCGTGGGTTCGAATCCCATCCTCGTCGTAGTAAGGTGTAGTTCAATTAACCTGCTGCAAAATGGCAAAAAGCCACTGATTTCGGCTGCAGCACCCCAAGGTAAACTGAACAAAAGACAGTTGAGGCCACAGAAAAACCAGGTGCAATACTCACCTTGTTTTGACAAGTCTGTTGTGGGGTACCTGTCCTTCCATAATGCCACGTTCCCAATTACCATATTGTTGGCTTGTAAGTGAGGAAATTGTTGTTAGACTTTGTGGTCTAGCTAACAGGTTGGCTGTAAAAGTTGAACATCCAGCAAATATCTTAAATCTTAGAGTTTTTACCTTCTATTTCCTGAACTGAAATACAAAAGTTGTGTGGGGAATGCAGGCATCGATCCCCCTACCTCTCGCATGCTAAGCGAGCAATCTACCATTTGAGCTAATTCCCCCATACAACAATGCACTTGTAGTTCTTCTAAGTTCTTTTCTCCAATTCTCCTCCATGCCATTCCTTTCGAGGGCCTACATAAATAATGTGAATCTTGACCTGGCTCTTACAATTACTGGAAAACTCGTGAAAACAGGACGAGGTGGCCGAGTGGTTAAGGCGATGGACTGCTAATCCATTGTGCTCTGCACGCGTGGGTTCGAATCCCATCCTCGTCGTAGTAAGGTGTAGTTCAATGAACCTGCTGCAAAATGCCAAAAAGCCACTGATTTCGGCTGCAGCACCCCAGGGTAAACTGAACAAAAGACAGTTGTGGCCACCGAAAAACCAGGTGCAATGCTCTCCTTGTTTCAACAAGTCTGTTGTGAGTTATCTGTCCTTCCATAATGCCACGTTTCCAATTACCATATTGTTGGCTTGTAAGTGAGGAAATCGCTGTCAGACTTTGTGGTCTAGCTAACAGGTTGGCTGTAAAAGTTGAACATCCGGCAAATATCTTAAATCTTAGAGTTTTTACCTTCTATTTCCTGAACTGAAATACTAAAGTTTTGTGGAGAATGCAGGCATCGATACCGCTACCTCTCACATGCTAAGCGAGCGCTCTACCATTTGAGCTAATTCCCCTATACAACAATGCTCTTGTAGTTATTTTAAGTTGTTTTCTCCAACTCTCCTCCATGCCATTCCTTTCGAGGGCCTACATAAACACTGTGAATTTTGACCTGGCTCTTACGTTTACTGGAAAACTTGTGAAAACAGGACGAGGTGGCCGAGTGGTTAAGGCGATGGACTGCTAATCCATTGTGCTCTGCACGCGTGGGTTCGAATCCCATCCTCGTCGTAGTAAGGTTTAGTTCAATGAACCTGCTGCAAAAAGCCAGCAATTTTGCTGCAGCAAACAAGAGTAAACTGAACAAAAGACAGTTGAGGCCACCGAAAAACCAGGCGCAATGCTCTCCTTGTTTCGACAAGTCTGTTGTGGGGTACCTGTCCTTCCATAATGCCACGTTCCCAATTACCATATTGTTGGCTTGTAAGTTAGGATATCGCTGTCAGACTTTGTGGTCTAGCTAACAGGTTGGCTGTAAAAGTTGAACATCCAACAAATATCTTAAATCTTAGAGTTTTTACCTTCTATTTCCTGAACTGAAATACTAAAGTTGTGTGGAGAATGCGGGCATCGATCCCGCTACCTCCCCATAATTCCCCCATACAACAATGCTCTTGTAGTTCTTCTAAGTTGTTTTGTCCAACTCTCCTCCATGCCATTCCTTTCAAGGGCCTACATAAACACTCTGAATCTTGACCTGGCTCTTAGGTTTACTGGAAAACTCGTGAAAACAAGACGAGGTGGCCGAGTGGTTAAGGCGATGGACTGCTAATCCATTGTGCTCTGCACGCGTGGGTTCGAATCCCATCCTCGTCGTAGTAAGGTTTAGTTGAATGAACCTGCTGCAAAATGGCAAAAAGCCAGCGATTTCGGCTGCAGCACCCAAGGGTAAACTGGGTAAACTGAACAAAAGACAGTTGAGGCCACCGGAAAAACCAGGCGCAATGCTCTCTTTGTTTCGAAAAGTCTGTTGTGGGGTACCTGTCCTTCCATAATGCCATGTTCCCAATTACCATATTGATGGCTTGTAAGTGAGGAAATTGTTGTTAGACTTTGTGGTCTCGCTAACATGTTGGCTGGAAAAGTTGAACATCCAGCAAATATATGAAATCTTACAGTTTTTACCTTTTATTTCCTGAACTGAAATACTAAAGTTGTGTGGAGAATGCGGGCATCGATCCCGCTACCTCTCGCATGCTAAGCGAGCACTCTACCATTTGAGCTAATTCCCCTATACAACAATGCTCTTGTAGTTCTTCTAAGTTGTTTTCTCCAATTTTCCTACATGCCATTCCTTTCGAGGGCCTACATAAACACTGTGAATTTTGACCTGGCTCTTACATTTACTGGAAAACTCGTGAAGACAGGACGAGGTGGCCGAGTGGTTAAGGCGATGGACTGCTAATCCATTGTGCTCTGCACGCGTGGGTTCGAATCCCATCCTCGTCGTAGTAAGGTGTAGTTCAATTAACCTGCTGCAAAATGGCAAAAAGCCACTGATTTCGGCCGCAGCACCCCAGGGTAAACTGAACAAAAGACAGTTGTGGCCACCGAAAAACCAGGTGCAATGCTCTCCTTGTTTCGACAAGTCTGTTGTGAGTTATCTGTCCTTCCATAATGCCACGTTTCCAATTACCATATTGTTGGCTTGTAAGTGAGGAAATCGCTGTCAGACTTTGTGGTCTAGCTAACAGGTTGGCTGTAAAAGTTGAACATCCGGCAAATATCTTAAATCTTAGAGTTTTTACCTTCTATTTCCTGAACTGAAATACTAAAGTTTTGTGGAGAATGCAGGCATCGATCCCGCTACCTCTCACATGCTAAGCGAGCGCTCTACCATTTGAGCTAATTCCCCTATACAACAATGCTCTTGTAGTTCTTTTAAGTTGTTTTCTCCAACTCTCCTCCATGCCATTCCTTTCGAGGGCCTACATAAACACTGTGAATTTTGACCTGGCTCTTACGTTTACTGGAAAACTCGTGAAAACAGGACGAGGTGGCCGAGTGGTTAAGGCGATGGACTGCTAATCCATTGTGCTCTGCACGCGTGGGTTCGAATCCCATCCTCGTCGTAGTAAGGTGTAGTTCAATGAACCTGCTGCAAAATGGCAAAAAGCCAGCGATTTTGGCTGCAGCACCCCAGGGTAAACTGAACAAAAGACAGTTGTGGCCACCGAAAAACCAGGTGCAATGCTCTCCTTGTTTCGACAAGTCTGTTGTGAGTTATCTGTCCTTCCATAATGCCACGTTTCCAATTACCATATTGTTGGCTTGTAAGTGAGGAAATCGCTGTCAGACTTTGTGGTCTAGCTAACAGGTTGGCTGTAAAAGTTGAACATCCGGCAAATATCTTAAATCTTAGAGTTTTTACCTTCTATTTCCTGAACTGAAATACTAAAGTTTTGTGGAGAATGCAGGCATCGATCCCGCTACCACTCACATGCTAAGCGAGCGCTCTACCATTTGAGCTAATTCCCCAATACAACAATGCTCTTGTAGTTCTTTTAAGTTGTTTTCTCCAACTCTCCTCCATGCCATTCCTTTCGAGGGCCTACATAAACACTGTGAATTTTGACCTGGCTCTTACGTTTACTGGAAAACTCGTGAAAACAGGACGAGGTGGCCGAGTGGTTAAGGCGATGGACTGCTAATCCATTGTGCTCTGCACGCGTGGGTTCGAATCCCATCCTCGTCGTAGTAAGGTGTAGTTCAATGAACCTGCTGCAAAATGCCAAAAAGCCACTGATTTTGGCTGCAGCACCCCAGGGTAAACTGAACAAAAGACAGTTGTGGCCACCGAAAAACCAGGTGCAATGCTCTCCTTGTTTCAAAAAGTCTGTTGTGAGTTATCTGTCCTTCCATAATGCCACGTTTCCAATTACCATATTGTTGGCTTGTAAGTGAGGAAATCGCTGTCAGACTTTGTGGTCTAGCTAACAGGTTGGCTGTAAAAGTTGAACATCCGGCAAATATCTTAAATCTTAGAGTTTTTACCTTCTATTTCCTGAACTGAAATACTAAAGTTTTGTGGAGAATGCAGGCATCGATAACGCTACCTCTCACATGCTAAGCGAGCGCTCTACCATTTGAGCTAATTCCCCTATACAACAATGCTCTTGTAGTTATTTTAAGTTGTTTTCTCCAACTCTCCTCCATGCCATTCCTTTCGAGGGCCTACATAAACACTGTGAATTTTGACCTGGCTCTTACGTTTACTGGAAAACTCGTGAAAACAGGACGAGGTGGCCGAGTGGTTAAGGCGATGGACTGCTAATCCATTGTGCTCTGCACGCGTGGGTTCGAATCCCATCCTCGTCGTAGTAAGGTTTAGTTCAATGAACCTGCTGCAAAATGGCAAAAAGCCAGCGATTTCGGCTGCAGCACCCAAGGGTAAACTGGGTAAACTGAACAAAAGACAGTTGAGGCCACCGGAAAAACCAGGCGCAATGCTCTCTTTGTTTCGAAAAGTCTGTTGTGGGGTACCTGTCCTTCCATAATGCCATGTTCCCAATTACCATATTGATGGCTTGTAAGTGAGGAAATTGTTGTTAGACTTTGTGGTCTCGCTAACATGTTGGCTGGAAAAGTTGAACATCCAGCAAATATATGAAATCTTACAGTTTTTACCTTTTATTTCCTGAACTGAAATACTAAAGTTGTGTGGAGAATGCGGTCATCGATCCCGCTACCTCTCGCATGCTAACGAGCACTCTACCATTTGAGCTAATTCCCCTATACAACAATGCTCTTGTAGTTCTTCTAAGTTGTTTTCTCCAATTTTCCTACATGCCATTCCTTTCGAGGGCCTACATAAACACTGTGAATTTTGACCTGGCTCTTACATTTACTGGAAAACTCGTGAAGACAGGACGAGGTGGCCGAGTGGTTAAGGCGATGGACTGCTAATCCATTGTGCTCTGCACGCGTGGGTTCGAATCCCATCCTCGTCGTAGTAAGGTGTAGTTCAATTAACCTGCTGCAAAATGGCAAGAAGCCACTGATTTCGGCCGCAGCACCCCAGGGTAAACTGAACGAAAGACAGTTGAGGCCACAGAAAAACCAGGTGCAATACTCACCTTGTTTTGACAAGTCTGTTGTGGGGTACCTGTCCTTCCATAATGCCACGTTCCCAATTACCATATTGTTGGCTTGTAAGTGAGGAAATTGTTGTTAGACTTTGTGGTCTAGCTAACAGGTTGGCTGTAAAAGTTGAACCTCCAGCAAATATCTTAAATCTTAGAGTTTTTACCTTCTATTTCCTGAACTGAAATACAAAAGTTGTGTGGGGAATGCAGGCATCGATCGCCCTACCTCTCGCATGCTAAGCGAGCAATCTACCATTTGAGCTAATTCCCCCATACAACAATGCTCTTGTAGTTCTTCTAAGTTCTTTTCTCCAATTCTCCTCCATGCCATTCCTTTCGAGGGCCTACATAAATAATGTGAATCTTGACCTGGCTCTTACAATTACTGGAAAACTCGTGAAAACAGGACGAGGTGGCCGAGTGGTTAAGGCGATGGACTGGTAATCCATTGTGCTCTTCACGCGTGGGTTCCAATCCCATCCTCGTCGTAGTAAGGTGTAGTTCAATGAACCTGCTGCAAAATGGCAAAAAGCCAGCGATTTTGGCTGCAGCACCCCAGGGTAAACTGAACAAAAGACAGTTGTGGCCACCGAAAAACCAGGTGCAATGCTCTCCTTGTTTCGACAAGTCTGTTGTGAGTTATCTGTCCTTCCATAATGCCACGTTTCCAATTACCATATTGTTGGCTTGTAAGTGAGGAAATCGCTGTCAGACTTTGTGGTCTAGCTAACAGGTTGGCTGTAAAAGTTGAACATCCGGCAAATATCTTAAATCTTAGAGTTTTTACCTTCTATTTCCTGAACTGAAATACTAAAGTTTTGTGGAGAATGCAGGCATCGATCCCGCTACCACTCACATGCTAAGCGAGCGCTCTACCATTTGAGCTAATTCCCCAATACAACAATGCTCTTGTAGTTCTTTTAAGTTGTTTTCTCCAACTCTCCTCCATGCCATTCCTTTCGAGGGCCTACATAAACACTGTGAATTTTGACCTGGCTCTTACGTTTACTGGAAAACTCGTGAAAACAGGACGAGGTGGCCGAGTGGTTAAGGCGATGGACTGCTAATCCATTGTGCTCTGCACGCGTGGGTTCGAATCCCATCCTCGTCGTAGTAAGGTGTAGTTCAATGAACCTGCTGCAAAATGCCAAAAAGCCACTGATTTTGGCTGCAGCACCCCAGGGTAAACTGAACAAAAGACAGTTGTGGCCACCGAAAAACCAGGTGCAATGCTCTCCTTGTTTCAAAAAGTCTGTTGTGAGTTATCTGTCCTTCCATAATGCCACGTTTCCAATTACCATATTGTTGGCTTGTAAGTGAGGAAATCGCTGTCAGACTTTGTGGTCTAGCTAACAGGTTGGCTGTAAAAGTTGAACATCCGGCAAATATCTTAAATCTTAGAGTTTTTACCTTCTATTTCCTGAACTGAAATACTAAAGTTTTGTGGAGAATGCAGGCATCGATAACGCTACCTCTCACATGCTAAGCGAGCGCTCTACCATTTGAGCTAATTCCCCTATACAACAATGCTCTTGTAGTTATTTTAAGTTGTTTTCTCCAACTCTCCTCCATGCCATTCCTTTCGAGGGCCTACATAAACACTGTGAATTTTGACCTGGCTCTTACGTTTACTGGAAAACTCGTGAAAACAGGACGAGGTGGCCGAGTGGTTAAGGCGATGGACTGCTAATCCATTGTGCTCTGCACGCGTGTGTGTTCGAATCCCATCCTCGTCGTAGTAAGGTTTAGTTCAATGAACCTGCTGCAAAATGGCAAAAAGCCAGCGATTTCGGCTGCAGCACCCAAGGGTAAACTGGGTAAACTGAACAAAAGACAGTTGAGGCCACCGGAAAAACCAGGCGCAATGCTCTCTTTGTTTCGAAAAGTCTGTTGTGGGGTACCTGTCCTTCCATAATGCCATGTTCCCAATTACCATATTGATGGCTTGTAAGTGAGGAAATTGTTGTTAGACTTTGTGGTCTCGCTAACATGTTGGCTGGAAAAGTTGAACATCCAGCAAATATATGAAATCTTACAGTTTTTACCTTTTATTTCCTGAACTGAAATACTAAAGTTGTGTGGAGAATGCGGGCATCGATCCCGCTACCTCTCGCATGCTAACGAGCACTCTACCATTTGAGCTAATTCCCCTATACAACAATGCTCTTGTAGTTCTTCTAAGTTGTTTTCTCCAATTTTCCTACATGCCATTCCTTTCGAGGGCCTACATAAACACTGTGAATTTTGACCTGGCTCTTACATTTACTGGAAAACTCGTGAAGACAGGACGAGGTGGCCGAGTGGTTAAGGCGATGGACTGCTAATCCATTGTGCTCTGCACGCGTGGGTTCGAATCCCATCCTCGTCGTAGTAAGGTGTAGTTCAATTAACCTGCTGCAAAATGGCAAAAAGCCACTGATTTCGGCCGCAGCACCCCAGGGTAAACTGAACGAAAGACAGTTGAGGCCACAGAAAAACCAGGTGCAATACTCACCTTGTTTTGACAAGTCTGTTGTGGGGTACCTGTCCTTCCATAATGCCACGTTCCCAATTACCATATTGTTGGCTTGTAAGTGAGGAAATTGTTGTTAGACTTTGTGGTCTAGCTAACAGGTTGGCTGTAAAAGTTGAACCTCCAGCAAATATCTTAAATCTTAGAGTTTTTACCTTCTATTTCCTGAACTGAAATACAAAAGTTGTGTGGGGAATGCAGGCATCGATCGCCCTACCTCTCGCATGCTAAGCGAGCAATCTACCATTTGAGCTAATTCCCCCATACAACAATGCTCTTGTAGTTCTTCTAAGTTCTTTTCTCCAATTCTCCTCCATGCCATTCCTTTCGAGGGCCTACATAAATAATGTGAATCTTGACCTGGCTCTTACAATTACTGGAAAACTCGTGAAAACAGGACGAGGTGGCCGAGTGGTTAAGGCGATGGACTGGTAATCCATTGTGCTCTTCACGCGTGGGTTCCAATCCCATCCTCGTCGTAGTAAGGTGTAGTTCAATGAACCTGCTGCAAAATGGCAAAAAGCCAGCGATTTTGGCTGCAGCACCCCAGGGTAAACTGAAAAAAAGACAGTTGTGGCCACCGAAAAACCAGGTGCAATGCTCTCCTTGTTTCGACAAGTCTGTTGTGAGTTATCTGTCCTTCCATAATGCCACGTTTCCAATTACCATATTGTTGGCTTGTAAGTGAGGAAATCGCTGTCAGACTTTGTGGTCTAGCTAACAGGTTGGCTGTAAAAGTTGAACATCCGGCAAATATCTTAAATCTTAGAGTTTTTACCTTCTATTTCCTGAACTGAAATACTAAAGTTTTGTGGAGAATGCAGGCATCGATCCCGCTACCTCTCACATGCTAAGCGAGCGCTCTACCATTTGAGCTAATTCCCCTATACAACAATGCTCTTGTAGTTCTTTTAAGTTGTTTTCTCCAACTCTCCTCCATGCCATTCCTTTCGAGGGCCTACATAAACACTGTGAATTTTGACCTGGCTCTTACGTTTACTGGAAAACTCGTGAAAACAGGACGAGGTGGCCGAGTGGTTAAGGCGATGGACTGCTAATCCATTGTGCTCTGCACGCGTGGGTTCGAATCCCATCCTCGTCGTAGTAAGGTGTAGTTCAATGAACCTGCTGCAAAATGCCAAAAAGCCACTGATTTTGGCTGCAGCACCCCAGGGTAAACTGAACAAAAGACAGTTGTGGCCACCGAAAAACCAGGTGCAATGCTCTCCTTGTTTCAAAAAGTCTGTTGTGAGTTATCTGTCCTTCCATAATGCCACGTTTCCAATTACCATATTGTTGGCTTGTAAGTGAGGAAATCGCTGTCAGACTTTGTGGTCTAGCTAACAGGTTGGCTGTAAAAGTTGAACATCCGGCAAATATCTTAAATCTTAGAGTTTTTACCTTCTATTTCCTGAACTGAAATACTAAAGTTTTGTGGAGAATGCAGGCATCGATACCGCTACCTCTCACATGCTAAGCGAGCGCTCTACCATTTGAGCTAATTCCCCTATACAACAATGCTCTTGTAGTTATTTTAAGTTGTTTTCTCCAACTCTCCTCCATGCCATTCCTTTCGAGGGCCTACATAAACACTGTGAATTTTGACCTGGCTCTTACGTTTACTGGAAAACTCGTGAAAACAGGACGAGGTGGCCGAGTGGTTAAGGCGATGGACTGCTAATCCATTGTGCTCTGCACGCGTGGGTTCGAATCCCATCCTCGTCGTAGTAAGGTTTAGTTCAATGAACCTGCTGCAAAAAGCCAGCAATTTTGCTGCAGCAAACAAGAGTAAACTGAACAAAAGACAGTTGAGGCCACCGAAAAACCAGGCGCAATGCTCTCCTTGTTTCGACAAGTCTGTTGTGGGGTACCTGTCCTTCCATAATGCCACGTTCCCAATTACCATATTGTTGGCTTGTAAGTTAGGATATCGCTGTCAGACTTTGTGGTCTACCTAACAGGTTGGCTGTAAAAGTTGAACATCCAGCAAATATCTTAAATCTTAGAGTTTTTACCTTCTATTTCCTGAACTGAAATACTAAAGTTGTGTGGAGAATGCGGGCATCGATCCCGCTACCTCCCCATAATTCCCCCATACAACAATGCTCTTGTAGTTCTTCTAAGTTGTTTTGTCCAACTCTCCTCCATGCCATTCCTTTCAAGGGCCTACATAAACACTCTGAATCTTGACCTGGCTCTTAGGTTTACTGGAAAACTCGTGAAAACAAGACGAGGTGGCCGAGTGGTTAAGGCGATGGACTGCTAATCCATTGTGCTCTGCACGCGTGGGTTCGAATCCCATCCTCGTCGTAGTAAGGTTTAGTTGAATGAACCTGCTGCAAAATGGCAAAAAGCCAGCGATTTCGGCTGCAGCACCCAAGGGTAAACTGGGTAAACTGAACAAAAGACAGTTGAGGCCACCGGAAAAACCAGGCGCAATGCTCTCTTTGTTTCGAAAAGTCTGTTGTGGGGTACCTGTCCTTCCATAATGCCATGTTCCCAATTACCATATTGATGGCTTGTAAGTGAGGAAATTGTTGTTAGACTTTGTGGTCTCGCTAACATGTTGGCTGGAAAAGTTGAACATCCAGCAAATATATGAAATCTTACAGTTTTTACCTTTTATTTCCTGAACTGAAATACTAAAGTTGTGTGGAGAATGCGGGCATCGATCCCGCTACCTCTCGCATGCTAAGCGAGCACTCTACCATTTGAGCTAATTCCCCTATACAACAATGCTCTTGTAGTTCTTCTAAGTTGTTTTCTCCAATTTTCCTACATGCCATTCCTTTCGAGGGCCTACATAAACACTGTGAATTTTGACCTGGCTCTTACATTTACTGCAAAACTCGTGAAGACAGGACGAGGTGGCCGAGTGGTTAAGGCGATGGACTGCTAATCCATTGTGCTCTGCACGCGTGGGTTCGAATCCCATCCTCGTCGTAGTAAGGTGTAGTTCAATTAACCTGCTGCAAAATGGCAAAAAGCCACTGATTTCGGCCGCAGCACCCCAGGGTAAACTGAACAAAAGACAGTTGTGGCCACCGAAAAACCAGGTGCAATGCTCTCCTTGTTTCGACAAGTCTGTTGTGAGTTATCTGTCCTTCCATAATGCCACGTTTCCAATTACCATATTGTTGGCTTGTAAGTGAGGAAATCGCTGTCAGACTTTGTGGTCTAGCTAACAGGTTGGCTGTAAAAGTTGAACATCCGGCAAATATCTTAAATCTTAGAGTTTTTACCTTCTATTTCCTGAACTGAAATACTAAAGTTTTGTGGAGCATGCAGGCATCGATCCCGCTACCTCTCACATGCTAAGCGAGCGCTCTACCATTTGAGCTAATTCCCCTATACAACAATGCTCTTGTAGTTCTTTTAAGTTGTTTTCTCCAACTCTCCTCCATGCCATTCCTTTCGAGGGCCTACATAAACACTGTGAATTTTGACCTGGCTCTTACGTTTACTGGAAAACTCGTGAAAACAGGACGAGGTGGCCGAGTGGTTAAGGCGATGGACTGCTAATCCATTGTGCTCTGCACGCGTGGGTTCGAATCCCATCCTCGTCGTAGTAAGGTGTAGTTCAATGAACCTGCTGCAAAATGCCAAAAAGCCACTGATTTTGGCTGCAGCACCCCAGGGTAAACTGAACAAAAGACAGTTGTGGCCACCGAAAAACCAGGTGCAATGCTCTCCTTGTTTCAAAAAGTCTGTTGTGAGTTATCTGTCCTTCCATAATGCCACGTTTCCAATTACCATATTGTTGGCTTGTAAGTGAGGAAATCGCTGTCAGACTTTGTGGTCTAGCTAACATGTTGGCTGGAAAAGTTGAACATCCAGCAAATATATGAAATCTTACAGTTTTTACCTTTTATTTCCTGAACTGAAATACTAAAGTTGTGTGGAGAATGCGGGCATCGATCCCGCTACCTCTCGCATGCTAAGCGAGCACTCTACCATTTGAGCTAATTCCCCTATACAACAATGCTCTTGTAGTTCTTCTAAGTTGTTTTCTCCAATTTTCCTACATGCCATTCCTTTCGAGGGCCTACATAAACACTGTGAATTTTGACCTGGCTCTTACATTTACTGGAAAACTCGTGAAGACAGGACGAGGTGGCCGAGTGGTTAAGGCGATGGACTGCTAATCCATTGTGCTCTGCACGCGTGGGTTCGAATCCCATCCTCGTCGTAGTAAGGTGTAGTTCAATTAACCTGCTGCAAAATGGCAAAAAGCCACTGATTTCGGCCGCAGCACCCCAGGGTAAACTGAACGAAAGACAGTTGAGGCCACAGAAAAACCAGGTGCAATACTCACCTTGTTTTGACAAGTCTGTTGTGGGGTACCTGTCCTTCCATAATGCCACGTTCCCAATTACCATATTGTTGGCTTGTAAGTGAGGAAATTGTTTTTAGACTTTGTGGTCTAGCTAACAGGTTGGCTGTAAAAGTTGAACCTCCAGCAAATATCTTAAATCTTAGAGTTTTTACCTTCTATTTCCTGAACTGAAATACTAAAGTTTTGTGGAGAATGCAGGCATCGATACCGCTACCTCTCACATGCTAAGCGAGCGCTCTACCATTTGAGCTAATTCCCCTATACAACAATGCTCTTGTAGTTATTTTAAGTTGTTTTCTCCAACTCTCCTCCATGCCATTCCTTTCGAGGGCCTACATAAACACTGTGAATTTTGACCTGGCTCTTACGTTTACTGGAAAACTCGTGAAAACAGGACGAGGTGGCCGAGTGGTTAAGGCGATGGACTGCTAATCCATTGTTCCCCTGCACGCGTGGGTTCGAATCCCATCCTCGTCGTAGTAAGGTTTAGTTCAATGAACCTGCTGCAAAAAGCCAGCAATTCTGCTGCAGCAAACAAGAGTAAACTGAACAAAAGACAGTTGAGGCCACCGAAAAACCAGGCGCAATGCTCTCCTTGTTTCGACAAGTCTGTTGTGGGGTACCTGTCCTTCCATAATGCCACGTTCCCAATTACCATATTGTTGGCTTGTAAGTTAGGATATCGCTGTCAGACTTTGTGGTCTAGCTAACAGGTTGGCTGTAAAAGTTGAACATCCAGCAAATATCTTAAATCTTAGAGTTTTTACCTTCTATTTCCTGAACTGAAATACTAAAGTTGTGTGGAGAATGCGGGCATCGATCCCGCTACCTCCCCATAATTCCCCCATACAACAATGCTCTTGTAGTTCTTCTAAGTTGTTTTGTCCAACTCTCCTCCATGCCATTCCTTTCAAGGGCCTACATAAACACTCTGAATCTTGACCTGGCTCTTAGGTTTACTGGAAAACTCGTGAAAAAAAGACGAGGTGGCCGAGTGGTTAAGGCGATGGACTGCTAATCCATTGTGCTCTGCACGCGTGGGTTCGAATCCCATCCTCGTCGTAGTAAGGTTTAGTTGAATGAACCTGCTGCAAAATGGCAAAAAGCCAGCGATTTCGGCTGCAGCACCCAAGGGTAAACTGGGTAAACTGAACAAAAGACAGTTGAGGCCACCGGAAAAACCAGGCGCAATGCTCTCTTTGTTTCGAAAAGTCTGTTGTGGGGTACCTGTCCTTCCATAATGCCATGTTCCCAATTACCATATTGATGGCTTGTAAGTGAGGAAATTGTTGTTAGACTTTGTGGTCTCGCAAACATGTTGGCTGGAAAAGTTGAACATCCAGCAAATATATGAAATCTTACAGTTTTTACCTTTTATTTCCTGAACTGAAATACTAAAGTTGTGTGAAGAATGCGGGCATCGATCCCGCTACCTCTCGCATGCTAAGCGAGCACTCTACCATTTGAGCTAATTCCCCTATACAACAATGCTCTTGTAGTTCTTCTAAGTTGTTTTCTCCAATTTTCCTACATGCCATTCCTTTCGAGGGCCTACATAAACACTGTGAATTTTGACCTGGCTCTTACATTTACTGGAAAACTCGTGAAGACAGGACGAGGTGGCCGAGTGGTTAAGGCGATGGACTGCTAATCCATTGTGCTCTGCACGCGTGGGTTCGAATCCCATCCTCGTCGTAGTAAGGTTTAGTTGAATGAACCTGCTGCAAAATGGCAAAAAGCCAGCGATTTCGGCTGCAGCACCCAAGGGTAAACTGGGTAAACTGAACAAAAGACAGTTGAGGCCACCGGAAAAACCAGGCGCAATGCTCTCTTTGTTTCGAAAAGTCTGTTGTGGGGTACCTGTCCTTCCATAATGCCATGTTCCCAATTACCATATTGATGGCTTGTAAGTGAGGAAATTGTTGTTAGACTTTGTGGTCTCGCTAACATGTTGGCTGGAAAAGCTGAACATCCAGCAAATATATGAAATCTTACAGTTTTTACCTTTTATTTCCTGAACTGAAATACTAAAGTTGTGTGGAGAATGCAGGCATCGATCCCGCTACCTCTCGCATGCTAAGCGAGCACTCTACCATTTGAGCTAATTCCCCTATACAACAATGCTCTTGTAGTTCTTCTAAGTTCTTTTCTCCAATTCTCCTCCATGCCATTCCTTTCGAGGGCCTACATAAATAATGTGAATCTTGACCTGGCTCTTACAATTACTGGAAAACTCGTGAAAACAGGACGAGGTGGCCGAGTGGTTAAGGCGATGGACTGCTAATCCATTGTGCTCTGCACGCGTGGGTTCCAATCCCATCCTCGTCGTAGTAAGGTGTAGTTCAATGAACCTGCTGCAAAATGGCAAAAAGCCAGCGATTTTGGCTGCAGCACCGCAGGGTAAACTGAACAAAAGACAGTTGTGGCCACCGAAAAACCAGGTGCAATGCTCTCCTTGTTTCGACAAGTCTGTTGTGAGTTATCTGTCCTTCCATAATGCCACGTTTCCAATTACCATATTGTTGGCTTGTAAGTGAGGAAATCGCTGTCAGACTTTGTGGTCTAGCTAACAGGTTGGCTGTAAAAGTTGAACATCCGGCAAATATCTTAAATCTTAGAGTTTTTACCTTCTATTTCCTGAACTGAAATACTAAAGTTTTGTGGAGAATGCAGGCATCGATCCCGCTACCTCTCACATGCTAAGCGAGCGCTCTACCATTTGAGCTAATTCCCCTATACAACAATGCTCTTGTAGTTCTTCTAAGTTGTTTTGTCCAACTCTCCTCCATGCCATTCCTTTCAAGGGCCTACATAAACACTCTGAATCTTGACCTGGCTCTTAGGTTTACTGGAAAACTCTTGAAAACAAGACGAGGTGGCCGAGTGGTTAAGGCGATGGACTGCTAATCCATTGTGCTCTGCACGCGTGGGTTCGAATCCCATCCTCGTCGTAGTAAGGTTTAGTTGAATGAACCTGCTGCAAAATGGCAAAAAGCCAGCGATTTCGGCTGCAGCACCCAAGGGTAAACTGGGTAAACTGAACAAAAGACAGTTGAGGCCACCGGAAAAACCAGGCGCAATGCTCTCTTTGTTTCGAAAAGTCTGTTGTGGGGTACCTGTCCTTCCATAATGCCATGTTCCCAATTACCATATTGATGGCTTGTAAGTGAGGAAATTGTTGTTAGACTTTGTGGTCTCGCTAACATGTTGGCTGGAAAAGTTGAACATCCAGCAAATATATGAAATCTTACAGTTTTTACCTTTTATTTCCTGAACTGAAATACTAAAGTTGTGTGGAGAATGCGGGCATCGATCCCGCTACCTCTCGCATGCTAAGCGAGCACTCTACCATTTGAGCTAATTCCCCTATACAACAATGCTCTTGTAGTTATTCTAAATTGTTTTCTCCAATTCTCCTACATGCCATTCCTTTCGAGGGCCTACATAAACACTGTGAATTTTGACATGGCTCTTACATTTACTGGAAAACTCGTGAAGACAGGACGAGGTGGCCGAGTGGTTAAGGCGATGGACTGCTAATCCATTGTGCTCTGCACGCCTGGGTTCGAATCCCATCCTCGTCGTAGTAAGGTGTAGTTCAATTAACCTGCTGCAAAATGGCAAAAAGCCACTGATTTCGGCTGCAGCACCCCAGGGTAAACTGAACAAAAGACAGTTGAGGCCACAGAAAAACCAGGTGCAATACTCACCTTGTTTTGACAAGTCTGTTGTGGGGTACCTGTCCTTCCATAATGCCACGTTCCCAATTACCATATTGTTGGCTTGTAAGTGAGGAAATTGTTGTTAGACTTTGTGGTCTAGCTAACAGGTTGGCTGTAAAAGTTGAACATCCAGCAAATATCTTAAATCTTAGAGTTTTTACCTTCTATTTCCTGAACTGAAATACAAAAGTTGTGTGGGGAATGCAGGCATCGATCCCCCTACCTCTCGCATGCTAAGCGAGCAATCTACCATTTGAGCTAATTCCCCCATACAATAATGCACTTGTAGTTCTTCTAAGTTCTTTTCTCCAATTCTCCTCCATGCCATTCCTTTCGAGGGCCTACATAAATAATGTGAATCTTGACCTGGCTCTTACAATTACTGGAAAACTCGTGAAAACAGGACGAGGTGGCCGAGTGGTTAAGGCGATGGACTGCTAATCCATTGTGCTCTGCACGCGTGGGTTCCAATCCCATCCTCGTCGTAGTAAGGTGTAGTTCAATGAACCTGCTGCAAAATGGCAAAAAGCCAGCGATTTTGGCTGCAGCACCCAAGGGTAAACTGGGTAAACTGAACAAAAGACAGTTGAGGCCACCGGAAAAACCAGGCGCAATGCTCTCTTTGTTTCGAAAAGTCTGTTGTGGGGTACCTGTCCTTCCATAATGCCATGTTCCCAATTACCATATTGATGGCTTGTAAGTGAGGAAATTGTTGTTAGACTTTGTGGTCTCGCTAACATGTTGGCTGGAAAAGTTGAACATCCAGCAAATATATGAAATCTTACAGTTTTTACCTTTTATTTCCTGAACTGAAATACTAAAGTTGTGTGGAGAATGCGGAAATCGATCCCACTACCTCTCGCATGCTAAGCGAGCACTCTACCATTTGAGCTAATTCCCCTATACAACAATGCTCTTGTAGTTATTCTAAGTTGTTTTCTCCAATTCTCCTACATGCCATTCCTTTCGAGGGCCTACATAAACACTGTGAATTTTGACCTGGGTCTTACATTTACTGGAAAACTCGTGAAGACAGGACGAGGTGGCCGAGTGGTTAAGGCGATGGACTGCTAATCCATTGTGCTCTGCACGCGTGGGTTCGAATCCCATCCTCGTCGTAGTAAGGTGTAGTTCAATGAACCTGCTGCAAAATGCCAAAAAGCCACTGATTTTGGCTGCAGCACCCCAGGGTAAACTGAACAAAAGACAGTTGTGGCCACCGAAAAACCAGGTGCAATGCTCTCCTTGTTTCAACAAGTCTGTTGTGAGTTATCTGTCCTTCCATAATGCCACGTTTCCAATTACCATATTGTTGGCTTGTAAGTGAGGAAATCGCTGTCAGACTTTGTGGTCTAGCTAACAGGTTGGCTGTAAAAGTTGAACATCGGGCAAATATCTTAAATCTTAGAGTTTTTACCTTCTATTTCCTGAACTGAAATACTAAAGTTGTGTGGAGAATGCAGGCATCGATACCGCTACCTCTCACATGCTAAGCGAGCGCTCTACCATTTGAGCTAATTCCCCTATACAACAAAGCTCTTGTAGTTATTTTAAGTTGTTTTCTCCAACTCTCCTCCATGCCATTCCTTTCGAGGGCCTACATAAACACTGTGAATTTTGACCTGGCTCTTACGTTTACTGGAAAACTCGTGAAAACAGGACGAGGTGGCCGAGTGGTTAAGGCGATGGACTGCTAATCCATTATGCTCTGCACGCGTGGGTTCGAATCCCATCCTCGTCGTAGTAAGGTTTAGTTCAATGAACCTGCTGCAAAAAGCCAGCAATTTTGCTGCAGCAAACAAGAGTAAACTGAACAAAAGACAGTTGAGGCCACCGAAAAACCAGGCGCAATGCTCTCCTTGTTTCGACAAGTCTGTTGTGGGGTACCTGTCCTTCCATAATGCCACGTTCCCAATTACCATATTGTTGGCTTGTAAGTTAGGATATCGCTGTCAGACTTTGTGGTCTAGCTAACAGGTTGGCTGTAAAAGTTGAACATCCAGCAAATATCTTAAATCTTAGAGTTTTTACCTTCTATTTCCTGAACTGAAATACTAAAGTTGTGTGGAGAATGCGGGCATCGATCCCGCTACCTCCCCATAATTCCCCCATACAACAATGCTCTTGTAGTTCTTCTAAGTTGTTTTGTCCAACTCTCCTCCATGCCATTCCTTTCAAGGGCCTACATAAACACTCTGAATCTTGACCTGGCTCTTAGGTTTACTGGAAAACTCGTGAAAACAAGACGAGGTGGCCGAGTGGTTAAGGCGATGGACTGCTAATCCATTGTGCTCTGCACGCGTGGGTTCGAATCCCATCCTCGTCGTAGTAAGGTTTAGTTGAATGAACCTGCTGCAAAATGGCAAAAAGCCAGCGATTTCGGCTGCAGCACCCAAGGGTAAACTGGGTAAACTGAACAAAAGACAGTTGAGGCCACCGGAAAAACCAGGCGCAATGCTCTCTTTGTTTCGAAAAGTCTGTTGTGGGGTACCTGTCCTTCCATAATGCCATGTTCCCAATTACCATATTGATGGCTTGTAAGTGAGGAAATTGTTGTTAGACTTTGTGGTCTCGCTAACATGTTGGCTGGAAAAGTTGAACATCCAGCAAATATATGAAATCTTACAGTTTTTACTTTTTATTTCCTGAACTGAAATACTAAAGTTGTGTGGAGAATGCGGGCATCGATCCCGCTACCTCTCGCATGCTAAGCGAGCACTCTACCATTTGAGCTAATTCCCCTATACAACAATGCTCTTGTAGTTCTTCTAAGTTGTTTTCTCCAATTTTCCTACATGCCATTCCTTTCGAGGGCCTACATAAACACTGTGAATTTTGACCTGTCTCTTACATTTACTGGAAAACTCGTGAAGACAGGACGAAGTGGCCGAGTGGTTAAGGCGATGGACTGCTAATCCATTGTGCTCTGCACGCGTGGGTTCGAATCCCATCCTCGTCGTAGTAAGGTGTAGTTCAATTAACCTGCTGCAAAATGGCAAAAAGCCACTGATTTCGGCCGCAGCACCCCAGGGTAAACTGAACAAAAGACAGTTGAGTCTACAGAAAAACCAGGTGCAATACTCACCTTGTTTTGACAAGTCTGTTGTGGGGTACCTGTCCTTCCATAATGCCACGTTCCCAATTACCATATTATTGGCTTGTAAGTGAGGAAATTGTTGTTAGACTTTGTGGTCTAGCTAACAGGTTGGCTGTAAAAGTTGAACCTCCAGCAAATATCTTAAATCTTAGAGTTTTTACCTTCTATTTCCTGAACTGAAATACAAAAGTTGTGTGGGGAATGCAGGCATCGATCCCCCTACCTCTCGCATGCTAAGCGAGCAATCTACCATTTGAGCTAATTCCCCCATACAACAATGCTCTTGTAGTTCTTCTAAGTTCTTTTCTCCAATTCTCCTCCATGCCATTCCTTTCGAGGGCCTACATAAATAATGTGAATCTTGACCTGGCTCTTACAATTACTGGAAAACTGGTGAAAACAGGACGAGGTGGCCGAGTGGTTAAGGCGATGGACTGCTAATCCATTGTGCTCTGCACGCGTGGGTTCCAATCCCATCCTCGTCGTAGTAAGGTGTAGTTCAATGAACCTGCTGCAAAATGGCAAAAAGCCAGCGATTTTGGCTGCAGCACCCCAGGGTAAACTGAACAAAAGACAGTTGTGGCCACCGAAAAACCAGGTGCAATGCTCTCCTTGTTTCGACAAGTCTGTTGTGAGTTATCTGTCCTTCCATAATGCCACGTTTCCAATTACCATATTGTTGGCTTGTAAGTGAGGAAACGCTGTCAGACTTTGTGGTCTCGCTAACATGTTGGCTGGAAAAGTTGAACATCCAGCAAATATATGAAATCTTACAGTTTTTACCTTTTATTTCCTGAACTGAAATACTAAAGTTGTGTGGAGAATGCGGGCATCGATCCCGCTACCTCTCGCATGCTAAGCAAGCACTCTACCATTTGAGCTAATTCCCCTATACAACAATGCTCTTGTAGTTCTTCTAAGTTGTTTTCTCCAATTCTCCTACATGCCATTCCTTTTGAGGGCCTACATAAACACTGTGAATTTTGACATGGCTCTTACATTTACTGGAAAACTTATGAAGACAGGACGAGGTGGCCGAGTGGTTAAGGCGATGGACTGCTAATCCATTGTGCTCTGCACGCGTGGGTTCGAATCCCATCCTTGTCGTAGTAAGGTGTAGTTCAATTAACCTGCTGCAAAATGGCAAAAAGCCACTGATTTCGACTGCAGCACCCCAGGGTAAACTGAACAAAAGACAGTTGAGGCCACAGAAAAACCATGTGCAATACTCACCTTGTTTTGACAAGTCTGTTGTGGGGTACCTGTCCTTCCATAATGCCACGTTCCCAATTACCATATTGTTGGCTTGTAAGTGAGGAAATTGTTGTTAGACTTTGTGGTCTAGCGAACAGGTTGGCTGTAAAAGTTGAACATCCAGCAAATATCTTAAATCTTAGAGTTTTTACCTTCTATTTCCTGAACTGAAATACAAAAGTTGTGTGGGGAATGCAGGCATCGATCCCCCTACCTCTCGCATGCTAAGCGAGCAATCTACCATTTGAGCTAATTCCCCCATACAACAATGCACTTGTAGTTCTTCTAAGTTCTTTTCTCCAATTCTCCTCCATGCCATTCCTTTCGAGGGCCTACATAAATAATGTGAATCTTGACCTGGCTCTTACAATTACTGGAAAACTCGTGAAAACAGGACGAGGTGGCCGAGTGGTTAAGGCGATGGACTGCTAATCCATTGTGCTCTGCACGCGTGGGTTCCAATCCCATCCTCGTCGTAGTAAGGTGTAGTTCAATTAACCTGCTGCAAAATGGCAAAAAGCCAGCGATTTTGGCTGCAGCACCCCAGGGTAAACTGAACAAAAGACAGTTGTGGCCACCGAAAAACCAGGTGCAATGCTCTCCTTGTTTCGACAAGTCTGTTGTGAGTTATCTGTCCTTCCATAATGCCACGGTTCCAATTCCCATATTGTTGGCTTGTAAGTGAGGAAATCGCTGTCAGACTTTGTGGTCTAGCTAACAGGTTGGCTGTAAAAGTTGAACATCCGGCAAATATCTTAAATCTTAGAGTTTTTACCTTCTATTTCCTGAACTGAAATACTAAAGTTTTGTGGAGAATGCAGGCATCGATCCCGCTACCTCTCACATGCTAAGAGAGCACTCTACCATTTGAGCTAATTCCCCTATACAACAATGCTCTTGTAGTTCTTCTAAGTTGTTTTGTCCAACTCTCCTCCATGCCATTCCTTTCAAGGGCCTACATAAACACTCTGAATCTTGACCTGGCTCTTAGGTTTACTGGAAAACTCTTGAAAACAAGACGAGGTGGCCGAGTGGTTAAGGCGATGGACTGCTAATCCATTGTGCTCTGCACGCGTGGGTTCGAATCCCATCCTCGTCGTAGTAAGGTTTAGTTGAATGAACCTGCTGCAAAATGGCAAAAAGCCAGCGATTTCGGCTGCAGCACCCCAGGGTAAACTGAACAAAAGACAGTTGAGGCCACAGAAAAACCAGGTGCAATACTCACCTTGTTTTGACAAGTCTGTTGTGGGGTACCTGTCCTTCCATAATGCCACGTTCCCAATTACCATATTGTTGGCTTGTAAGTGAGGAAATTGTTGTTAGACTTTGTGGTCTAGCTAACAGGTTGGCTGTAAAAGTTGAACATCCAGCAAATATCTTAAATCTTAGAGTTTTTACCTTCTATTTCCTGAACTGACATACTAAAGTTGTGTGGAGAATGCGGGCATCGATCCCGCTACCTCCCCATAATTCCCCCATACAACAATGCTCTTGTAGTTCTTCTAAGTTGTTTTGTCCAACTCTCCTCCATGCCATTCCTTTCAAGTGCCTACATAAACACTCTGAATCTTGACCTGGCTCTTAGGTTTACTGGAAAACTCGTGAAAACAAGACGAGGTGGCCGAGTGGTTAAGGCGATGGACTGCTAATCCATTGTGCTCTGCACGCGTGGGTTCGAATCCCATCCTCGTTGTAGTAAGGTTTAGTTGAATGAACCTGCTGCAAAATGGCAAAAAGCCAGCGATTTCGGCTGCAGCACCCCAGGGTAAACTGAACAAAAGACAGTTGAGGCCACAGAAAAACCAGGTGCAATACTCACCTTGTTTTGACAAGTCTGTTGTGGGGTACCTGTCCTTCCATAATGCCACGTTCCCAATTACCATATTGTTGGCTTGTAAGTGAGGAAATTGTTGTTAGACTTTGTGGTCTAGCTAACAGGTTGGCTGTAAAAGTTGAACATCCAGCAAATATCTTAAATCTTAGAGTTTTTACCTTCTATTTCCTGAACTGAAATACAAAAGTTGTGTGGGGAATGCAGGCATCGATCCCACTACCTCTCGCATGCTAAGCGAGCAATCTACCATTTGAGCTAATTCCCCCATACAACAATGCACTTGTAGTTCTTCTAAGTTCTTTTCTCCAATTATCCTCCATGCCATTCCTTTCGAGGGCCTACATAAATAATGTGAATCTTGACCTGGCTCTTACAATTACTGGAAAACTCGTGAAAACAGGACGAGGTGGCCGAGTGGTTAAGGCGATGGACTGCTAATCCATTGTGCTCTGCACGCGTGGGTTCCAATCCCATCCTC
The DNA here is from genome assembly GCF_949606895.1 of Notothenia rossii. Taxonomy (NCBI): domain Eukaryota; kingdom Metazoa; phylum Chordata; class Actinopteri; order Perciformes; family Nototheniidae; genus Notothenia; species Notothenia rossii. The sequence continues at coordinate 16,885,120 of NC_136901.1, forward strand.
GTCGTAGTAAGGTGTAGTTCAATGAACCTGCTGCAAAATGGCAAAAAGCCAGCGATTTCGGCTGCAGCACCCCAGGGTAAACTGAACAAAAGACAGTTGTGGCCACCGAAAAACCAGGTGCAATGCTCTCCTTGTTTCGACAAGTCTGTTGTGAGTTATCTGTCCTTCCATAATGCCACGTTTCCAATTACCATATTGTTGGCTTGTAAGTGAGGAAATCGCTGTCAGACTTTGTGGTCTAGCTAACAGGTTGGCTGTAAAAGTTGAACATCCGGCAAATATCTTAAATCTTAGAGTTTTTACCTTCTATTTCCTGAACTGAAATACTAAAGTTTTGTGGAGGATGCAGGCATCGATCTCGCTACCTCTCACATGCTAAGCGAGCACTCTACCATTTGAGCTAATTCCCCTATACAACAATGCTCTTGTAGTTATTTTAAGTTGTTTTCTCCAACTCTCCTCCATGCCATTCCTTTCGAGGGCCTACATAAACACTGTGAATTTTGACCTGGCTCTTACGTTTACTGGAAAACTCGTGAAAACAGGACGAGGTGGCCGAGTGGTTAAGGCGATTGACTGCTAATCCATTGTGCTCTGCACGCGTGGGTTCGAATCCCATCCTTGTCGTAGTAAGGTTTAGTTCAATGAACCTGCTGCAAAAAGCCAGCGATTTTGCTGCAGCAAACAAGAGTAAACTGAACAAAAGACAGTTGAGGCCACCGAAAAACCAGGCGCAATGCTCTCCTTGTTTCGACAAGTCTGTTGTGGGGTACCTGTCCTTCCATAATGCCACGTTCCCAATTACCATATTGTTGGCTTGTAAGTTAGGATATCGCTGTCAGACTTTGTGGTCTAGCTAACAGGTTGGCTGTAAAAGTTGAACATCCAGCAAATATCTTACATCTTAGAGTTTTTACCTTCTATTTCCTGAACTGAAATACTAAAGTTGTGTGGAGAATGCGGGCATCGATCCCGCTACCTCCCCATAATTCCCCCATACAACAATGCTCTTGTAGTTCTTCTAAGTTGTTTTGTCCAACTCTCCTCCATGCCATTCCTTTCAAGGGCCTACATAAACACTCTGAATCTTGACCTGGCTCTTAGGTTTACTGGAAAACTCTTGAAAACAAGACAAGGTGGCCGAGTGGTTAAGGCGATGGACTGCTAATCCATTGTGCTCTGCACGCGTGGGTTCGAATCCCATCCTCGTCGTAGTAAGGTTTAGTTGAATGAACCTGCTGCAAAATGGCAAAAAGCCAGCGATTTCGGCTGCAGCACCCCAGGGTAAACTGAACAAAAGACAGTTGAGGCCACAGAAAAACCAGGTGCAATACTCACCTTGTTTTGACAAGTCTGTTGTGGGGTACCTGTCCTTCCATAATGCCACGTTCCCAATTACCATATTGTTGGCTTGTAAGTGAGGAAATTGTTGTTAGACTTTGTGGTCTAGCTAACAGGTTGGCTGTAAAAGTTGAACATCCAGCAAATATCTTAAATCTTAGAGTTTTTACCTTCTATTTCCTGAACTGAAATACAAAAGTTGTGTGGGGAATGCAGGCATCGATCCCACTACCTCTCGCATGCTAAGCGAGCAATCTACCATTTGAGCTAATTCCCCCATACAACAATGCACTTGTAGTTCTTCTAAGTTCTTTTCTCCAATTCTCCTCCATGCCATTCCTTTCGAGGGCCTACATAAATAATGTGAATCTTGACCTGGCTCTTACAATTACTGGAAAACTCGTGAAAACAGGACGAGGTGGCCGAGTGGTTAAGGCGATGGACTGCTAATCCATTGTGCTCTGCACGCGTGGGTTCCAATCCCATCCTCGTCGTAGTAAGGTGTAGTTCAATGAACCTGCTGCAAAATGGCAAAAAGCCAGCGATTTCAGCTGCAGCACCCCAGGTAAACTGAACAAAAGACAGTTGTGGCCACCGAAAAACCAGGTGCAATGCTCTCCTTGTTTCGACAAGTCTGTTGTGAGTTATCTGTCCTTCCATAATGCCACGTTTCCAATTACCATATTGTTGGCTTGTAAGTGAGGAAATCGCTGTCAGACTTTGTGGTCTAGCTAACAGGTTGGCTGTAAAAGTTGAACATCCGGCAAATATCTTAAATCTTAGAGTTTTTACCTTCTATTTCCTGAACTGAAATACTAAAGTTTTGTGGAGGATGCAGGCATCGATCTCGCTACCTCTCACATGCTAAGCGAGCACTCTACCATTTGAGCTAATTCCCCTATACAACAATGCTCTTGTAGTTCTTTTAAGTTGTTTTCTCCAACTCTCCTCCATGCCATTCCTTTCGAGGGCCTACATAAACACTGTGAATTTTGACCTGGCTCTTACGTTTACTGGAAAACTCGTGAAAACAGGACGAGGTGGCCGAGTGGTTAAGGCGATGGACTGCTAATCCATTGTGCTCTGCACGCGTGGGTTCGAATCCCATCCTTGTCGTAGTAAGGTTTAGTTCAATGAACCTGCTGCAAAAAGCCAGCGATTTTGCTGCAGCAAACAAGAGTAAACTGAACAAAAGACAGTTGAGGCCACCGAAAAACCAGGCGCAATGCTCTCCTTGTTTCGACAAGTCTGTTGTGGGGTACCTGTCCTTCCATAATGCCACGTTCCCAATTACCATATTGTTGGCTTGTAAGTTAGGATATCGCTGTCAGACTTTGTGGTCTAGCTAACAGGTTGGCTGTAAAAGTTGAACATCCAGCAAATATCTTAAATCTTAGAGTTTTTACCTTCTATTTCCTGAACTGAAATACTAAAGTTGTGTGGAGAATGCGGGCATCGATCCCGCTACCTCCCCATAATTCCCCCATACAACAATGCTCTTGTAGTTCTTCTAAGTTGTTTTGTCCAACTCTCCTCCATGCCATTCATTTCAAGGGCCTACATAAACACTCTGAATCTTGACCTGGCTCTTAGGTTTACTGGAAAACTCTTGAAAACAAGACGAGGTGGCCGAGTGGTTAAGGCGATGGACTGCTAATCCATTGTGCTCTGCACGCGTGGGTTCGAATCCCATCCTCGTCGTAGTAAGGTTTAGTTGAATGAACCTGCTGCAAAATGGCAAAAAGCCAGCGATTTCGGCTGCAGCACCCAAGGGTAAACTGGGTAAACTGAACAAAAGACAGTTGAGGCAACCGGAAAAACCAGGCGCAATGCTCTCTTTGTTTCGAAAAGTCTGTTGTGGGGTACCTGTCCTTCCATAATGCCATGTTCCCAATTACCATATTGATGGCTTGTAAGTGAGGAAATTGTTGTTAGACTTTGTGGTCTCGCTAACATGTTGGCTGGAAAAGTTGAACATCCAGCAAATATATGAAATCTTACAGTTTTTACCTTTTATTTCCTGAACTGAAATACTAAAGTTGTGTGGAGAATGCGGAAATCGATCCCGCTACCTCTCGCATGCTAAGCGAGCACTCTACCATTTGAGCTAATTCCCCTATACAACAATGCTCTTGTAGTTCTTCTAAGTTGTTTTCTCCAATTCTCCTACATGCCATTCCTTTCGAGGGCCTACATAAACACTGTGAATTTTGACCTGGCTCTTACATTTACAGGAAAACTCGTGAAGACAGGACGAGGTGGCCGAGTGGTTAAGGCGATGGACTGCTAATCCATTGTGCTCTGCACGCGTGGGTTCGAATCCCATCCTCGTCGTAGTAAGGTGTAGTTCAATGAACCTGCTGCAAAATGGCAAAAAGCCAGCGATTTCGGCTGCAGCACCCCAGGGTAAACTGAACAAAAGACAGTTGTGGCCACCGAAAAACCAGGTGCAATGCTCTCCTTGTTTCGACAAGTCTGTTGTGAGTTATCTGTCCTTCCATAATGCCACGTTTCCAATTACCATATTGTTGGCTTGTAAGTGAGGAAATCGCTGTCAGACTTTGTGGTCTAGCTAACAGGTTGGCTGTAAAAGTTGAACATCCGGCAAATATCTTAAATCTTAGAGTTTTTACCTTCTATTTCCTGAACTGAAATACTAAAGTTTTGTGGAGGATGCAGGCATCGATCTCGCTAACTCTCACATGCTAAGCGAGCACTCTACCATTTGAGCTAATTCCCCTATACAACAATGCTCTTGTAGTTCTTTTAAGTTGTTTTCTCCAACTCTCCTCCATGCCATTCCTTTCGAGGGCCTACATAAACACTGTGAATTTTGACCTGGCTCTTACGTTTACTGGAAAACTCGTGAAAACAGGACGAGGTGGCCGAGTGGTTAAGGCGATGGACTGCTAATCCATTGTGCTCTGCACGCGTGGGTTCGAATCCCATCCTTGTCGTAGTAAGGTTTAGTTCAATGAACCTGCTGCAAAAAGCCAGCGATTTTGCTGCAGCAAACAAGAGTAAACTGAACAAAAGACAGTTGAGGCCACCGAAAAACCAGGCGCAATGCTTTCCTTGTTTCGACAAGTCTGTTGTGGGGTACCTGTCCTTCCATAATGCCACGTTCCCAATTACCATATTGTTGGCTTGTAAGTTAGGATATCACTGTCAGACTTTGTGGTCTAGCTAACAGGTTGGCTGTAAAAGTTGAACATCCAGCAAATATCTTAAATCTTAGAGTTTTTACCTTCTATTTCCTGAACTGAAATACTAAAGTTGTGTGGAGAATGCGGGCATCGATCCCGCTACCTCCCCATAATTCCCCCATACAACAATGCTCTTGTAGTTCTTCTAAGTTGTTTTGTCCAACTCTCCTCCATGCCATTCCTTTCAAGGGCCTACATAAACACTCTGAATCTTGACCTGGCTCTTAGGTTTACTGGAAAACTCTTGAAAACAAGACGAGGTGGCCGAGTGGTTAAGGCGATGGACTGCTAATCCATTGTGCTCTGCACGCGTGGGTTCGAATCCCATCCTCGTCGTAGTAAGGTTTAGTTGAATGAACCTGCTGCAAAATGGCAAAAAGCCAGCGATTTCGGCTGCAGCACCCAAGGGTAAACTGGGTAAACTGAACAAAAGACAGTTGAGTCTACAGAAAAACCAGGTGCAATACTCACCTTGTTTTGACAAGTCTGTTGTGGGGTACCTGTCCTTCCATAATGCCACGTTCCCAATTACCATATTATTGGCTTGTAAGTGAGGAAATTGTTGTTAGACTTTGTGGTCTAGCTAACAGGTTGGCTGTAAAAGTTGAACCTCCAGCAAATATCTTAAATCTTAGAGTTTTTACCTTCTATTTCCTGAACTGAAATACAAAAGTTGTGTGGGGAATGCAGGCATCGATCCCCCTACCTCTCGCATGCTAAGCGAGCAATCTACCATTTGAGCTAATTCCCCCATACAACAATGCTCTTGTAGTTCTTCTAAGTTCTTTTCTCCAATTCTCCTCCATGCCATTCCTTTCGAGGGCCTACATAAATAATGTGAATCTTGACCTGGCTCTTACAATTACTGGAAAACTGGTGAAAACAGGACGAGGTGGCCGAGTGGTTAAGGCGATGGACTGCTAATCCATTGTGCTCTGCACGCGTGGGTTCCAATCCCATCCTCGTCGTAGTAAGGTGTAGTTCAATGAACCTGCTGCAAAATGGCAAAAAGCCAGCGATTTTGGCTGCAGCACCCCAGGGTAAACTGAACAAAAGACAGTTGTGGCCACCGAAAAACCAGGTGCAATGCTCTCCTTGTTTCGACAAGTCTGTTGTGAGTTATCTGTCCTTCCATAATGCCACGTTTCCAATTACCATATTGTTGGCTTGTAAGTGAGGAAACGCTGTCAGACTTTGTGGTCTCGCTAACATGTTGGCTGGAAAAGTTGAACATCCAGCAAATATATGAAATCTTACAGTTTTTACCTTTTATTTCCTGAACTGAAATACTAAAGTTGTGTGGAGAATGCGGGCATCGATCCCGCTACCTCTCGCATGCTAAGCAAGCACTCTACCATTTGAGCTAATTCCCCTATACAACAATGCTCTTGTAGTTCTTCTAAGTTGTTTTCTCCAATTCTCCTACATGCCATTCCTTTTGAGGGCCTACATAAACACTGTGAATTTTGACATGGCTCTTACATTTACTGGAAAACTTATGAAGACAGGACGAGGTGGCCGAGTGGTTAAGGCGATGGACTGCTAATCCATTGTGCTCTGCACGCGTGGGTTCGAATCCCATCCTTGTCGTAGTAAGGTGTAGTTCAATTAACCTGCTGCAAAATGGCAAAAAGCCACTGATTTCGACTGCAGCACCCCAGGGTAAACTGAACAAAAGACAGTTGAGGCCACAGAAAAACCATGTGCAATACTCACCTTGTTTTGACAAGTCTGTTGTGGGGTACCTGTCCTTCCATAATGCCACGTTCCCAATTACCATATTGTTGGCTTGTAAGTGAGGAAATTGTTGTTAGACTTTGTGGTCTAGCGAACAGGTTGGCTGTAAAAGTTGAACATCCAGCAAATATCTTAAATCTTAGAGTTTTTACCTTCTATTTCCTGAACTGAAATACAAAAGTTGTGTGGGGAATGCAGGCATCGATCCCCCTACCTCTCGCATGCTAAGCGAGCAATCTACCATTTGAGCTAATTCCCCCATACAACAATGCACTTGTAGTTCTTCTAAGTTCTTTTCTCCAATTCTCCTCCATGCCATTCCTTTCGAGGGCCTACATAAATAATGTGAATCTTGACCTGGCTCTTACAATTACTGGAAAACTCGTGAAAACAGGACGAGGTGGCCGAGTGGTTAAGGCGATGGACTGCTAATCCATTGTGCTCTGCACGCGTGGGTTCCAATCCCATCCTCGTCGTAGTAAGGTGTAGTTCAATTAACCTGCTGCAAAATGGCAAAAAGCCAGCGATTTTGGCTGCAGCACCCCAGGGTAAACTGAACAAAAGACAGTTGTGGCCACCGAAAAACCAGGTGCAATGCTCTCCTTGTTTCGACAAGTCTGTTGTGAGTTATCTGTCCTTCCATAATGCCACGGTTCCAATTCCCATATTGTTGGCTTGTAAGTGAGGAAATCGCTGTCAGACTTTGTGGTCTAGCTAACAGGTTGGCTGTAAAAGTTGAACATCCGGCAAATATCTTAAATCTTAGAGTTTTTACCTTCTATTTCCTGAACTGAAATACTAAAGTTTTGTGGAGAATGCAGGCATCGATCCCGCTACCTCTCACATGCTAAGAGAGCACTCTACCATTTGAGCTAATTCCCCTATACAACAATGCTCTTGTAGTTCTTCTAAGTTGTTTTGTCCAACTCTCCTCCATGCCATTCCTTTCAAGGGCCTACATAAACACTCTGAATCTTGACCTGGCTCTTAGGTTTACTGGAAAACTCTTGAAAACAAGACGAGGTGGCCGAGTGGTTAAGGCGATGGACTGCTAATCCATTGTGCTCTGCACGCGTGGGTTCGAATCCCATCCTCGTCGTAGTAAGGTTTAGTTGAATGAACCTGCTGCAAAATGGCAAAAAGCCAGCGATTTCGGCTGCAGCACCCCAGGGTAAACTGAACAAAAGACAGTTGAGGCCACAGAAAAACCAGGTGCAATACTCACCTTGTTTTGACAAGTCTGTTGTGGGGTACCTGTCCTTCCATAATGCCACGTTCCCAATTACCATATTGTTGGCTTGTAAGTGAGGAAATTGTTGTTAGACTTTGTGGTCTAGCTAACAGGTTGGCTGTAAAAGTTGAACATCCAGCAAATATCTTAAATCTTAGAGTTTTTACCTTCTATTTCCTGAACTGACATACTAAAGTTGTGTGGAGAATGCGGGCATCGATCCCGCTACCTCCCCATAATTCCCCCATACAACAATGCTCTTGTAGTTCTTCTAAGTTGTTTTGTCCAACTCTCCTCCATGCCATTCCTTTCAAGTGCCTACATAAACACTCTGAATCTTGACCTGGCTCTTAGGTTTACTGGAAAACTCGTGAAAACAAGACGAGGTGGCCGAGTGGTTAAGGCGATGGACTGCTAATCCATTGTGCTCTGCACGCGTGGGTTCGAATCCCATCCTCGTTGTAGTAAGGTTTAGTTGAATGAACCTGCTGCAAAATGGCAAAAAGCCAGCGATTTCGGCTGCAGCACCCCAGGGTAAACTGAACAAAAGACAGTTGAGGCCACAGAAAAACCAGGTGCAATACTCACCTTGTTTTGACAAGTCTGTTGTGGGGTACCTGTCCTTCCATAATGCCACGTTCCCAATTACCATATTGTTGGCTTGTAAGTGAGGAAATTGTTGTTAGACTTTGTGGTCTAGCTAACAGGTTGGCTGTAAAAGTTGAACATCCAGCAAATATCTTAAATCTTAGAGTTTTTACCTTCTATTTCCTGAACTGAAATACAAAAGTTGTGTGGGGAATGCAGGCATCGATCCCACTACCTCTCGCATGCTAAGCGAGCAATCTACCATTTGAGCTAATTCCCCCATACAACAATGCACTTGTAGTTCTTCTAAGTTCTTTTCTCCAATTATCCTCCATGCCATTCCTTTCGAGGGCCTACATAAATAATGTGAATCTTGACCTGGCTCTTACAATTACTGGAAAACTCGTGAAAACAGGACGAGGTGGCCGAGTGGTTAAGGCGATGGACTGCTAATCCATTGTGCTCTGCACGCGTGGGTTCCAATCCCATCCTCGTCGTAGTAAGGTGTAGTTCAATGAACCTGCTGCAAAATGGCAAAAAGCCAGCGATTTCGGCTGCAGCACCCCAGGGTAAACTGAACAAAAGACAGTTGTGGCCACCGAAAAACCAGGTGCAATGCTCTCCTTGTTTCGACAAGTCTGTTGTGAGTTATCTGTCCTTCCATAATGCCACGTTTCCAATTACCATATTGTTGGCTTGTAAGTGAGGAAATCGCTGTCAGACTTTGTGGTCTAGCTAACAGGTTGGCTGTAAAAGTTGAACATCCGGCAAATATCTTAAATCTTAGAGTTTTTACCTTCTATTTCCTGAACTGAAATACTAAAGTTTTGTGGAGGATGCAGGCATCGATCTCGCTACCTCTCACATGCTAAGCGAGCACTCTACCATTTGAGCTAATTCCCCTATACAACAATGCTCTTGTAGTTCTTTTAAGTTGTTTTCTCCAACTCTCCTCCATGCCATTCCTTTCGAGGGCCTACATAAACACTGTGAATTTTGACCTGGCTCTTACGTTTACTGGAAAACTTGTGAAAACAGGACGAGGTGGCCGAGTGGTTAAGGCGATTGACTGCTAATCCATTGTGCTCTGCACGCGTGGGTTCGAATCCCATCCTTGTCGTAGTAAGGTTTAGTTCAATGAACCTGCTGCAAAAAGCCAGCGATTTTGCTGCAGCAAACAAGAGTAAACTGAACAAAAGACAGTTGAGGCCACCGAAAAACCAGGCGCAATGCTCTCCTTGTTTCGACAAGTCTGTTGTGGGGTACCTGTCCTTCCATAATGCCACGTTCCCAATTACCATATTGTTGGCTTGTAAGTTAGGATATCGCTGTCAGACTTTGTGGTCTAGCTAACAGGTTGGCTGTAAAAGTTGAACATCCAGCAAATATCTTACATCTTAGAGTTTTTACCTTCTATTTCCTGAACTGAAATACTAAAGTTGTGTGGAGAATGCGGGCATCGATCCCGCTACCTCCCCATAATTCCCCCATACAACAATGCTCTTGTAGTTCTTCTAAGTTGTTTTGTCCAACTCTCCTCCATGCCATTCCTTTCAAGGGCCTACATAAACACTCTGAATCTTGACCTGGCTCTTAGGTTTACTGGAAAACTCTTGAAAACAAGACAAGGTGGCCGAGTGGTTAAGGCGATGGACTGCTAATCCATTGTGCTCTGCACGCGTGGGTTCGAATCCCATCCTCGTCGTAGTAAGGTTTAGTTGAATGAACCTGCTGCAAAATGGCAAAAAGCCAGCGATTTCGGCTGCAGCACCCCAGGGTAAACTGAACAAAAGACAGTTGAGGCCACAGAAAAACCAGGTGCAATACTCACCTTGTTTTGACAAGTCTGTTGTGGGGTACCTGTCCTTCCATAATGCCACGTTCCCAATTACCATATTGTTGGCTTGTAAGTGAGGAAATTGTTGTTAGACTTTGTGGTCTAGCTAACAGGTTGGCTGTAAAAGTTGAACATCCAGCAAATATCTTAAATCTTAGAGTTTTTACCTTCTATTTCCTGAACTGAAATACAAAAGTTGTGTGGGGAATGCAGGCATCGATCCCACTACCTCTCGCATGCTAAGCGAGCAATCTACCATTTGAGCTAATTCCCCCATACAACAATGCACTTGTAGTTCTTCTAAGTTCTTTTCTCCAATTCTCCTCCATGCCATTCCTTTCGAGGGCCTACATAAATAATGTGAATCTTGACCTGGCTCTTACAATTACTGGAAAACTCGTGAAAACAGGACGAGGTGGCCGAGTGGTTAAGGCGATGGACTGCTAATCCATTGTGCTCTGCACGCGTGGGTTCCAATCCCATCCTCGTCGTAGTAAGGTGTAGTTCAATGAACCTGCTGCAAAATGGCAAAAAGCCAGCGATTTCAGCTGCAGCACCCCAGGTAAACTGAACAAAAGACAGTTGTGGCCACCGAAAAACCAGGTGCAATGCTCTCCTTGTTTCGACAAGTCTGTTGTGAGTTATCTGTCCTTCCATAATGCCACGTTTCCAATTACCATATTGTTGGCTTGTAAGTGAGGAAATCGCTGTCAGACTTTGTGGTCTAGCTAACAGGTTGGCTGTAAAAGTTGAACATCCGGCAAATATCTTAAATCTTAGAGTTTTTACCTTCTATTTCCTGAACTGAAATACTAAAGTTTTGTGGAGGATGCAGGCATCGATCTCGCTACCTCTCACATGCTAAGCGAGCACTCTACCATTTGAGCTAATTCCCCTATACAACAATGCTCTTGTAGTTCTTTTAAGTTGTTTTCTCCAACTCTCCTCCATGCCATTCCTTTCGAGGGCCTACATAAACACTGTGAATTTTGACCTGGCTCTTACGTTTACTGGAAAACTCGTGAAAACAGGACGAGGTGGCCGAGTGGTTAAGGCGATGGACTGCTAATCCATTGTGCTCTGCACGCGTGGGTTCGAATCCCATCCTTGTCGTAGTAAGGTTTAGTTCAATGAACCTGCTGCAAAAAGCCAGCGATTTTGCTGCAGCAAACAAGAGTAAACTGAACAAAAGACAGTTGAGGCCACCGAAAAACCAGGCGCAATGCTCTCCTTGTTTCGACAAGTCTGTTGTGGGGTACCTGTCCTTCCATAATGCCACGTTCCCAATTACCATATTGTTGGCTTGTAAGTTAGGATATCGCTGTCAGACTTTGTGGTCTAGCTAACAGGTTGGCTGTAAAAGTTGAACATCCAGCAAATATCTTAAATCTTAGAGTTTTTACCTTCTATTTCCTGAACTGAAATACTAAAGTTGTGTGGAGAATGCGGGCATCGATCCCGCTACCTCCCCATAATTCCCCCATACAACAATGCTCTTGTAGTTCTTCTAAGTTGTTTTGTCCAACTCTCCTCCATGCCATTCCTTTCAAGGGCCTACATAAACACTCTGAATCTTGACCTGGCTCTTAGGTTTACTGGAAAACTCTTGAAAACAAGACGAGGTGGCCGAGTGGTTAAGGCGATGGACTGCTAATCCATTGTGCTCTGCACGCGTGGGTTCGAATCCCATCCTCGTCGTAGTAAGGTTTAGTTGAATGAACCTGCTGCAAAATGGCAAAAAGCCAGCGATTTCGGCTGCAGCACCCAAGGGTAAACTGGGTAAACTGAACAAAAGACAGTTGAGGCAACCGGAAAAACCAGGCGCAATGCTCTCTTTGTTTCGAAAAGTCTGTTGTGGGGTACCTGTCCTTCCATAATGCCATGTTCCCAATTACCATATTGATGGCTTGTAAGTGAGGAAATTGTTGTTAGACTTTGTGGTCTCGCTAACATGTTGGCTGGAAAAGTTGAACATCCAGCAAATATATGAAATCTTACAGTTTTTACCTTTTATTTCCTGAACTGAAATACTAAAGTTGTGTGGAGAATGCGGAAATCGATCCCGCTACCTCTCGCATGCTAAGCGAGCACTCTACCATTTGAGCTAATTCCCCTATACAACAATGCTCTTGTAGTTCTTCTAAGTTGTTTTCTCCAATTCTCCTACATGCCATTCCTTTCGAGGGCCTACATAAACACTGTGAATTTTGACCTGGCTCTTACATTTACAGGAAAACTCGTGAAGACAGGACGAGGTGGCCGAGTGGTTAAGGCGATGGACTGCTAATCCATTGTGCTCTGCACGCGTGGGTTCGAATCCCATCCTCGTCGTAGTAAGGTGTAGTTCAATGAACCTGCTGCAAAATGGCAAAAAGCCAGCGATTTCGGCTGCAGCACCCCAGGGTAAACTGAACAAAAGACAGTTGTGGCCACCGAAAAACCAGGTGCAATGCTCTCCTTGTTTCGACAAGTCTGTTGTGAGTTATCTGTCCTTCCATAATGCCACGTTTCCAATTACCATATTGTTGGCTTGTAAGTGAGGAAATCGCTGTCAGACTTTGTGGTCTAGCTAACAGGTTGGCTGTAAAAGTTGAACATCCGGCAAATATCTTAAATCTTAGAGTTTTTACCTTCTATTTCCTGAACTGAAATACTAAAGTTTTGTGGAGGATGCAGGCATCGATCTCGCTAACTCTCACATGCTAAGCGAGCACTCTACCATTTGAGCTAATTCCCCTATACAACAATGCTCTTGTAGTTCTTTTAAGTTGTTTTCTCCAACTCTCCTCCATGCCATTCCTTTCGAGGGCCTACATAAACACTGTGAATTTTGACCTGGCTCTTACGTTTACTGGAAAACTCGTGAAAACAGGACGAGGTGGCCGAGTGGTTAAGGCGATGGACTGCTAATCCATTGTGCTCTGCACGCGTGGGTTCGAATCCCATCCTTGTCGTAGTAAGGTTTAGTTCAATGAACCTGCTGCAAAAAGCCAGCGATTTTGCTGCAGCAAACAAGAGTAAACTGAACAAAAGACAGTTGAGGCCACCGAAAAACCAGGCGCAATGCTTTCCTTGTTTCGACAAGTCTGTTGTGGGGTACCTGTCCTTCCATAATGCCACGTTCCCAATTACCATATTGTTGGCTTGTAAGTTAGGATATCACTGTCAGACTTTGTGGTCTAGCTAACAGGTTGGCTGTAAAAGTTGAACATCCAGCAAATATCTTAAATCTTAGAGTTTTTACCTTCTATTTCCTGAACTGAAATACTAAAGTTGTGTGGAGAATGCGGGCATCGATCCCGCTACCTCCCCATAATTCCCCCATACAACAATGCTCTTGTAGTTCTTCTAAGTTGTTTTGTCCAACTCTCCTCCATGCCATTCCTTTCAAGGGCCTACATAAACACTCTGAATCTTGACCTGGCTCTTAGGTTTACTGGAAAACTCTTGAAAACAAGACGAGGTGGCCGAGTGGTTAAGGCGATGGACTGCTAATCCATTGTGCTCTGCACGCGTGGGTTCGAATCCCATCCTCGTCGTAGTAAGGTTTAGTTGAATGAACCTGCTGCAAAATGGCAAAAAGCCAGCGATTTCGGCTGCAGCACCCAAGGGTAAACTGGGTAAACTGAACAAAAGACAGTTGAGGCCACCGGAAAAACCAGGCGCAATGCTCTCTTTGTTTCGAAAAGTCTGTTGTGGGGTACCTGTCCTTCCATAATGCCATGTTCCCAATTACCATATTGATGGCTTGTAAGTGAGGAAATTGTTGTTAGACTTTGTGGTCTCGCTAACATGTTGGCTGGAAAAGTTGAACATCCAGCAAATATATGAAATCTTACAGTTTTTACCTTTTATTTCCTGAACTGAAATACTAAAGTTGTGTGGAGAATGCGGAAATCGATCCCGCTACCTCTCGCATGCTAAGCGAGCACTCTACCATTTGAGCTAATTCCCCTATACAACAATGCTCTTGTAGTTCTTCTAAGTTGTTTTCTCCAATTCTCCTACATGCCATTCCTTTCGAGGGCCTACATAAACACTGTGAATTTTGACCTGGCTCTTACATTTACTGGAAAACTCGTGAAGACAGGACGAGGTGGCCGAGTGGTTAAGGCGATGGACTGCTAATCCATTGTGCTCTGCACGCGTGGGTTCGAATCCCATCCTCGTCGTAGTAAGGTGTAGTTCAATTAACCTGCTGCAAAATGGCAAAAAGCCACTGATTTCGGCTGCAGCACCCCAGGGTAAACTGAACAAAAGACAGTTGAGGCCACAGAAAAACCAGGTGCAATACTCACCTTGTTTTGACAAGTCTGTTGTGGGGTACCTGTCCTTCCATAATGCCACGTTCCCAATTACCATATTGTTGGCTTGTAAGTGAGGAAATTGTTGTTAGACTTTGTGGTCTAGCTAACAGGTTGGCTGTAAAAGTTGAACCTCCAGCAAATATCTTAAATCTTAGAGTTTTTACCTTCTATTTCCTGAACTGAAATACAAAAGTTGTGTGGGGAATGCAGGCATCGATCCCACTACCTCTCGCATGCTAAGCGAGCAATCTACCATTTGAGCTAATTCCCCCATACAACAATGCACTTGTAGTTCTTCTAAGTTCTTTTCTCCAATTCTCCTCCATGCCATTCCTTTCGAGGGCCTACATAAATAATGTGAATCTTGACCTGGCTCTTACAATTACTGGAAAACTCGTGAAAACAGGACGAGGTGGCCGAGTGGTTAAGGCGATGGACTGCTAATCCATTGTGCTCTGCACGCGTGGGTTCGAATCCCATCCTCGTCGTAGTAAGGTGTAGTTCAATGAACCTGCTGCAAAATGGCAAAAAGCCAGCGATTTCGGCTGCAGCACCCTAGGGTAAACTGAACAAAAGACAGTTGTGGCCACCAAAAAACCAGGTGCAATGCTCTCCTTGTTTCGACAAGTCTGTTGTGAGTTATCTGTCCTTCCATAATGCCACGTTTCCAATTACCATATTGTTGGCTTGTAAGTGAGGAAATCGCTGTCAGACTTTGTGGTCTAGCTAACAGGTTGGCTGTAAAAGTTGAACATCCGGCAAATATCTTAAATCTTAGAGTTTTTACCTTCTATTTCCTGAACTGAAATACTAAAGTTTTGTGGAGGATGCAGGCATCGATCTCGCTACCTCTCACATGCTAAGCGAGCACTCTACCATTTGAGCTAATTCCCCTATACAACAATGCTCTTGTAGTTCTTTTAAGTTGTTTTCTCCAACTCTCCTCCATGCCATTCCTTTCGAGGGCCTACATAAACACTGTGAATTTTGACCTGGCTCTTAAGTTTACTGGAAAACTCGTGAAAACAGGACGAGGTGGCCGAGTGGTTAAGGCGATGGACTGCTAATCCATTGTGCTCTGCACGCGTGGGTTCGAATCCCATCCTCGTCGTGGTAAGGTGTAGTTCAATGAACCTGCTGCAAAATGCCAAAAAGCCACTGATTTTGGCTGCAGCGCCCCAGGGTAAACTGAACAAAAGACAGTTGAGGCCACCGAAAAACCAGGTGCAAGGCTCTCCTTGTTTCGACAAGTCTGTTGTTGGGTACCTGTCCTTCCATAATTCCACGTTCTCAATTACCATATTGTTGGCTTGTAAGTGAGGAAATTATTGTTAGACATTGTGGTCTCGCGAACATGTTGGCTGGAAAAGTCGAACATCCAGCAAATATATTAAATCTTAGAGTTTGTACCTTCTATTTCCTGAACTGAAATACTAAAGTTGTGTGGAGAATGCAGGCATCGATCCCGCTACCTCTCGCATGCTAAGCGAGCAATCTACCATTTGAGCTAATTCCCCCACACAACAATGCTCTTGTAGTTCTTCTAAGTTCTTTTCTCCAATTCTCCTCCATGCCATTCCTTTCGAGGGCCTACATAAACACTGTGAATTTTGACCTGGCTCTTACGTTTACTGGAAAACTCGTGAAAACAGGACGAGGTGGCCGAGTGGTTAAGGCGATGGACTGCTAATCCATTGTGATCTGCACGCGTGGGTTCGAATCCCATCCTCGTCGTAGTAAGGTGTAGTTCAATGAACCTGCTGCAAAAAGCCAGCGATTTTGCTGCAGCAAACAAGAGTAAACTGAACAAAAGTCAGTTGAGGCCACCGAAAAACCAGGCGCAATGCTCTCCTTGTTTCGACAAGTCTGTTGTGTGGTACCTGTCCTTCCATAATGCCACGTTCCCAATTACCATATTGTTGGCTTGTAAGTTAGGATATCGCTGTCAGACTTTGTGGTCTAGCTAACAGGTTGGCTGTAAAAGTTGAACATCCAGCAAATATCTTAAATCTTAGAGTTTTTACCTTCTATTTTCTGAACTGAAATACTAAAGTTGTGTGGAGAATGCGGGCATCGATCCCGCTACCTCTCGCATGCTAAGCGAGCACTCTACCATTTGAGCTAATTCCCCCATACAACAAGCCTCTTGTAGTTCTTCTAACTTGTTTTGTCCAACTCTCCTCCATGCCATTCCTTTCAAGGGCCTACATAAACACTCTGAATCTTGACCTGGCTCTTAAGTTTACTGGAAAACTCGTGAAAACTAGACGAGGTGGCCGTCACCTCCGCCGGTTGGACTGCCAACTCAAGTCCTACCAATTCCTAACAGTTCCTAACAGTTCCGAACAGTTCCGAACGAAGGTCCGACCCAGGTCCTAACAGGTCCTAACCTACACCCAATGACAGGGCAGCTACCCCAACACGTGACATGGGGCAAAAGGTTCGCACCTCCTCCCTCTCTCCATCTCCGCAAGAAGAAGACGAAGAAAAGAAAAACAGGTAATAACAATGAACTTGTATTAATTACACGATAATACTCTATCTGAAAGCTGGCCATGATATTTTCATCCGGGGAAAGTAATTTGTAATAGTTGTCATCGTGTTTATTCTGAGATTCGCCGCATCGGGCATCCGTCCCGTTGTTAAAGTTAGCTCCCGTTGTTAAAGTTAGCTCATGCTAACGCTGTTTTATATCTGTCTGACATTTATAGTAAACCAACCTCGGTCATAATTATTGTAGCATAGAAGGGACACCCGACATAGCGGAAGATATTATTGATTACACATAGTTCAAAGTTGAACTATTTCTGGGTCAAAATAGCAGTAAATGTTGTGTGGTAGTAACCTTGGATTTGCTCGCTGTAACTGTACGGTTATTTTAGAAGTGTGCGGACTTAATAATAAAATGCCGTTATATAGCCTATAACGTTAGTGCTACAGTGAAAAAGTGGCATACTGTTAATATCTGTCCCACCTACAACACATTTGCGATATTGCACTAGTATAACTAATATTGTATTGTCTTGGTGGAGAAAAGAACTGCTCAGATATTTTTAATTCAGTTAAAGTAATATAATCACAGCTAAAGGTACTGCGTTTACATTCTCATATGCTTAATACATATTATAACACTTCATAAGAATTAGTAATGCATTACTGTGTTCTTCAATTAATACTGCTGCTGCTGCTGCTGCTGCTGCTGCATAATAATTATTGATGCATCACTGTGTTCTTCAATTAATATTGCTGCTGCTGCTAAATGTGGCTGGCGCTTATTTATTTACATACTGCTAAGTAGAACAAATCAATGACAATACAATGTCATGTTTACAGTATATATCCTTTTCTATGCATATTTATCTAATTTCACCAACTGACATTTTCCTTGATATTTCAGTGATGACGAAGACAGGTAAACCCGACGGTTGTTGGGCTGGTATCATGCACCAGTATGCCCAGGGGAAGCACCGGTTCAGCACGGGACAGAGACCGAAGGCCAAGAAATGGAAGTCTGTCATTCAGCGTATTGACGCCTGTCCTTTGACACCTATATTCAACCTCCAATTCCGGTACATTGATATCTTCGGCAGAAGAATCCTCTGCAAATGTGGATATCATGTGGTGAGTGATGGTTATAATTAAGTTAGATAATTCAGTTTAAGTTAATCCTGCACGGACGATTGTTGCCATAAGCCAATGTGTATTCACTTGTAGGTGTCTGCACAGGAAAATGCATTGTTTGCAATTATGTCCCTAGCTATGCTTGAATTGCTTTACCCTTGTTAACAATAACATTCAAAATGTATATTCACTCAGATTTATTAAGTGATACACACATGTATATGTACTCCCTTGGGATTGCATACAAGCAGAAGATTGACAATAAAGTTGACTTTGATTACTTTTAGTCAGGTGATCAGGCAGCTGCATCAGGAAGTCAGAACTTGGAGGCAGCATGCAGCTCAAGTTCAGGGAGACAGCAGTCAGTCCCCGCCACACAGAGCAGTGCAGGTGCATCATGCCCTCCAGCTGTCACCGCCACACAGAGCAGCTCAGGTGCATCATGCCCTCCAGCTGTCACCGCCACACAGAGCAGTGCAGGTGCATCATGCCCTCCATCTGTCACCGCCACACAGAGCAGTGAAGGTGCATCATGCCCTCCAGCTGTCACCGCCACACAGAGCAGTGCAGGTGCATCATGCCGTCCAGCTGTCACCGCCACACAGAGCAGTTCAAGCACTCATATCAACTGCTCTCTCTGTAGTATGGATATTTGTGCTGAAGACTTTTTTTAGCATTTGGCTGACTTTCACGCAGAGCAGTGTTGTGAGCAGTGTGGACAGAAGACCAGGGGTGCAATGGAGCTACTCAAACACATTGAGGATTGCCATCTTTCGAGCACCAGCAGGAGTGAAAAACAACAGCCACCACAACACACCTCTGCACCACCACCACAACACACCTCTGCACCACCACCACAACACACCTCTGCACCACCATCACAACAGACTCCTATACCGCAACAGCCACAATCTCCTCCTTATCCTCTTTTTGACACATCTCCATCTCTCGTTCATCTGAGGCCGCCCGAGGTGAATTGGGTGAGGTTTCTCCCCAACCAGTTCAAGCGGGTCATCAAACCAGCCGACCAGGAGTGGATTGCCACGTGTCTCTACGAGCCCACAGGACAGCTTAGGCAACAGTTCTCCCAGAACTGGTTCCATCCCCCAAATCCACCAAAACTTACAACTGCTCCACCTGAACCCATGAACTACTACAGGCAGCGGATGTTTCTGTGGGCACCGATGAGGATGTGGGGTATTCCACTGAAGTGCGCTCAGTGCGGTAGGAAGATGCATCACTCAGGGATATACCCTAAGGTACGGGAAGTAATCAACCTTGATTCACGGTACTACTTGGTCGGCGGTGACTATCCTTGGTGCAGTCAGTGCATGATCGCTGTGTGTCCTTGGAGTGCGGATTTATTGGTTCAGTTAGATCCTGCTCACAGGAACAGGTTTCCTGCAGTTCTCACAGCACAGCTGGCTCTGGACAGGAAGTGTGTGACCATGCTTAAACCTCGGACTGTAGGGAACAGCTCCAGCTACCTGCAGCAAGCACTGGAGGAAGTCCACAGCGAGGAGTGGGCAAGGCATACAATAGAGTACTTGGCTGACTGTGAGCTCCACAAAAAGAGGAGCACAGTGACTCAATCTGATGTAGCAGTCTATATGAGTCCACCGCGCTTCAGCCCCCTACCTCTAGCACAGTGGTTTGAGACGGTCCATGCCAATGAGATCCTGGGTCATCTGTAGGAGATGAAGGGTATAATCACATCCACCTATGGCCGGATCTTAAAACTGGACTCCACAAAGAAGGTGCAGAAAAATATTTGTTAATGTTCTATGTTTGAATTCATTGTCATGAGTTACACTTGATTATGTATTTATATTGGATTTACATGTTTTATAGATCACTAAGAAACTTGCCGGGGCCATTGCAGACACGGCCACATGGATGACAAACGTCAGTAATGAATGTGGCGAGGTTCTGAACTGTGTCCTAACCACTGGTGAGGGAGCTGGTCTAGAGGGCTTGTGCCAAGGCATCGTCAAGCGCTACCAAGACGCTGGGGAGCCAGAGCCAGAAGTTATATATGTGGACCGAGATTGCTGCAACGACACAGGTATTAGGCGGTTTGACTGTTTGTGTATCATTGTGTTATTTATTGCACGGACAAAATGAAAACCTTTACAAATGTGTAAACATAAGACTCTTCTTGTTTGGAATAAGATACTTCATTCTATATGAATACCACCAGTCTAAGATTATACATCTTTGATTTCTTTCCCCACTTCCCTTGCCTCAAATCTAAGGGAGAGACATAAGGAGAGAGGATTCAGTGCAAAAGGCATTCAAAAAAAGAGACATCCTTTTAAACCATTTAAAATTATATTTGATGCAGCATCATATGTGTATTTTATTTATGTATATTGTTTATTTTGTATTCAAACTGCAACGTGGCATAAGGTGAAAATTATATATTACCAACATTTGTATTATTATTATTATTTTTTACATTACATTGCATTTTTTTTTTTTTTTTTTTTTTTTGTGTGCTTCCAGACTCGGTGAGGACACTATCGATACTGACTCAGCAATCACTGTAAGTTATATTCTTGTTTAAATAGACTTCTCTGTTTCATTTATTCTACTCTGTATAATTGTTCTGTAGTTATTGTAGCTAAAACGGCGATTTCTGAGAGATTTTAAAATCTCAGATCTGCTCAACTCCAGGCGTAACTCAGGTCTCAGTGAGTCACGCCCCTCAAGTGTGCATTTCAATAGGTAGCAAGACTCTGCTGATTGCGTGAAGTGCAAAACGCTTCCCAGCTGAAAAACATTTTAAATAGCGCATTTCAAATCAGAATAACTCAGTGTGCTTCCAGACTCGGTGAGGACACTATCGATACTGACTCAGCAATCACTGTAAGTTATATTCTTGTTTAAATAGACTTCTCTGTTTCATTTATTCTACTCTGTATAATTGTTCTGTAGTTATTGTAGCTAAAACGGCGATTTCTGAGAGATTTTAAAATCTCAGATCTGCTCAACTCCAGGCGTAACTCAGGTCTCAGTGAGTCACGCCCCTCAAGTGTGCATTTCAATAGGTAGCAAGACTCTGCTGTCGCCCATCAGCAGAAAATAGTTAACTAATTACAGGGGCGTGCCCCCAAAGCTGTGAGAACTGAGCAATCAGGTATCCATCTTAGGTTGCGTTTTCCTGCAGCGTCAGCTTCAGCGTCAGCCAGACGAAGACTGACAAAGACATTAAGAGTCCTGTGGGAGGCAAAGAGGAGGCAAATCCTACTCTGATTGCGCCAAGTATCGCTGGTGTTATTTAGTTTTATTCAATTCTCTTGGGTTCTCTAGCCCCTCATGCTATAATCATGTGTATTTTCTGCATTCCTGTTCATGTGTCTTCTCGCAATTATCATTGGCCCCGTGTTTCTCCTAATCGATCTCACCGGCCTGCTCTCGTCTATCCCACATGCTCCACTGAGATCCAACATCTCGTTTCAGGGGGCCTGTGGAACTGCCAGTCAGCTGTCCCTAAGGCTGACTTCATCTCTGGCTACGCTTCCCTGCAGTCTCTGGATTTCCTTGCTCTCACGGAGACCTGGATCACTCCATCCAACACATCCACCCCAGCAGCTCTCTCCACAGCATATTCCTTCTCCCATACACCCAGACCCTCTGGCAGAGGAGGTGGCACTGGTCTCCTGCTCTCTCCCAAATGGAGCTTTTCCCTCTTCAAGCTACCTAATTTCACTCCTTCCACCTTTGAATTCCATGCCGTCACAGTAACCCATCCTATACAATTAACCATTGTTGTTCTCTACCGTCCACCAGGCGCCTTGGGGGACTTCTTGGAGGAGTTAGATAATCTCCTCTCACACATCCCTGAAACTGGCCCTCCCGCTGTACTTCTCGGCGATTTCAACCTCCAGACAGGGAAGATATCTGAACTAACATCTCTGTTAACCACCTTTGCTTTCTCACTGTCTCCATCCCCACCAACTCATAAAGCTGGCAATGTCCTTGATCTCATATTCTCAAGGAACTGCTCTACTTCTAACCTCTCTGTAAACCCGCTCCACACCTCCGATCACTTCTTCATTTCATTCTCTCTACCCCTTTCCAAACATAACAACCTCATCTCTTCTAACTCTGCTCCTGTCCGCCGTAACCTCCGTTCCCTCTCCCCCTCTACCTTTACCTCATCGGTGCTCTCAGCCCTCCCTTCCTCTGACTCGTTCCAACTCCTGCCTCCAAACGCTGCTGCAAAAACTCTCCTCTCGACTCTCTCATCCTCTCTGGACTTTCTCTGTCCTCTCACATCGCGGCCGGCTCGTCAGTCCCCTCCTGCTCCCTGGCTAAATGATGCACTGCGTGCTAATAGAACCATCCTTCGGGCAGCAGAGCGGAAATGGTGGAAATCCAAACACCATGACGACCTCCTAACCTATCAGGCTCTCCTCTCCTCTTTCTCTGCTTCCATCTCTCAGGCAAAAAGCACTTTCTTTCAAGATAAGATCCAATCTTCCTATTCCAATCCCAAAAAACTATTTTCTATCTTCTCCACCCTCTTGGACCCCCCCAAAGCACCTCCCCCCTCCTCCCTTCTGTCAAGCGACTTTGTTAACCATTTTGAAAAAAAGGTTGATGATATTCGCTCTTCTTTTTCTGACTCACCTTTACTCACCGCTGGGTCACCAGACCCTCCCTTCACCCACACACTGACCTCCTTCACCTCTGGGTCACCAGACCCTCCCTTCACCCACACACTGACCTCCTTCTCCCCTCTCTCTCCAAGTGAGGTTCTTACCCTCGTTACCTCTGCCCGTCCTACCACCTGTTCTCTGGACCCTATCCCCTCAAACCTCCTTCAGACTATCGCTCCTGATATTCTACCATTTCTCACCCATTTCATCAACACTTCTCTAACTTCTGGTCACTTTCCAAACAGTCTCAAGGAGGCAAGAGTAAACCCTCTCCTAAAGAAACCCACTCTCAACCCGTCTGATGTTATTAACTACAGACCCGTCTCTCTCCTCCCGTTCCTGTCTAAAACACTTGAACGCGCTGTCTTTAAACAACTCTCCTCTTATCTCCATCAGAAAAACCTTCTGGATCCGCACCAGTCTGGTTTCAAGGCAGGTCACTCAACAGAAACTGCTCTCCTTGCTGTCTCTGACAAACTGCACACTGCTAAAGCAGCCTCCCTCTCCTCTGTCATCATCCTTCTGGACCTGTCTGCTGCATTCGACACGGTGAACCATCGGATCCTCCTTCGCACTGTCCAAGAACTTGGAGTTTCAGGCACTGCACTTTCCCTCCTCACCTCATACCTCAACGACCGCACCTACAGGGTTACTTGGAGAGGGTCCGAGTCCGACCCTTGTCAATTAACTACAGGGGTCCCTCAGGGCTCGGTTCTTGGTCCCCTCCTCTTCTCCCTGTACACAAACTCGCTCGGGTCTGTCATTAGCCCGCATGGTTTTTCATACCACTGCTACGCTGACAACACCCAAATAATTCTGTCCTTTCCCCGCTCAGAGACCCAGGTCGTCGCACGCATCTCTGCTTGCCTAGCAGACATCTCTCGGTGGATGTCTGCTCATCACCTCAAGCTCAACCTTGACAAGACTGAACTGCTCTTCCTTCCGGGAAAAGATTGTCCCACTCTTGACCTAACAATCAACATCGGCACCTCTGTTGTCTCCCCGACTCAGACTGCAAGGAATCTGGGTGTGGTCCTAGATAACAAACTGTCCTTCACTGCAAACATCGCTGCTACAACCCGCTGCTGCAGATACACGCATTACAACATCAGGAGGATACGTCCCCAGCTGACCCAGACATCAGCGCAGATTCTGGTCCAGGCTCTCGTCATCTCACGCCTAGACTACTGCAACTCCCTCCTGGCTGGTCTACCTGCATGTGCCATCCGACCTCTGCAGCTCATCCAGAATGCAGCGGCTCGTCTGGTCTTCAACCTTCCCAAATTCTCCCACACCACACCGCTCCTCCGCTCCCTTCACTGGCTTCCAGTAACTGCTAGAATCCACTTCAAGACACTGGTACTTGCGTACCATGCTGCGAATGGATCTGGCCCTTCCTACATCCAGGACATGGTTAAACCGTACACCCCAGCACGTGCACTCCGCTCTGCATCAGCCAAACAGCTCGCTGCACCCGCACTGCGAGGGGGACCCAAGTTCCCGTCAGCAAAAACACGTGGGTTTGCTATCCTGGCTCCAAAATGGTGGAATGAGCTCCCCATTGAAATCAGGACAGCAGATAGCTTACACATCTTCCGACGCAAACTGAAAACTCATCTCTTTAGACTCCACTTCGAGCGATAGAATTACTAACAAAGCACTTATATACTAATAAAGGGCTGGCTTTCTAAATGCCAGTTGAGTAGCACTTGAAATGTTTGGCTCTATGAAACCTGATGTACTTATATGATTCTGTTTTCTTAAAGGTTGTATCTTCCTGGTCGAATGCACTTATTGTAAGTCGCTTTGGATAAAAGCGTCAGCTAAATGCAATGTAATGTAATGTAATACGGCAGTTGAGGCGAAAAGTTCAGCCAACAAAGACTGTTTTCCAAGCAACCACGCTTCTATATTTCATTATAAGCTCTATATCCGTAAAGACATTCTAGTGTTCCTCCCTTAAATGGATTTGATGTTTAGCATCAAACTAGTGTTTTCTAATGCCGCGGAGTCAGCACGTATAACATGCCACACAACTCAAGCGTATTACTAAAGAGATAGGTTCCAATCGGGGGCACAAAGTGCAGCACAGCAGCAGGGGTCTTTTTTGGACTCAATGCCAAGAAGCCAAAGGCGAGAGCCACGAACCATGCTAGCGCAGCTTCTGTCTGCATTTTCGGCCCATTTAAACCCAGTGTTTTGCTCCCTTTGAGCTCTACGCGTTCTGCTACCATAATACAAAGTTGACCCTTGCTCAGAGGCTTTGGAATACCCCCCAGATGCAGGGCAGTATTGTGTTATTTCGATAGCACATATAATAAAATTGGTACGATACAGAGAAGATTAGCATGGCCCCTGCGCAAGGATGACACGCAAATTCGTGAAGCGTTCCTCATTGCCAATTTGTAATGATTTTTCCAACATAAATCCCGATTCCTATCAAGCAGAGGTGGAAGAAGTACTCAGAACTTCCAGTTAAGTAAAAGTGAGGTTGCTTCTCTTGTTTTACACAGTATTTTGTGTTTTTGTCCAATCGGGGGCACAAACTGCAGCAGGGGTCTTTTTTGGACTCAATGCCTATAGTCACTCAATAGCTTTACTCTCTAATTGTGTGCTAGTACAGATTCCAAACAACAGTGAAGATATGTTGCATTTGCAGAGAATGGGAACCTAGTTTTCCTCTTGGATTACAAAGATTCTACCACTCATCTGCCCACATTCACAAGACACCTTAACTACCACTACGCTGGCGAGGTCTTTTTTGGACTCAATGCCAAAGAAGCCACAGGTGAGAGCAACGAACCATGCTAGCGCAGCTGGGGGAAAGGGTGTGTGAATTACTAACAAAGCACTTATATACTAATAAAGGGCTGGCTTTCTAAATGCCAGTTGAGTAGCACTTGAAATGTTTGGCTCTATGAAACCTGATGTACTTATATGATTCTGTTTTCTTAAAGGTTGTATCTTCCTGGTCGAATGCACTTATTGTAAGTCGATTTGGATAAAAGCGTCAGCTAAATGCAATGTAATGTAATGTAATGTAATGTAATGTAATGTGTGGCCTGGGATGTGGAAAAGCCAAGTGAGGGTCACCGCGGGGGCTTGGACTGGGACAACTACGTTGGTGTCTGTTCTCCAGGACGGCCTCCACAATTACTCTGGTTTCTCTTCAAAGCGTATAAGTCTTTCGCCTTTTACTAAAGACTTCCGTGGAGAGGAACATCTACGAGTTCAACCTATTTTTGGTAGGCTTGGCCATTTGGCTGAGCATTCTGAGTTTGTGAAAGACAAGAAAAGAGCAGTCATTCGCACGTGGGCGGTCCAAGCTACGCAGCGCCTCTGTTACGCCAGGTCAAAAGAGCCGCACCAAGACCTGCGGCGACTGCGCAACGAGTCCGTCCCCCGCAGCAAACGTTAGGTGTCATCGCTTCTCGGCCTTTTGGCTAAGATCAAGTGTAGTATCTGTTCTTATCAGTTTAATATCTGATACGTCCCCTATACGGGGACTATATATTAAATGGATTTTTAGCATTGGGAGCTGAAAGAGGGGCTTGCCCCATTCGCTCCACGCATCGAGCCGGTATTGCAGCGCCTCCGGGAACGGTGCACCCATCTCCTGACTTGTGCAAAAACAAACAAAGACGCATCTGGAAACCACAACAAATGGTTTCAATTGAGGGGAGAAACTGTAGCACATCAGCAGCGGATCTTTTTTGGACTCAATGCCAAAGAAGCTAAAGGTGACAAATTGAACTTGCCTTGGCTCTGGAGCGTGGCACGCAGAGGGAGGCTCACTGCAAGGGGCAGAGATATTTCGAGCCCAAAGGAAGGACACGCTCTGGGGAGGACATCGGCACCAGAAAGTCTTTCCTGGAGCAAAGAAGCCGCCACACATGCAAGCTGTAGCCACGTTGTCTTTGACCTTTTCTTCAACACTATAATCAGGGGAGAGCGCGAACGCAGTCCCCCACTACCACAAATTATGCAGTCGAGATTCTCACATTTGGGGAATTCGCAGCGGTCAGCATAGCCGGGGTGCAATGGCCGAGCCTCGCCCTGGGTGAACCACCTTGGTGATCATGGTATCTCCCCTGCCAGGTAAGTATGAGTTGGACGGGTCAGAGGCAGGGCAGTGTTGCAACGACAAAGGACACGGCGTGGCGGTTCCTGCCTCTTAGCCGGCCAAAGCAGCCCATCAACCACATGTAACCCTAAGCCTTAAAGACAGATCAGGCTTGAAATAGACATAGGTTCCAATCGGGGGCACAAAGTGCAGCACAGCAGCAGGGGTCTTTTTTGGACTCAATGCCAAGAAGCCAAAGGCGAGAGCCACGAACCATGCTAGCGCAGCTTCTGTCTGCATTTTCGGCCCATTTAAACCCAGTGTTTTGCTCCCTTTGAGCTCTACGCGTTCTGCTACCATAATACAAAGTTGGCCCTTGCTCAGAGGCTTTGGAATACCCCCCAGATGCAGGGCAGTATTGTGTTATTTCGATAGCACATATAATAAAATTGGTACGATACAGAGAAGATTAGCATGGCCCCTGCGCAAGGATGACACGCAAATTCGTGAAGCGTTCCTCATTGCCAATTTGTAATGATTTTTCCAACATAAATCCCGATTCCTATCAAGCAGAGGTGGAAGAAGTACTCAGAACTTCCAGTTAAGTAAAAGTGAGGTTGCTTCTCTTGTTTTACACAGTATTTTGTGTTTTTGTCCAATCGGGGCCACAAACTGCAGCACAGCAGCAGGGGTCTTTTTTGGACTCAATGCCTATAGTCACTCCATAGCTTTACTCTCTAATTGTGTGCTAGTACAGATTCCAAACAACAGTGAAGATATGTTGCATTTGCAGAGAATGGGAACCTAGTTTTCCTCTTGGCTTACAAAGATTCTACCACTCATCTGCCCACATTCACAAGACACCTTAACTACCACTACGCTGGCGAGGTCAACAGCACGGTCAACAAGGTGGATTTTTCAAAAGATATGCTATATGCTCTAAGTCATTTAAGAAGGGATACAGTCCATCGGTCATCACTTAAAGTGATTTGATGTCGAGCATCTCACTGAGTTCTCAAATCAATGGGAGTCGGCACGGAGAACATCCCTCTTTACTTGTACACTCCAAAGACCTGTGTGTTTGCTGTAGCAGAGTCCAAGTGGTGTAGGCATTATACTTTTTTTTTCATTCAACAAAGAACTGTCTATTGCATTGGCCGGGAATCGGACCCGGGTCTCCCACGTGGCAGGTGAGAATTCTACCACTGAACCACCAATGCTGAATTATAAAGCCAAGCCACCATACGGCAGTTGAGGCGAAAAGTTCAGCCAACAAAGACTGTTTTCCAAGCAACCACGCTTCTATATTTCATTATAAGCTCTATATCCGTAAAGACATTTTAGTGTTCCTCCCTTAAATGGATTTGATGTTTAGCATCAAACTAGTGTTTTCTAATGCCGCGGAGTCAGCACGTATAACATGCCACACAACTCAAGCGTATTACCAAAGAGATAGGTTCCAATCGGGGGCACAAAGTGCAGCACAGCAGCAGGGGTCTTTTTTGGATTCAATGCCAAAGAAGCCACAGGTGAGAGCAACGAACCATGCTAGCGCAGCTGCGGGAAAGGGTGTGGCCTGGGATGTGGAAAAGCCAAGTGAGGGTCACCGCGGGGGCTTGGACTGGGACAACTACGTTGGTGTCTGTTCTCCAGGACGGCCTCCACAATTACTCTGGTTTCTCTTCAAAGCGTATAAGTCTTTCGCCTTTTACTAAAGACTTCCGTGGAGAGGAACACCTACGAGTTCAACCTATTTTTGGTAGGCTCGGCCATTTGGCTGAGCATTCTGAGTTTGTGAAAGACAAGAAAAGAGAAGTCATTCGCACGTGGGCGGTCCAAGCTACGCAGCGCCTCTGTTACGCCAGGTCCAAAGAGCCACACCAAGACCTGCGGCGACTGCGCAACGAGTCCGTCCCCCGCAGCAAACGTTAGGTGTCATCGCTTCTCGGCCTTTTGGCTAAGATCAAGTGTAGTATCTGTTCTTATCAGTTTAATATCTGATACGTCCCCTATACGGGGACTATATATTAAATGGATTTTTAGCATTGGGAGCTGAAAGAGGGGCTTGCCCCATTCGCTCCACGCATCGACCCGGTATTGCAGCGCCTCCGGGAGCGGTGCACCCATCTCATGACTTGTGCAAAAACAAACAAAGACGCATCTGGAAACCACAACAAATGGTTTCAATTGAGGGGAGAAACTGTAGCACATCAGCAGCGGATCTTTTTTGGACTCAATGCCAAAGAAGCTAAAGGTGACAAATTGAACTTGCCTTGGCTCTGGAGCGTGGCACACAGAGGGAGGCTCACTGCAAGGGGCAGAGATATTTCGAGCCCAAAGGAAGGACACGCTCTGGGGAGGACATCGGCACCAGAAAGTCTTTCCTGGAGCAAAGAAGGCGCCACACATGCAAGCTGTAGCCACGTTGTCTTTGACCTTTTCTTCAACACTATAATCAGGGGAGAGCGCGAACGCAGTCCCCCACTACCACAAATTATGCAGTCGAGATTCTCACATTTGGGGAATTCGCAGCGGTCAGCATAGCCGGGGTGCAATGGCCGAGCCTCGCCCTGGGTGAACCACCTTGGTGATCATGGTATCTCCCCTGCCAGGTAAGTATGAGTTGGACGGGTCAGAGGCAGGGCAGTGTTGCAACGACAAAGGACACGGCGTGGCGGTTCCTGCCTCTTAGCCGGCCAAAGCAGCCCATCAACCACATGTAACCCTAAGCCTTAAAGACAGATCAGGCTTGAAATAGACATAGGTTCCAATCGGGGGCACAAAGTGCAGCACAGCAGCAGGGGTCTTTTTTGGACTCAATGCCAAGAAGCCAAAGGCGAGAGCCACGAACCATGCTAGCGCAGCTTCTGTCTGCATTTTCGGCCCATTTAAACCCAGTGTTTTGCTCCCTTTGAGCTCTACGCGTTCTGCTACCATAATACAAAGTTGACCCTTGCTCAGAGGCTTTGGAATACCCCCCAGATGCAGGGCAGTATTGTGTTATTTCGATAGCACATATAATAAAATTGGTACGATACAGAGAAGATTAGCATGGCCCCTGCGCAAGGATGACACGCAAATTCGTGAAGCGTTCCTCATTGCCAATTTGTAATGATTTTTCCAACATAAATCCCGATTCCTATCAAGCAGAGGTGGAAGAAGTACTCAGAACTTCCAGTTAAGTAAAAGTGAGGTTGCTTCTCTTGTTTTACACAGTATTTTGTGTTTTTGTCCAATCGGGGCCACAAACTGCAGCACAGCAGCAGGGGTCTTTTTTGGACTCAATGCCTATAGTCACTCAATAGCTTTCCTACTCTCTAATTGTGTGCTAGTACAGATTCCAAACAACAGTGAAGATATGTTGCATTTGCAGAGAATGGGAACCTAGTTTTCCTCTTGGCTTACAAAGATTCTACCACTCATCTGCCCACATTCCCAAGACACCTTAACTACCACTACGCTGGCGAGGTCAACAGCACGGTCAACAAGGTGGATTTTTCAAAAGATATGCTATATGCTCTAAGTCATTTAAGAAAGGATACAGTCCATCGGTCATCACTTAAAGTGATTTGATGTCGAGCATCTCACTGAGTTCTCAAATCAATGGGAGTCGGCACGGAGAACATCCCTCTTTACTTGTACACTCCAAAGACCTGTGTGTTTGCTGTAGCAGAGTCCAAGTGGTGTAGGCATTATACTTTTTTTTTCATTCAACAAAGAACTGTCTATTGCATTGGCCGGGAATCGGACCCGGGTCTCCCACGTGGCAGGTGAGAATTCTACCACTGAACCACCAATGCTGAATTATAAAGCCAAGCCACCATACGGCAGTTGAGGCGAAAAGTTCAGCCAACAAAGACTGTTTTCCAAGCAACCACGCTTCTATATTTCATTATAAGCTCTATATCCGTAAAGACATTCTAGTGTTCCTCCCTTAAATGGATTTGATGTTTAGCATCAAACTAGTGTTTTCTAATGCCGCGGAGTCAGCACGTATAACATGCCACACAACTCAAGCGTATTACCAAAGAGATAGGTTCCAATCGGGGGCACAAAGTGCAGCACAGCAGCAGGGGTCTTTTTTGGATTCAATGCCAAAGAAGCCACAGGTGAGAGCAACGAACCATGCTAGCGCAGCTGCGGGAAAGGGTGTGGCCTGGGATGTGGAAAAGCCAAGTGAGGGTCACCGCGGGGGCTTGGACTGGGACAACTACGTTGGTGTCTGTTCTCCAGGACGGCCTCCACAATTACTCTGGTTTCTCTTCAAAGCGTATAAGTCTTTCGCCTTTTACTAAAGACTTCCGTGGAGAGGAACACCTACGAGTTCAACCTATTTTTGGTAGGCTCGGCCATTTGGCTGAGCATTCTGAGTTTGTGAAAGACAAGAAAAGAGAAGTCATTCGCACGTGGGCGGTCCAAGCTACGCAGCGCCTCTGTTACGCCAGGTCCAAAGAGCCACACCAAGACCTGCGGCGACTGCGCAACGAGTCCGTCCCCCGCAGCAAACGTTAGGTGTCATCGCTTCTCGGCCTTTTGGCTAAGATCAAGTGTAGTATCTGTTCTTATCAGTTTAATATCTGATACGTCCCCTATACGGGGACTATATATTAAATGGATTTTTAGCATTGGGAGCTGAAAGAGGGGCTTGCCCCATTCGCTCCACGCATCGACCCGGTATTGCAGCGCCTCCGGGAGCGGTGCACCCATCTCATGACTTGTGCAAAAACAAACAAAGACGCATCTGGAAACCACAACAAATGGTTTCAATTGAGGGGAGAAACTGTAGCACATCAGCAGCGGATCTTTTTTGGACTCAATGCCAAATAAGCTAAAGGTGACAAATTGAACTTGCCTTGGCTCTGGAGCGTGGCACGCAGAGG
Organism: Notothenia rossii; assembly: GCF_949606895.1. Classification (NCBI taxonomy): domain Eukaryota; kingdom Metazoa; phylum Chordata; class Actinopteri; order Perciformes; family Nototheniidae; genus Notothenia; species Notothenia rossii. Next base: position 16,916,595 of record NC_136901.1, read on the forward strand.
GAGGCTCACTGCAAGGGGCAGAGATATTTCGAGCCCAAAGGAAGGACACGCTCTGGGGAGGACATCGGCACCAGAAAGTCTTTCCTGGAGCAAAGAAGCCGCCACACATGCAAGCTGTAGCCACGTTGTCTTTGACCTTTTCTTCAACACTATAATCAGGGGAGAGCGCGAACGCAGTCCCCCACTACCACAAATTATGCAGTCGAGATTCTCACATTTGGGGAATTCGCAGCGGTCAGCATAGCCGGGGTGCAATGGCCGAGCCTCGCCCTGGGTGAACCACCTTGGTGATCATGGTATCTCCCCTGCCAGGTAAGTATGAGTTGGACGGGTCAGAGGCAGGGCAGTGTTGCAACGACAAAGGACACGGCGTGGCGGTTCCTGCCTCTTAGCCGGCCAAAGCAGCCCATCAACCACATGTAACCCTAAGCCTTAAAGACAGATCAGGCTTGAAATAGACATAGGTTCCAATCGGGGGCACAAAGTGCAGCACAGCAGCAGGGGTCTTTTTTGGACTCAATGCCAAGAAGCCAAAGGCGAGAGCCACGAACCATGCTAGCGCAGCTTCTGTCTGCATTTTCGGCCCATTTAAACCCAGTGTTTTGCTCCCTTTGAGCTCTACGCGTTCTGCTACCATAATACAAAGTTGACCCTTGCTCAGAGGCTTTGGAATACCCCCCAGATGCAGGGGAGTATTGTGTTATTTCGATAGCACATATAATAAAATTGGTACGATACAGAGAAGATTAGCATGGCCCCTGCGCAAGGATGACACGCAAATTCGTGAAGCGTTCCTCATTGCCAATTTGTAATGATTTTTCCAACATAAATCCCGATTCCTATCAAGCAGAGGTGGAAGAAGTACTCAGAACTTCCAGTTAAGTAAAAGTGAGGTTGCTTCTCTTGTTTTACACAGTATTTTGTGTTTTTGTCCAATCGGGGCCACAAACTGCAGCACAGCAGCAGGGGTCTTTTTTGGACTCAATGCCTATAGTCACTCAATAGCTTTACTCTCTAATTGTGTGCTAGTACAGATTCCAAACAACAGTGAAGATATGTTGCATTTGCAGAGAATGGGAACCTAGTTTTCCTCTTGGCTTACAAAGATTCTACCACTCATCTGCCCACATTCCCAAGACACCTTAACTACCACTACGCTGGCGAGGTCAACAGCACGGTCAACAAGGTGGATTTTTCAAAAGATATGCTATATGCTCTAAGTCATTTAAGAAAGGATACAGTCCATCGGTCATCACTTAAAGTGATTTGATGTCGAGCATCTCACTGAGTTCTCAAATCAATGGGAGTCGGCACGGAGAACATCCCTCTTTACTTGTACACTCCAAAGACCTGTGTGTTTGCTGTAGCAGAGTCCAAGTGGTGTAGGCATTATACTTTTTTTTTCATTCAACAAAGAACTGTCTATTGCATTGGCCGGGAATCGGACCCGGGTCTCCCACGTGGCAGGTGAGAATTCTACCACTGAACCACCAATGCTGAATTATAAAGCCAAGCCACCATACGGCAGTTGAGGCGAAAAGTTCAGCCAACAAAGACTGTTTTCCAAGCAACCACGCTTCTATATTTCATTATAAGCTCTATATCCGTAAAGACATTCTAGTGTTCCTCCCTTAAATGGATTTGATGTTTAGCATCAAACTAGTGTTTTCTAATGCCGCGGAGTCAGCACGTATAACATGCCACACAACTCAAGCGTATTACCAAAGAGATAGGTTCCAATCGGGGGCACAAAGTGCAGCACAGCAGCAGGGGTCTTTTTTGGACTCAATGCCAAAGAAGCCACAGGTGAGAGCAACGAACCATGCTAGCGCAGCTGGGGGAAAGGGTGTGGCCTGGGATGTGGAAAAGCCAAGTGAGGGTCACCGCGGGGGCTTGGACTGGGACAACTACGTTGGTGTCTGTTCTCCAGGACGGCCTCCACAATTACTCTGGTTTCTCTTCAAAGCGTATAAGTCTTTCGCCTTTTACTAAAGACTTCCGTGGAGAGGAACACCTACGAGTTCAACCTATTTTTGGTAGGCTTGGCCATTTGGCCGAGCATTCTGAGTTTGTGAAAGACAAGAAAAGAGCAGTCATTCGCACGTGGGCGGTCCAAGCTACGCAGCGCCTCTGTTACGCCAGGTCAAAAGAGCCGCACCAAGACCTGCGGCGACTGCGCAACGAGTCCGGCCCCCGCAGCAAACGTTAGGTGTCATCGCTTCTCGGCCTTTTGGCTAAGATCAAGTGTAGTATCTGTTCTTATCAGTTTAATATCTGATACGTCCCCTATACGGGGACTATATATTAAATGGATTTTTAGCATTGGGAGCTGAAAGAGGGGCTTGCCCCATTCGCTCCACGCATCGACCCGGTATTGCAGCGCGTCCGGGAACGGTGCACCCATCTCCTGACTTGTGGAAAAACAAACAAAGACGCATCTGGAAACCACAACAAATGGTTTCAATTGAGGGGAGAAACTGTAGCACATCAGCAGCGGATCTTTTTTGGACTCAATGCCAAAGAAGCTAAAGGTGACAAATTGAACTTGCCTTGGCTCTGGAGCGTGGCACGCAGAGGGAGGCTCACTGCAAGGGGCAGAGATATTTCGAGCCCAAAGGAAGGACACGCTCTGGGGAGGACATCGGCACCAGAAAGTCTTTCCTGGAGCAAAGAAGCCGCCACACATGCAAGCTGTAGCCACGTTGTCTTTGACCTTTTCTTCAACACTATAATCAGGGGAGAGCGCGAACGCAGTCCCCCACTACCACAAATTATGCAGTCGAGATTCTCACATTTGGGGAATTCGCAGCGGTCAGCATAGCCGGGGTGCAATGGCCGAGCCTCGCCCTGGGTGAACCACCTTGGTGATCATGGTATCTCCCCTGCCAGGTAAGTATGAGTTGGACGGGTCAGAGGCAGGGCAGTGTTGCAACGACAAAGGACACGGCGTGGCGGTTCCTGCCTCTTAGCCGGCCAAAGCAGCCCATCAACCACATGTAACCCTAAGCCTTAAAGACAGATCAGGCTTGAAATAGACATAGGTTCCAATCGGGGGCACAAAGTGCAGCACAGCAGCAGGGGTCTTTTTTGGACTCAATGCCAAGAAGCCAAAGGCGAGAGCCACGAACCATGCTAGCGCAGCTTCTGTCTGCATTTTCGGCCCATTTAAACCCAGTGTTTTGCTCCCTTTGAGCTCTACGCGTTCTGCTACCATAATACAAAGTTGACCCTTGCTCAGAGGCTTTGGAATACCCCCCAGATGCAGGGGAGTATTGTGTTATTTCGATAGCACATATAATAAAATTGGTACGATACAGAGAAGATTAGCATGGCCCCTGCGCAAGGATGACACGCAAATTCGTGAAGCGTTCCTCATTGCCAATTTGTAATGATTTTTCCAACATAAATCCCGATTCCTATCAAGCAGAGGTGGAAGAAGTACTCAGAACTTCCAGTTAAGTAAAAGTGAGGTTGCTTCTCTTGTTTTACACAGTATTTTGTGTTTTTGTCCAATCGGGGCCACAAACTGCAGCACAGCAGCAGGGGTCTTTTTTGGACTCAATGCCTATAGTCACTCAATAGCTTTACTCTCTAATTGTGTGCTAGTACAGATTCCAAACAACAGTGAAGATATGTTGCATTTGCAGAGAATGGGAACCTAGTTTTCCTCTTGGCTTACAAAGATTCTACCACTCATCTGCCCACATTCACAAGACACCTTAACTACCACTACGCTGGCGAGGTCAACAGCACGGTCAACAAGGTGGATTTTTCAAAAGATATGCTATATGCTCTAAGTCATTTAAGAAGGGATACAGTCCATCGGTCATCACTTAAAGTGATTTGATGTCGAGCATCTCACTGAGTTCTCAAATCAATGGGAGTCGGCACGGAGAACATCCCTCTTTACTTGTACACTCCAAAGACCTGTGTGTTTGCTGTAGCAGAGTCCAAGTGGTGTAGGCATTATACTTTATTTTCAGACAACAAAGAACTGTCTATTGCATTGGCCGGGAATCGGAACCGGGTCTCCCACGTGGCAGGTGAGAATTCTACCACTGAACCACCAATGCTGAATTATAAAGCCAAGCCACCATACGGCAGTTGAGGCGAAAAGTTCAGCCAACAAAGACTGTTTTCCAAGCAACCACGCTTCTATATTTCATTATAAGCTCTATATCCGTAAAGACATTCTAGTGTTCCTCCCTTAAATGGATTTGATGTTTAGCATCAAACTAGTGTTTTCTAATGCCGCGGAGTCAGCACGTATAACATGCCACACAACTCAAGCGTATTACTAAAGAGATAGGTTCCAATCGGGGGCACAAAGTGCAGCACAGCAGCAGGGGTCTTTTTTGGACTCAATGCCAAAGAAGCCACAGGTGAGAGCAACGAACCATGCTAGCGCAGCTGGGGGAAAGGGTGTGGCCTGGGATGTGGAAAAGCCAAGTGAGGGTCACCGCGGGGGCTTGGACTGGGACAACTACGTTGGTGTCTGTTCTCCAGGACGGCCTCCACAATTACTCTGGTTTCTCTTCAAAGCGTATAAGTCTTTTGCCTTTTACTAAAGACTTCCGTGGAGAGGAACACCTACGAGTTCAACCTATTTTTGGTAGGCTTGGCCATTTGGCCGAGCATTCTGAGTTTGTGAAAGACAAGAAAAGAGCAGTCATTCGCACGTGGGCGGTCCAAGCTACGCAGCGCCTCTGTTACGCCAGGTCAAAAGAGCCGCACCAAGACCTGCGGCGACTGCGCAACGAGTCCGGCCCCCGCAGCAAACGTTAGGTGTCATCGCTTCTCGGCCTTTTGGCTAAGATCAAGTGTAGTATCTGTTCTTATCAGTTTAATATCTGATACGTCCCCTATACGGGGACTATATATTAAATGGATTTTTAGCATTGGGAGCTGAAAGAGGGGCTTGCCCCATTCGCTCCACGCATCGACCCGGTATTGCAGTGCCTCCGGGAACGGTGCACCCATCTCCTGACTTGTGGAAAAACAAACAAAGACGCATCTGGAAACCACAACAAATGGTTTCAATTGAGGGGAGAAACTGTAGCACATCAGCAGCGGATCCTTTTTGGACTCAATGCCAAAGAAGCTAAAGGTGACAAATTGAACTTGCCTTGGCTCTGGAGCGTGGCACGCAGAGGGAGGCTCACTGCAAGGGGCAGAGATATTTCGAGCCCAAAGGAAGGACACGCTCTGGGGAGGACATCGGCACCAGAAAGTCTTTCCTGGAGCAAAGAAGCCGCCACACATGCAAGCTGTAGCCACGTTGTCTTTGACCTTTTCTTCAACACTATAATCAGGGGAGAGCGCGAACGCAGTCCCCCACTACCACAAATTATGCAGTCGAGATTCTCACATTTGGGGAATTCGCAGCGGTCAGCATAGCCGGGGTGCAATGGCCGAGCCTCGCCCTGGGTGAACCACCTTGGTGATCATGGTATCTCCCCTGCCAGGTAAGTATGAGTTGGACGGGTCAGAGGCAGGGCAGTCTTGCAACGACAAAGGACACGGCGTGGCGGTTCCTGCCTCTTAGCCGGCCAAAGCAGCCCATCAACCACATGTAACCCTAAGCCTTAAAGACAGATCAGGCTTGAAATAGACATAGGTTCCAATCGGGGGCACAAAGTGCAGCACAGCAGCAGGGGTCTTTTTTGGACTCAATGCCAAGAAGCCAAAGGCGAGAGCCACGAACCATGCTAGCGCAGCTTCTGTCTGCATTTTCGGCCCATTTAAACCCAGTGTTTTGCTCCCTTTGAGCTCTACGCGTTCTGCTACCATAATACAAAGTTGACCCTTGCTCAGAGGCTTTGGAATACCCCCCAGATGCAGGGGAGTATTGTGTTATTTCGATAGCACATATAATAAAATTGGTACGATACAGAGAAGATTAGCATGGCCCCTGCGCAAGGATGACACGCAAATTCGTGAAGCGTTCCTCATTGCCAATTTGTAATGATTTTTCCAACATAAATCCCGATTCCTATCAAGCAGAGGTGGAAGAAGTACTCAGAACTTCCAGTTAAGTAAAAGTGAGGTTGCTTCTTTTGTTTTACACAGTATTTTGTGTTTTTGTCCAATCGGGGCCACAAACTTTACTCTCTAATTGTGTGCTAGTACAGATTCCAAACAACAGTGAAGATATGTTGCATTTGCAGAGAATGGGAACCTAGTTTTCCTCTTGGCTTACAAAGATTCTACCACTCATCTGCCCACATTCACAAGACACCTTAACTACCACTACGCTGGCGAGGTCAACAGCACGGTCAACAAGGTGGATTTTTCAAAAGATATGCTATATGCTCTAAGTCATTTAAGAAGGGATACAGTCCATCGGTCATCACTTAAAGTGATTTGATGTCGAGCATCTCACTGAGTTCTCAAATCAATGGGAGTCGGCACGGAGAACATCCCTCTTTACTTGTACACTCCAAAGACCTGTGTGTTTGCTGTAGCAGAGTCCAAGTGGTGTAGGCATTATACTTTATTTTCAGACAACAAAGAACTGTCTATTGCATTGGCCGGGAATCGGAACCGGGTCTCCCACGTGGCAGGTGAGAATTCTACCACTGAACCACCAATGCTGAATTATAAAGCCAAGCCACCATACGGCAGTTGAGGCGAAAAGTTCAGCCAACAAAGACTGTTTTCCAAGCAACCACGCTTCTATATTTCATTATAAGCTCTATATCCGTAAAGACATTCTAGTGTTCCTCCCTTAAATGGATTTGATGTTTAGCATCAAACTAGTGTTTTCTAATGCCGCGGAGTCAGCACGTATAACATGCCACACAACTCAAGCGTATTACTAAAGAGATAGGTTCCAATCGGGGGCACAAAGTGCAGCACAGCAGCAGGGGTCTTTTTTGGACTCAATGCCAAAGAAGCCACAGGTGAGAGCAACGAACCATGCTAGCGCAGCTGGGGGAAAGGGTGTGGCCTGGGATGTGGAAAAGCCAAGTGAGGGTCACCGCGGGGGCTTGGACTGGGACAACTACGTTGGTGTCTGTTCTCCAGGACGGCCTCCACAATTACTCTGGTTTCTCTTCAAAGCGTATAAGTCTTTCGCCTTTTACTAAAGACTTCCGTGGAGAGGAACACCTACGAGTTCAACCTATTTTTGGTAGGCTTGGCCATTTGGCCGAGCATTCTGAGTTTGTGAAAGACAAGAAAAGAGCAGTCATTCGCACGTGGGCGGTCCAAGCTACGCAGCGCCTCTGTTACGCCAGGTCAAAAGAGCCGCACCAAGACCTGCGGCGACTGCGCAACGAGTCCGACCCCCGCAGCAAACGTTAGGTGTCATCGCTTCTCGGCCTTTTGGCTAAGATCAAGTGTAGTATCTGTTCTTATCAGTTTAATATCTGATACGTCCCCTATACGGGGACTATATATTAAATGGATTTTTAGCATTGGGAGCTGAAAGAGGGGCTTGCCCCATTCGCTCCACGCATCGACCCGGTATTGCAGTGCCTCCGGGAACGGTGCACCCATCTCCTGACTTGTGGAAAAACAAACAAAGACGCATCTGGAAACCACAACAAATGGTTTCAATTGAGGGGAGAAACTGTAGCACATCAGCAGCGGATCCTTTTTGGACTCAATGCCAAAGAAGCTAAAGGTGACAAATTGAACTTGCCTTGGCTCTGGAGCGTGGCACGCAGAGGGAGGCTCACTGCAAGGGGCAGAGATATTTCGAGCCCAAAGGAAGGACACGCTCTGGGGAGGACATCGGCACCAGAAAGTCTTTCCTGGAGCAAAGAAGCCGCCACACATGCAAGCTGTAGCCACGTTGTCTTTGACCTTTTCTTCAACACTATAATCAGGGGAGAGCGCGAACGCAGTCCCCCACTACCACAAATTATGCAGTCGAGATTCTCACATTTGGGGAATTCGCAGCGGTCAGCATAGCCGGGGTGCAATGGCCGAGCCTCGCCCTGGGTGAACCACCTTGGTGATCATGGTATCTCCCCTGCCAGGTAAGTATGAGTTGGACGGGTCAGAGGCAGGGCAGTCTTGCAACGACAAAGGACACGGCGTGGCGGTTCCTGCCTCTTAGCCGGCCAAAGCAGCCCATCAACCACATGTAACCCTAAGCCTTAAAGACAGATCAGGCTTGAAATAGACATAGGTTCCAATCGGGGGCACAAAGTGCAGCACAGCAGCAGGGGTCTTTTTTGGACTCAATGCCAAGAAGCCAAAGGCGAGAGCCACGAACCATGCTAGCGCAGCTTCTGTCTGCATTTTCGGCCCATTTAAACCCAGTGTTTTGCTCCCTTTGAGCTCTACGCGTTCTGCTACCATAATACAAAGTTGACCCTTGCTCAGAGGCTTTGGAATACCCCCCAGATGCAGGGGAGTATTGTGTTATTTCGATAGCACATATAATAAAATTGGTACGATACAGAGAAGATTAGCATGGCCCCTGCGCAAGGATGACACGCAAATTCGTGAAGCGTTCCTCATTGCCAATTTGTAATGATTTTTCCAACATAAATCCCGATTCCTATCAAGCAGAGGTGGAAGAAGTACTCAGAACTTCCAGTTAAGTAAAAGTGAGGTTGCTTCTTTTGTTTTACACAGTATTTTGTGTTTTTGTCCAATCGGGGCCACAAACTTTACTCTCTAATTGTGTGCTAGTACAGATTCCAAACAACAGTGAAGATATGTTGCATTTGCAGAGAATGGGAACCTAGTTTTCCTCTTGGCTTACAAAGATTCTACCACTCATCTGCCCACATTCACAAGACACCTTAACTACCACTACGCTGGCGAGGTCAACAGCACGGTCAACAAGGTGGATTTTTCAAAAGATATGCTATATGCTCTAAGTCATTTAAGAAGGGATACAGTCCATCGGTCATCACTTAAAGTGATTTGATGTCGAGCATCTCACTGAGTTCTCAAATCAATGGGAGTCGGCACGGAGAACATCCCTCTTTACTTGTACACTCCAAAGACCTGTGTGTTTGCTGTAGCAGAGTCCAAGTGGTGTAGGCATTATACTTTATTTTCAGACAACAAAGAACTGTCTATTGCATTGGCCGGGAATCGGAACCGGGTCTCCCACGTGGCAGGTGAGAATTCTACCACTGAACCACCAATGCTGAATTATAAAGCCAAGCCACCATACGGCAGTTGAGGCGAAAAGTTCAGCCAACAAAGACTGTTTTCCAAGCAACCACGCTTCTATATTTCATTATAAGCTCTATATCCGTAAAGACATTCTAGTGTTCCTCCCTTAAATGGATTTGATGTTTAGCATCAAACTAGTGTTTTCTAATGCCGCGGAGTCAGCACGTATAACATGCCACACAACTCAAGCGTATTACTAAAGAGATAGGTTCCAATCGGGGGCACAAAGTGCAGCACAGCAGCAGGGGTCTTTTTTGGACTCAATGCCAAAGAAGCCACAGGTGAGAGCAACGAACCATGCTAGCGCAGCTGGGGGAAAGGGTGTGGCCTGGGATGTGGAAAAGCCAAGTGAGGGTCACCGCGGGGGCTTGGACTGGGACAACTACGTTGGTGTCTGTTCTCCAGGACGGCCTCCACAATTACTCTGGTTTCTCTTCAAAGCGTATAAGTCTTTCGCCTTTTACTAAAGACTTCCGTGGAGAGGAACACCTACGAGTTCAACCTATTTTTGGTAGGCTTGGCCATTTGGCCGAGCATTCTGAGTTTGTGAAAGACAAGAAAAGAGCAGTCATTCGCACGTGGGCGGTCCAAGCTACGCAGCGCCTCTGTTACGCCAGGTCAAAAGAGCCGCACCAAGACCTGCGGCGACTGCGCAACGAGTCCGACCCCCGCAGCAAACGTTAGGTGTCATCGCTTCTCGGCCTTTTGGCTAAGATCAAGTGTAGTATCTGTTCTTATCAGTTTAATATCTGATACGTCCCCTATACGGGGACTATATATTAAATGGATTTTTAGCATTGGGAGCTGAAAGAGGGGCTTGCCCCATTCGCTCCACGCATCGACCCGGTATTGCAGTGCCTCCGGGAACGGTGCACCCATCTCCTGACTTGTGGAAAAACAAACAAAGACGCATCTGGAAACCACAACAAATGGTTTCAATTGAGGGGAGAAACTGTAGCACATCAGCAGCGGATCCTTTTTGGACTCAATGCCAAAGAAGCTAAAGGTGACAAATTGAACTTGCCTTGGCTCTGGAGCGTGGCACGCAGAGGGAGGCTCACTGCAAGGGGCAGAGATATTTCGAGCCCAAAGGAAGGACACGCTCTGGGGAGGACATCGGCACCAGAAAGTCTTTCCTGGAGCAAAGAAGCCGCCACACATGCAAGCTGTAGCCACGTTGTCTTTGACCTTTTCTTCAACACTATAATCAGGGGAGAGCGCGAACGCAGTCCCCCACTACCACAAATTATGCAGTCGAGATTCTCACATTTGGGGAATTCGCAGCGGTCAGCATAGCCGGGGTGCAATGGCCGAGCCTCGCCCTGGGTGAACCACCTTGGTGATCATGGTATCTCCCCTGCCAGGTAAGTATGAGTTGGACGGGTCAGAGGCAGGGCAGTGTTGCAACGACAAAGGACACGGCGTGGCGGTTCCTGCCTCTTAGCCGGCCAAAGCAGCCCATCAACCACATGTAACCCTAAGCCTTAAAGACAGATCAGGCTTGAAATAGACATAGGTTCCAATCGGGGGCACAAAGTGCAGCACAGCAGCAGGGGTCTTTTTTGGACTCAATGCCAAGAAGCCAAAGGCGAGAGCCACGAACCATGCTAGCGCAGCTTCTGTCTGCATTTTCGGCCCATTTAAACCCAGTGTTTTGCTCCCTTTGAGCTCTACGCGTTCTGCTACCATAATACAAAGTTGACCCTTGCTCAGAGGCTTTGGAATACCCCCCAGATGCAGGGGAGTATTGTGTTATTTCGATAGCACATATAATAAAATTGGTACGATACAGAGAAGATTAGCATGGCCCCTGCGCAAGGATGACACGCAAATTCGTGAAGCGTTCCTCATTGCCAATTTGTAATGATTTTTCCAACATAAATCCCGATTCCTATCAAGCAGAGGTGGAAGAAGTACTCAGAACTTCCAGTTAAGTAAAAGTGAGGTTGCTTCTCTTGTTTTACACAGTATTTTGTGTTTTTGTCCAATCGGGGCCACAAACTTTACTCTCTAATTGTGTGCTAGTACAGATTCCAAACAACAGTGAAGATATGTTGCATTTGCAGAGAATGGGAACCTAGTTTTCCTCTTGGCTTACAAAGATTCTACCACTCATCTGCCCACATTCACAAGACACCTTAACTACCACTACGCTGGCGAGGTCAACAGCACGGTCAACAAGGTGGATTTTTCAAAAGATATGCTATATGCTCTAAGTCATTTAAGAAGGGATACAGTCCATCGGTCATCACTTAAAGTGATTTGATGTCGAGCATCTCACTGAGTTCTCAAATCAATGGGAGTCGGCACGGAGAACATCCCTCTTTACTTGTACACTCCAAAGACCTGTGTGTTTGCTGTAGCAGAGTCCAAGTGGTGTAGGCATTATACTTTATTTTCAGACAACAAAGAACTGTCTATTGCATTGGCCGGGAATCGGAACCGGGTCTCCCACGTGGCAGGTGAGAATTCTACCACTGAACCACCAATGCTGAATTATAAAGCCAAGCCACCATACGGCAGTTGAGGCGAAAAGTTCAGCCAACAAAGACTGTTTTCCAAGCAACCACGCTTCTATATTTCATTATAAGCTCTATATCCGTAAAGACATTCTAGTGTTCCTCCCTTAAATGGATTTGATGTTTAGCATCAAACTAGTGTTTTCTAATGCCGCGGAGTCAGCACGTATAACATGCCACACAACTCAAGCGTATTACTAAAGAGATAGGTTCCAATCGGGGGCACAAAGTGCAGCACAGCAGCAGGGGTCTTTTTTGGACTCAATGCCAAAGAAGCCACAGGTGAGAGCAACGAACCATGCTAGCGCAGCTGGGGGAAAGGGTGTGGCCTGGGATGTGGAAAAGCCAAGTGAGGGTCACCGCGGGGGCTTGGACTGGGACAACTACGTTGGTGTCTGTTCTCCAGGACGGCCTCCACAATTACTCTGGTTTCTCTTCAAAGCGTATAAGTCTTTCGCCTTTTACTAAAGACTTCCGTGGAGAGGAACACCTACGAGTTCAACCTATTTTTGGTAGGCTTGGCCATTTGGCCGAGCATTCTGAGTTTGTGAAAGACAAGAAAAGAGCAGTCATTCGCACGTGGGCGGTCCAAGCTACGCAGCGCCTCTGTTACGCCAGGTCAAAAGAGCCGCACCAAGACCTGCGGCGACTGCGCAACGAGTCCGACCCCCGCAGCAAACGTTAGGTGTCATCGCTTCTCGGCCTTTTGGCTAAGATCAAGTGTAGTATCTGTTCTTATCAGTTTAATATCTGATACGTCCCCTATACGGGGACTATATATTAAATGGATTTTTAGCATTGGGAGCTGAAAGAGGGGCTTGCCCCATTCGCTCCACGCATCGACCCGGTATTGCAGTGCCTCCGGGAACGGTGCACCCATCTCCTGACTTGTGGAAAAACAAACAAAGACGCATCTGGAAACCACAACAAATGGTTTCAATTGAGGGGAGAAACTGTAGCACATCAGCAGCGGATCCTTTTTGGACTCAATGCCAAAGAAGCTAAAGGTGACAAATTGAACTTGCCTTGGCTCTGGAGCGTGGCACGCAGAGGGAGGCTCACTGCAAGGGGCAGAGATATTTCGAGCCCAAAGGAAGGACACGCTCTGGGGAGGACATCGGCACCAGAAAGTCTTTCCTGGAGCAAAGAAGCCGCCACACATGCAAGCTGTAGCCACGTTGTCTTTGACCTTTTCTTCAACACTATAATCAGGGGAGAGCGCGAACGCAGTCCCCCACTACCACAAATTATGCAGTCGAGATTCTCACATTTGGGGAATTCGCAGCGGTCAGCATAGCCGGGGTGCAATGGCCGAGCCTCGCCCTGGGTGAACCACCTTGGTGATCATGGTATCTCCCCTGCCAGGTAAGTATGAGTTGGACGGGTCAGAGGCAGGGCAGTGTTGCAACGACAAAGGACACGGCGTGGCGGTTCCTGCCTCTTAGCCGGCCAAAGCAGCCCATCAACCACATGTAACCCTAAGCCTTAAAGACAGATCAGGCTTGAAATAGACATAGGTTCCAATCGGGGGCACAAAGTGCAGCACAGCAGCAGGGGTCTTTTTTGGACTCAATGCCAAGAAGCCAAAGGCGAGAGCCACGAACCATGCTAGCGCAGCTTCTGTCTGCATTTTCGGCCCATTTAAACCCAGTGTTTTGCTCCCTTTGAGCTCTACGCGTTCTGCTACCATAATACAAAGTTGACCCTTGCTCAGAGGCTTTGGAATACCCCCCAGATGCAGGGCAGTATTGTGTTATTTCGATAGCACATATAATAAAATTGGTACGATACAGAGAAGATTAGCATGGCCCCTGCGCAAGGATGACACGCAAATTCGTGAAGCGTTCCTCATTGCCAATTTGTAATGATTTTTCCAACATAAATCCCGATTCCTATCAAGCAGAGGTGGAAGAAGTACTCAGAACTTCCAGTTAAGTAAAAGTGAGGTTGCTTCTCTTGTTTTACACAGTATTTTGTGTTTTTGTCCAATCGGGGCCACAAACTGCAGCACAGCAGCAGGGGTCTTTTTGGACTCAATGCCTATAGTCACTCCATAGCTTTACTCTCTAATTGTGTGCTAGTACAGATTCCAAACAACAGTGAAGATATGTTGCATTTGCAGAGAATGGGAACCTAGTTTTCCTCTTGGCTTACAAAGATTCTACCACTCATCTACCCACATTCACAAGACACCTTAACTACCACTACGCTGGCGAGGTCAACAGCACGGTCAACAAGGTGGATTTTTCAAAAGATATGCTATATGCTCTAAGTCATTTAAGAAGGGATACAGTCCATCGGTCATCACTTAAAGTGATTTGATGTCGAGCATCTCACTGAGTTCTCAAATCAATGGGAGTCGGCACGGAGAACATCCCTCTTTACTTGTACACTCCAAAGACCTGTGTGTTTGCTGTAGCAGAGTCCAAGTGGTGTAGGCATTATACTTTTTTTTTCATTCAACAAAGAACTGTCTATTGCATTGGCCGGGAATCGGACCCGGGTCTCCCACGTGGCAGGTGAGAATTCTACCACTGAACCACCAATGCTGAATTATAAAGCCAAGCCACCATACGGCAGTTGAGGCGAAAAGTTCAGCCAACAAAGACTGTTTTCCAAGCAACCACGCTTCTATATTTCATTATAAGCTCTATATCCGTAAAGACATTTTAGTGTTCCTCCCTTAAATGGATTTGATGTTTAGCATCAAACTAGTGTTTTCTAATGCCGCGGAGTCAGCACGTATAACATGCCACACAACTCAAGCGTATTACCAAAGAGATAGGTTCCAATCGGGGGCACAAAGTGCAGCACAGCAGCAGGGGTCTTTTTTGGATTCAATGCCAAAGAAGCCACAGGTGAGAGCAACGAACCATGCTAGCGCAGCTGCGGGAAAGGGTGTGGCCTGGAATGTGGAAAAGCCAAGTGAGGGTCACCGCGGGGGCTTGGACTGGGACAACTACGTTGGTGTCTGTTCTCCAGGACGGCCTCCACAATTACTCTGGTTTCTCTTCAAAGCGTATAAGTCTTTCGCCTTTTACTAAAGACTTCCGTGGAGAGGAACACCTACGAGTTCAACCTATTTTTGGTAGGCTTGGCCATTTGGCTGAGCATTCTGAGTTTGTGAAAGACAAGAAAAGAGCAGTCATTCGCACGTGGGCGGTCCAAGCTACGCAGCGCCTCTGTTACGCCAGGTCAAAAGAGCCGCACCAAGACCTGCGGCGACTGCGCAACGAGTCCGGCCCCCGCAGCAAACGTTAGGTGTCATCGCTTCTCGGCCTTTTGGCTAAGATCAAGTGTAGTATCTGTTCTTATCAGTTTAATATCTGATACGTCCCCTATACGGGGACTATATATTAAATGGATTTTTAGCATTGGGAGCTGAAAGAGGGGCTTGCCCCATTCGCTCCACGCATCGACCCGGTATTGCAGCGCCTCCGGGAACGGTGCACCCATCTCATGACTTGTGCAAAAACAAACAAAGACGCATCTGGAAACCACAACAAATGGTTTCAATTGAGGGGAGAAACTGTAGCACATCAGCAGCGGATCTTTTTTGGACTCAATGCCAAAGAAGCTAAAGGTGACAAATTGAACTTGCCTTGGCTCTGGAGCGTGGCACGCAGAGGGAGGCTCACTGCAAGGGGCAGAGATATTTCGAGCCCAAAGGAAGGACACGCTCTGGGGAGGACATCGGCACCAGAAAGTCTTTCCTGGAGCAAAGAAGCCGCCACACATGCAAGCTGTAGCCACGTTGTCTTTGACCTTTTCTTCAACACTATAATCAGGGGAGAGCGCGAACGCAGTCCCCCACTACCACAAATTATGCAGTCGAGATTCTCACATTTGGGGAATTCGCAGCGGTCAGCATAGCCGGGGTGCAATGGCCGAGCCTCGCCCTGGGTGAACCACCTTGGTGATCATGGTATCTCCCCTGCCAGGTAAGTATGAGTTGGACGGGTCAGAGGCAGGGCAGTCTTGCAACGACAAAGGACACGGCGTGGCGGTTCCTGCCTCTTAGCCGGCCAAAGCAGCCCATCAACCACATGTAACCCTAAGCCTTAAAGACAGATCAGGCTTGAAATAGACATAGGTTCCAATCGGGGGCACAAAGTGCAGCACAGCAGCAGGGGTCTTTTTTGGACTCAATGCCAAGAAGCCAAAGGCGAGAGCCACGAACCATGCTAGCGCAGCTTCTGTCTGCATTTTCGGCCCATTTAAACCCAGTGTTTTGCTCCCTTTGAGCTCTACGCGTTCTGCTACCATAATACAAAGTTGACCCTTGCTCAGAGGCTTTGGAATACCCCCCAGATGCAGGGCAGTATTGTGTTATTTCGATAGCACATATAATAAAATTGGTACGATACAGAGAAGATTAGCATGGCCCCTGCGCAAGGATGACACGCAAATTCGTGAAGCGTTCCTCATTGCCAATTTGTAATGATTTTTCCAACATAAATCCCGATTCCTATCAAGCAGAGGTGGAAGAAGTACTCAGAACTTCCAGTTAAGTAAAAGTGAGGTTGCTTCTCTTGTTTTACACAGTATTTTGTGTTTTTGTCCAATCGGGGCCACAAACTGCAGCACAGCAGCAGGGGTCTTTTTTGGACTCAATGCCTATAGTCACTCAATAGCTTTACTCTCTAATTGTGTGCTAGTACAGATTCCAAACAACAGTGAAGATATGTTGCATTTGCAGAGAATGGGAACCTAGTTTTCCTCTTGGCTTACAAAGATTCTACCACTCATCTGCCCACATTCACAAGACACCTTAACTACCACTACGCTGGCGAGGTCAACAGCACGGTCAACAAGGTGGATTTTTCAAAAGATATGCTATATGCTCTAAGTCATTTAAGAAGGGATACAGTCCATCGGTCATCACTTAAAGTGATTTGATGTCGAGCATCTCACTGAGTTCTCAAATCAATGGGAGTCGGCACGGAGAACATCCCTCTTTACTTGTACACTCCAAAGACCTGTGTGTTTGCTGTAGCAGAGTCCAAGTGGTGTAGGCATTATACTTTATTTTCAGACAACAAAGAACTGTCTATTGCATTGGCCGGGAATCGGAACCGGGTCTCCCACGTGGCAGGTGAGAATTCTACCACTGAACCACCAATGCTGAATTATAAAGCCAAGCCACCATACGGCAGTTGAGGCGAAAAGTTCAGCCAACAAAGACTGTTTTCCAAGCAACCACGCTTCTATATTTCATTATAAGCTCTATATCCGTAAAGACATTCTAGTGTTCCTCCCTTAAATGGATTTGATGTTTAGCATCAAACTAGTGTTTTCTAATGCCGCGGAGTCAGCACGTATAACCAGTAGTAGAGTTGAGGGGGGATGGGGGGGGATGGCATCCCCCTTAGGTATTAAAATGGTCAAAACCATCCCCCTTATGAAACGGCCATCCCCCCTTCCCATCCCCTGTTATTTGATCAATTAATGTGGAAATATTGCCAATGTTTAATTTTCAACATTCTACATTTTATATGTGAACGTCACGTGCCCCTCGTCAACATTATTTTAGCCGCTAAAATACTGTTGACGAGGGGCTCGTGCACATATCACGATCACGAAATTGATGTCAAGTCAGTCAGCGTCAACGATAGCAGCGCAGCCTGTGCAAGCATCATGGCCAGTAAGCGACAAGGACAGCTTGACCTGAGGGACTACTTCGGCTTTAAGAGGACAAAAAGTACCACTGAAGGTAAGTCAAGAATACTTTTGATATGTCACCAAATGTGTAATCTCTGGACAGAGGCGATAACAACAGAGTTATAGTTTGGGAGCTTACGTTTTTTTTCTTGTTAACTAGCCTAACGCCAGGCCGCTAGTACTAGCTGCTATAGTAACCAACGTCAGGTTAGACCTTTCTTATATTCACAAAGTTAATGTCAGATTTGATTTCTTTTTCACATGGAATATCTCGCAGGGTTTCCCACAGCTCTTTACTGCTTAGGCGACCGCATAAGCAACACACTTAACTAGCCTAGACATGTTCACTCGGGGAAAAAAATTAAATGTAATTTAGGATGAGGCAGAGCAAGCTAGTGTACAAGCAGAGACGACAGGGGCAGAAGAACACAGAGAAGAACAGGTGTCGTTGACGGTTCCTGAAACAGCCGGTGAAGTTCAGTTAAGGATGGTAGATAGTCCAAGTTTGGGATTCTTCAGTATGAAAACTGGTTCCGAAAGAACCCATTTGAATTAAGGTTCCTGGAGGATCTTTAGGCTGATTTTGTGTATCAATTCGATGATCATGTATCCACTAGTGATTTAAGCACTTTGTTTGATAAGCTTTCCATTCATTTTAGTGAGATCATATAATATAAATTAAGTGTGAAAATTGCACCTTTAGTCACTGCGAGCGACCAAAATGTATTACTTAAAAAGCTTTAAATGTGATGCATGCCTCCGAATCGTGTGATAGCGGCTTCTGGTGGTTGAATGTCATCGCTCTTATTTTATATGAAAAAAAAACACAACTTGACAGTAGGCCTACTTCACTGTCTGCTCATTCTAACAAAACCATAATGCCGTTGTTTTCTTCATATAGAGGATAATCATGGCGGGGAAGCAGGAAGGAGAGCAGAGGAGACTAGAGCAGAGGAGACTAGAGCAGAGGAGACTAGAGCTGGAGAAGGAACAGGTTTGATATTTCTAAATAGACACTTTTCTTTTTCGAAGAGGGGGAAATGTAGCTAATCCTACCAAGGGGGGGTAACAGATTTTATGTTTTTGTGGTAGAAAAAAGAAGAGAGGAGGAGGCAGAAGCAGAGGAGCCTAGAGCTGCAGAAGGAACAGGTTTGATCATTCTAAATAGACACTTTTCTTTTTCGAAGAGGGGAAATGTATCTTACCAAGTGGGGTTTTAACATAGATTTTATGTTTTTGTGGTAGAAAAAAGAAGAGAGGAGGAGGCAGAAGCAGGGCGAGATAGTGTCGATGATTCTGACCAAAATAACCAGGGAGATAATGAGCAAGATATCCCTGAATGCTGGACATCTACCAAGTTCAGGGAGAAAAAAAAGTATTATCTATGGCTAATATGTCAAAGCAAAAAACTTGGCTGCCTAACCTGCCAGAAAATGAAAGTGGTTGGGCCAAGTACAGGTGGGAGCAACCAGTTGCATATTGCTGAGGAGTGGTCCAACGTTAAGGTTACAGCCTATGGTACAAACCGAGCAGCACAGCTGCAGTCTCTTCGTAAGAAAATACACAAGCATAAAATGTCAGACTATCACCAAGCAGCTGAGAAAACCATAGAAAAAGCAAAAGAAAAGACATTGGAAACATTGACTTCTGAAATGCAAAGGGATCACTTCTTAACTACTGATAGGGTATTTCGTACAGTTTACAAGATTGTGAAACCTGGAAGGCCTTTCACAGATCTACCGTCCGATATTGATCTGCAAGTCTTGAATGGACTAGACATGGGAAGAACTTTACATTCAGACTATTCCTGTGCAACAATCAGCCAACACATAGCAAATGAAATGCGAAAGAGAGTAGTTGGAAAGGTCCTTCAAAGTGGAACAAAACTTTCTGTTATGATAGATGAAGCTACAACTGACAGTAAAAAATCAGTATTGATCATTTATATTAGAGCGAGCTTAGGGATGAGTGAAGAGCCCCTAACATTCTTCTTGGATCTAGTTGAGCTTTCTGCTACCAATGCAGGTGAAATCTATCAAGCTCTAATGAAAAATCTGTCACATCATGGCTTCTCTGAAGCTATTCTGAGTGAACGCTTTGTTTGCTTTGCATCAGATGGAGCTTCTGTAATGCTTGGAAGTAAAGCAGGTGTTGCAACCAAAATCGTAGAAAAGTTTCCAAACGTAATGGTGTGGCACTGCATGAACCACCGTCTTGAGCTGAGTGTTGGAGATGCTGTTGAAGAAACTGTAGGGATGAATGACTTCCAGTTTTTCTTTGACAAAGTGTACAGTCTCTATCATGCATCGGCCAAAAACCGCCGTGAGCTCACTGAATGTTGTGAGGAACTTGCTTTACAGTGTCTGAACATAGGGAGAATTCTCAGCACTAGATGGGTGGCATCCAGTTACAGGACCATTAAAGCTGTATGGCAGCAGTACCCTGCAATCCACAAGCACTTTTCCAATGCCTCAGTTGATCCTAAAAGAAGTTCAACAGAGAAATGCATGTTCAGTGGTTTAATAGATCGCCTTTCTAATGTCACCTTTGTGCACAATCTTGGAATCATGTATGACGCTTTAGAAGAGTTGTCTGAATTCTCTCTCTCTCTTCAAGACAGAAACATGACGCTCCCCAAGGCTGTAGCAATACTCAGTCGGCAGGTCCGTGTGTTGAAGTCCATGGCAGAGCAGCCTGGACCAGCGGCAGAAGTGGCTCAGACTGCAATCGGTTTGAAGCTATTCAAAGGGGTGCCACTAACAAATAATTTAAGACACAGCAGAGAAATAAACCGCCAACATTTTTTTCATGCTTTGGCTGCTAAAATTGAGACAAGAATGGGATCACTGCCTGGAAAACAGAGAAGCAAAGAAGAGTACCAGAGCTTTCTTGACAATGTCAAAGTGCTGCAGCCATCAAACTCGCCAGATGTGTGTGGTGTTCGTTATGCCGAAAAGGAAATACAGGAACTCTGCTCCTTTTTCAAGCTTGATGATGGCAGACAAATTCAGAGAGGAATGAGGGAATATGTTGATATGGTGAAACTCAAAACTGTTGATGAAATGACACCACAAGCACCAGAAGAGCTAAAACCCCTCCTTCAAGCAGTGAACACACTGGTCATCTCCACAGCTGAGTGTGAGCGTGGGTTCAGTCAGATGAACATTTTAACCACAACTAGAAGCACGCTAGAGGTAAAAAGTATGTCAGCCTTGCTTTTCATCAAGTGTGTTGGCCCTCCACTAGAAATGTTCAAACCAGAAGTTTATGTCAAGTCTTGGCTTCAAAGTCATAGCTTGGCTAATGATCTGAGAGCAAGAGCCCGGAAAGTTGTCATTAAAAAACATGATTATGAAACTCTTTGGAAGATCCTATGAGATACTACAGTATAGGGGAGAATTGGGTTGGTAGCCATTGAATAAAACTGTTTATTTGTATTTGTATATCATATTATATGTATTATTTTCAGATTTTGTAAATAGTATATTTGTTTAATCCATGTTCTTGCACTTGAATTAAAATGGACTTGACTAGAGAGGATTCATGTTCAATGTTTTGTGAGGTTTTGTTTCAACATTTAATGGATGAATTCCCAGTAGATTTATAGGTATTGTGAGTGTGAAGTTGAAGTTGCACTTGCACCCAGTGGGAAAATGTGTCCTCTGCATTTACCCTAACTATGTAGGAGCAGTGGTAGCCATGGGACCAACTCTAATTCTGAGGTGCCTTGGTCAAGATCAATGACAGGAGTATCTGACACGTAATATATCCATAGCATGCAAGTTGTTTTACAGTAATAGAATATAATAATTATCTTTGTGCTTAAACACTAATCAAAAGGGTACAACGTTGGTCTCCCACCAAATGCGCTGTCATCAGATCAAATTAAGGGCCCTTAAGGCAGTCAGCACCAAACATATATCCAGTCTACTCAACTACCCTGAATTGCAGGTTAGTTTTTGTTTTTAATCTCCGGGGGGGGGGGGGGCATGCAGATCCACCATCCCCCCTGGCTTTTTTTTACAACTTGACCACTGCGTATAACATGCCACACAACTCAAGCGTATTACTAAAGAGATAGGTTCCAATCGGGGGCACAAAGTGCAGCACAGCAGCAGGGGTCTTTTTTGGACTCAATGCCAAAGAAGCCACAGGTGAGAGCAACGAACCATGCTAGCGCAGCTGGGGGAAAGGGTGTGGCCTGGGATGTGGAAAAGCCAAGTGAGGGTCACCGCGGGGGCTTGGACTGGGACAACTACGTTGGTGTCTGTTCTCCAGGACGGCCTCCACAATTACTCTGGTTTCTCTTCAAAGCGTATAAGTCTTTCGCCTTTTACTAAAGACTTCCGTGGAGAGGAACACCTACGAGTTCAACCTATTTTTGGTAGGCTTGGCCATTTGGCCGAGCATTCTGAGTTTGTGAAAGACAAGAAAAGAGCAGTCATTCGCACGTGGGCGGTCCAAGCTACGCAGCGCCTCTGTTACGCCAGGTCAAAAGAGCCGCACCAAGACCTTCGGCGACTGCGCAACGAGTCCGGCCCCCGCAGCAAACGTTAGGTGTCATCGCTTCTCGGCCTTTTGGCTAAGATCAAGTGTAGTATCTGTTCTTATCAGTTTAATATCTGATACGTCCCCTATACGGGGACTATATATTAAATGGATTTTTAGCATTGGGAGCTGAAAGAGGGGCTTGCCCCATTCGCTCCGCGCATCGACCTGGTATTGCAGTGCCTCCGGGAACGGTGCACCCATCTCCTGACTTGTGGAAAAACAAACAAAGACGCATCTGGAAACCACAACAAATGGTTTCAATTGAGGGGAGAAACTGTAGCACATCAGCAGCGGATCCTTTTTGGACTCAATGCCAAAGAAGCTAAAGGTGACAAATTGAACTTGCCTTGGCTCTGGAGCGTGGCACGCAGAGGGAGGCTCACTGCAAGGGGCAGAGATATTTCGAGCCCAAAGGAAGGACACGCTCTGGGGAGGACATCGGCACCAGAAAGTCTTTCCTGGAGCAAAGAAGCCGCCACACATGCAAGCTGTAGCCACGTTGTCTTTGACCTTTTCTTCAACACTATAATCAGGGGAGAGCGCGAACGCAGTCCCCCACTACCACAAATTATGCAGTCGAGATTCTCACATTTGGGGAATTCGCAGCGGTCAGCATAGCCGGGGTGCAATGGCCGAGCCTCGCCCTGGGTGAACCACCTTGGTGATCATGGTATCTCCCCTGCCAGGTAAGTATGAGTTGGACGGGTCAGAGGCAGGGCAGTGTTGCAACGACAAAGGACACGGCGTGGCGGTTCCTGCCTCTTAGCCGGCCAAAGCAGCCCATCAACCACATGTAACCCTAAGCCTTAAAGACAGATCAGGCTTGAAATAGACATAGGTTCCAATCGGGGGCACAAAGTGCAGCACAGCAGCAGGGGTCTTTTTTGGACTCAATGCCAAGAAGCCAAAGGCGAGAGCCACGAACCATGCTAGCGCAGCTTCTGTCTGCATTTTCGGCCCATTTAAACCCAGTGTTTTGCTCCCTTTGAGCTCTACGCGTTCTGCTACCATAATACAAAGTTGACCCTTGCTCAGAGGCTTTGGAATACCCCCCAGATGCAGGGGAGTATTGTGTTATTTCGATAGCACATATAATAAAATTGGTACGATACAGAGAAGATTAGCATGGCCCCTGCGCAAGGATGACACGCAAATTCGTGAAGCGTTCCTCATTGCCAATTTGTAATGATTTTTCCAACATAAATCCCGATTCCTATCAAGCAGAGGTGGAAGAAGTACTCAGAACTTCCAGTTAAGTAAAAGTGAGGTTGCTTCTCTTGTTTTACACAGTATTTTGTGTTTTTGTCCAATCGGGGCCACAAACTGCAGCACAGCAGCAGGGGTCTTTTTGGACTCAATGCCTATAGTCACTCCATAGCTTTACTCTCTAATTGTGTGCTAGTACAGATTCCAAACAACAGTGAAGATATGTTGCATTTGCAGAGAATGGGAACCTAGTTTTCCTCTTGGCTTACAAAGATTCTACCACTCATCTGCCCACATTCACAAGACACCTTAACTACCACTACGCTGGCGAGGTCAACAGCACGGTCAACAAGGTGGATTTTTCAAAAGATATGCTATATGCTCTAAGTCATTTAAGAAGGGATACAGTCCATCGGTCATCACTTAAAGTGATTTGATGTCGAGCATCTCACTGAGTTCTCAAATCAATGGGAGTCGGCACGGAGAACATCCCTCTTTACTTGTACACTCCAAAGACCTGTGTGTTTGCTGTAGCAGAGTCCAAGTGGTGTAGGCATTATACTTTTTTTTTCATTCAACAAAGAACTGTCTATTGCATTGGCCGGGAATCGGACCCGGGTCTCCCACGTGGCAGGTGAGAATTCTACCACTGAACCACCAATGCTGAATTATAAAGCCAAGCCACCATACGGCAGTTGAGGCGAAAAGTTCAGCCAACAAAGACTGTTTTCCAAGCAACCACGCTTCTATATTTCATTATAAGCTCTATATCCGTAAAGACATTTTAGTGTTCCTCCCTTAAATGGATTTGATGTTTAGCATCAAACTAGTGTTTTCTAATGCCGCGGAGTCAGCACGTATAACATGCCACACAACTCAAGCGTATTACCAAAGAGATAGGTTCCAATCGGGGGCACAAAGTGCAGCACAGCAGCAGGGGTCTTTTTTGGATTCAATGCCAAAGAAGCCACAGGTGAGAGCAACGAACCATGCTAGCGCAGCTGCGGGAAAGGGTGTGGCCTGGGATGTGGAAAAGCCAAGTGAGGGTCACCGCGGGGGCTTGGACTGGGACAACTACGTTGGTGTCTGTTCTCCAGGACGGCCTCCACAATTACTCTGGTTTCTCTTCAAAGCGTATAAGTCTTTCGCCTTTTACTAAAGACTTCCGTGGAGAGGAACACCTACGAGTTCAACCTATTTTTGGTAGGCTCGGCCATTTGGCTGAGCATTCTGAGTTTGTGAAAGACAAGAAAAGAGCAGTCATTCGCACGTGGGCGGTCCAAGCTACGCAGTGCCTCTGTTACGCCAGGTCCAAAGAGCCACACCAAGACCTGCGGCGACTGCGCAACGAGTCCGTCCCCCGCAGCAAACGTTAGGTGTCATCGCTTCTCGGCCTTTTGGCTAAGATCAAGTGTAGTATCTGTTCTTATCAGTTTAATATCTGATACGTCCCCTATACGGGGACTATATATTAAATGGATTTTTAGCATTGGGAGCTGAAAGAGGGGCTTGCCCCATTCGCTCCACGCATCGACCCGGTATTGCAGCGCCTCCGGGAGCGGTGCACCCATCTCATGACTTGTGCAAAAACAAACAAAGACGCATCTGGAAACCACAACAAATGGTTTCAATTGAGGGGAGAAACTGTAGCACATCAGCAGCGGATCTTTTTTGGACTCAATGCCAAAGAAGCTAAAGGTGACAAATTGAACTTGCCTTGGCTCTGGAGCGTGGCACGCAGAGGGAGGCTCACTGCAAGGGGCAGAGATATTTCGAGCCCAAAGGAAGGACACGCTCTGGGGAGGACATCGGCACCAGAAAGTCTTTCCTGGAGCAAAGAAGCCGCCACACATGCAAGCTGTAGCCACGTTGTCTTTGACCTTTTCTTCAACACTATAATCAGGGGAGAGCGCGAACGCAGTCCCCCACTACCACAAATTATGCAGTCGAGATTCTCACATTTGGGGAATTCGCAGCGGTCAGCATAGCCGGGGTGCAATGGCCGAGCCTCGCCCTGGGTGAACCACCTTGGTGATCATGGTATCTCCCCTGCCAGGTAAGTATGAGTTGGACGGGTCAGAGGCAGGGCAGTCTTGCAACGACAAAGGACACGGCGTGGCGGTTCCTGCCTCTTAGCCGGCCAAAGCAGCCCATCAACCACATGTAACCCTAAGCCTTAAAGACAGATCAGGCTTGAAATAGACATAGGTTCCAATCGGGGGCACAAAGTGCAGCACAGCAGCAGGGGTCTTTTTTGGACTCAATGCCAAGAAGCCAAAGGCGAGAGCCACGAACCATGCTAGCGCAGCTTCTGTCTGCATTTTCGGCCCATTTAAACCCAGTGTTTTGCTCCCTTTGAGCTCTACGCGTTCTGCTACCATAATACAAAGTTGACCCTTGCTCAGAGGCTTTGGAATACCCCCCAGATGCAGGGGAGTATTGTGTTATTTCGATAGCACATATAATAAAATTGGTACGATACAGAGAAGATTAGCATGGCCCCTGCGCAAGGATGACACGCAAATTCGTGAAGCGTTCCTCATTGCCAATTTGTAATGATTTTTCCAACATAAATCCCGATTCCTATCAAGCAGAGGTGGAAGAAGTACTCAGAACTTCCAGTTAAGTAAAAGTGAGGTTGCTTCTTTTGTTTTACACAGTATTTTGTGTTTTTGTCCAATCGGGGCCACAAACTTTACTCTCTAATTGTGTGCTAGTACAGATTCCAAACAACAGTGAAGATATGTTGCATTTGCAGAGAATGGGAACCTAGTTTTCCTCTTGGCTTACAAAGATTCTACCACTCATCTGCCCACATTCACAAGACACCTTAACTACCACTACGCTGGCGAGGTCAACAGCACGGTCAACAAGGTGGATTTTTCAAAAGATATGCTATATGCTCTAAGTCATTTAAGAAGGGATACAGTCCATCGGTCATCACTTAAAGTGATTTGATGTCGAGCATCTCACTGAGTTCTCAAATCAATGGGAGTCGGCACGGAGAACATCCCTCTTTACTTGTACACTCCAAAGACCTGTGTGTTTGCTGTAGCAGAGTCCAAGTGGTGTAGGCATTATACTTTATTTTCAGACAACAAAGAACTGTCTATTGCATTGGCCGGGAATCGGAACCGGGTCTCCCACGTGGCAGGTGAGAATTCTACCACTGAACCACCAATGCTGAATTATAAAGCCAAGCCACCATACGGCAGTTGAGGCGAAAAGTTCAGCCAACAAAGACTGTTTTCCAAGCAACCACGCTTCTATATTTCATTATAAGCTCTATATCCGTAAAGACATTCTAGTGTTCCTCCCTTAAATGGATTTGATGTTTAGCATCAAACTAGTGTTTTCTAATGCCGCGGAGTCAGCACGTATAACATGCCACACAACTCAAGCGTATTACTAAAGAGATAGGTTCCAATCGGGGGCACAAAGTGCAGCACAGCAGCAGGGGTCTTTTTTGGACTCAATGCCAAAGAAGCCACAGGTGAGAGCAACGAACCATGCTAGCGCAGCTGGGGGAAAGGGTGTGGCCTGGGATGTGGAAAAGCCAAGTGAGGGTCACCGCGGGGGCTTGGACTGGGACAACTACGTTGGTGTCTGTTCTCCAGGACGGCCTCCACAATTACTCTGGTTTCTCTTCAAAGCGTATAAGTCTTTCGCCTTTTACTAAAGACTTCCGTGGAGAGGAACACCTACGAGTTCAACCTATTTTTGGTAGGCTTGGCCATTTGGCCGAGCATTCTGAGTTTGTGAAAGACAAGAAAAGAGCAGTCATTCGCACGTGGGCGGTCCAAGCTACGCAGCGCCTCTGTTACGCCAGGTCAAAAGAGCCGCACCAAGACCTGCGGCGACTGCGCAACGAGTCCGACCCCCGCAGCAAACGTTAGGTGTCATCGCTTCTCGGCCTTTTGGCTAAGATCAAGTGTAGTATCTGTTCTTATCAGTTTAATATCTGATACGTCCCCTATACGGGGACTATATATTAAATGGATTTTTAGCATTGGGAGCTGAAAGAGGGGCTTGCCCCATTCGCTCCACGCATCGACCCGGTATTGCAGTGCCTCCGGGAACGGTGCACCCATCTCCTGACTTGTGGAAAAACAAACAAAGACGCATCTGGAAACCACAACAAATGGTTTCAATTGAGGGGAGAAACTGTAGCACATCAGCAGCGGATCCTTTTTGGACTCAATGCCAAAGAAGCTAAAGGTGACAAATTGAACTTGCCTTGGCTCTGGAGCGTGGCACGCAGAGGGAGGCTCACTGCAAGGGGCAGAGATATTTCGAGCCCAAAGGAAGGACACGCTCTGGGGAGGACATCGGCACCAGAAAGTCTTTCCTGGAGCAAAGAAGCCGCCACACATGCAAGCTGTAGCCACGTTGTCTTTGACCTTTTCTTCAACACTATAATCAGGGGAGAGCGCGAACGCAGTCCCCCACTACCACAAATTATGCAGTCGAGATTCTCACATTTGGGGAATTCGCAGCGGTCAGCATAGCCGGGGTGCAATGGCCGAGCCTCGCCCTGGGTGAACCACCTTGGTGATCATGGTATCTCCCCTGCCAGGTAAGTATGAGTTGGACGGGTCAGAGGCAGGGCAGTGTTGCAACGACAAAGGACACGGCGTGGCGGTTCCTGCCTCTTAGCCGGCCAAAGCAGCCCATCAACCACATGTAACCCTAAGCCTTAAAGACAGATCAGGCTTGAAATAGACATAGGTTCCAATCGGGGGCACAAAGTGCAGCACAGCAGCAGGGGTCTTTTTTGGACTCAATGCCAAGAAGCCAAAGGCGAGAGCCACGAACCATGCTAGCGCAGCTTCTGTCTGCATTTTCGGCCCATTTAAACCCAGTGTTTTGCTCCCTTTGAGCTCTACGCGTTCTGCTACCATAATACAAAGTTGACCCTTGCTCAGAGGCTTTGGAATACCCCCCAGATGCAGGGGAGTATTGTGTTATTTCGATAGCACATATAATAAAATTGGTACGATACAGAGAAGATTAGCATGGCCCCTGCGCAAGGATGACACGCAAATTCGTGAAGCGTTCCTCATTGCCAATTTGTAATGATTTTTCCAACATAAATCCCGATTCCTATCAAGCAGAGGTGGAAGAAGTACTCAGAACTTCCAGTTAAGTAAAAGTGAGGTTGCTTCTCTTGTTTTACACAGTATTTTGTGTTTTTGTCCAATCGGGGCCACAAACTTTACTCTCTAATTGTGTGCTAGTACAGATTCCAAACAACAGTGAAGATATGTTGCATTTGCAGAGAATGGGAACCTAGTTTTCCTCTTGGCTTACAAAGATTCTACCACTCATCTGCCCACATTCACAAGACACCTTAACTACCACTACGCTGGCGAGGTCAACAGCACGGTCAACAAGGTGGATTTTTCAAAAGATATGCTATATGCTCTAAGTCATTTAAGAAGGGATACAGTCCATCGGTCATCACTTAAAGTGATTTGATGTCGAGCATCTCACTGAGTTCTCAAATCAATGGGAGTCGGCACGGAGAACATCCCTCTTTACTTGTACACTCCAAAGACCTGTGTGTTTGCTGTAGCAGAGTCCAAGTGGTGTAGGCATTATACTTTATTTTCAGACAACAAAGAACTGTCTATTGCATTGGCCGGGAATCGGAACCGGGTCTCCCACGTGGCAGGTGAGAATTCTACCACTGAACCACCAATGCTGAATTATAAAGCCAAGCCACCATACGGCAGTTGAGGCGAAAAGTTCAGCCAACAAAGACTGTTTTCCAAGCAACCACGCTTCTATATTTCATTATAAGCTCTATATCCGTAAAGACATTCTAGTGTTCCTCCCTTAAATGGATTTGATGTTTAGCATCAAACTAGTGTTTTCTAATGCCGCGGAGTCAGCACGTATAACATGCCACACAACTCAAGCGTATTACTAAAGAGATAGGTTCCAATCGGGGGCACAAAGTGCAGCACAGCAGCAGGGGTCTTTTTTGGACTCAATGCCAAAGAAGCCACAGGTGAGAGCAACGAACCATGCTAGCGCAGCTGGGGGAAAGGGTGTGGCCTGGGATGTGGAAAAGCCAAGTGAGGGTCACCGCGGGGGCTTGGACTGGGACAACTACGTTGGTGTCTGTTCTCCAGGACGGCCTCCACAATTACTCTGGTTTCTCTTCAAAGCGTATAAGTCTTTCGCCTTTTACTAAAGACTTCCGTGGAGAGGAACACCTACGAGTTCAACCTATTTTTGGTAGGCTTGGCCATTTGGCCGAGCATTCTGAGTTTGTGAAAGACAAGAAAAGAGCAGTCATTCGCACGTGGGCGGTCCAAGCTACGCAGCGCCTCTGTTACGCCAGGTCAAAAGAGCCGCACCAAGACCTGCGGCGACTGCGCAACGAGTCCGACCCCCGCAGCAAACGTTAGGTGTCATCGCTTCTCGGCCTTTTGGCTAAGATCAAGTGTAGTATCTGTTCTTATCAGTTTAATATCTGATACGTCCCCTATACGGGGACTATATATTAAATGGATTTTTAGCATTGGGAGCTGAAAGAGGGGCTTGCCCCATTCGCTCCACGCATCGACCCGGTATTGCAGTGCCTCCGGGAACGGTGCACCCATCTCCTGACTTGTGGAAAAACAAACAAAGACGCATCTGGAAACCACAACAAATGGTTTCAATTGAGGGGAGAAACTGTAGCACATCAGCAGCGGATCCTTTTTGGACTCAATGCCAAAGAAGCTAAAGGTGACAAATTGAACTTGCCTTGGCTCTGGAGCGTGGCACGCAGAGGGAGGCTCACTGCAAGGGGCAGAGATATTTCGAGCCCAAAGGAAGGACACGCTCTGGGGAGGACATCGGCACCAGAAAGTCTTTCCTGGAGCAAAGAAGCCGCCACACATGCAAGCTGTAGCCACGTTGTCTTTGACCTTTTCTTCAACACTATAATCAGGGGAGAGCGCGAACGCAGTCCCCCACTACCACAAATTATGCAGTCGAGATTCTCACATTTGGGGAATTCGCAGCGGTCAGCATAGCCGGGGTGCAATGGCCGAGCCTCGCCCTGGGTGAACCACCTTGGTGATCATGGTATCTCCCCTGCCAGGTAAGTATGAGTTGGACGGGTCAGAGGCAGGGCAGTGTTGCAACGACAAAGGACACGGCGTGGCGGTTCCTGCCTCTTAGCCGGCCAAAGCAGCCCATCAACCACATGTAACCCTAAGCCTTAAAGACAGATCAGGCTTGAAATAGACATAGGTTCCAATCGGGGGCACAAAGTGCAGCACAGCAGCAGGGGTCTTTTTTGGACTCAATGCCAAGAAGCCAAAGGCGAGAGCCACGAACCATGCTAGCGCAGCTTCTGTCTGCATTTTCGGCCCATTTAAACCCAGTGTTTTGCTCCCTTTGAGCTCTACGCGTTCTGCTACCATAATACAAAGTTGACCCTTGCTCAGAGGCTTTGGAATACCCCCCAGATGCAGGGCAGTATTGTGTTATTTCGATAGCACATATAATAAAATTGGTACGATACAGAGAAGATTAGCATGGCCCCTGCGCAAGGATGACACGCAAATTCGTGAAGCGTTCCTCATTGCCAATTTGTAATGATTTTTCCAACATAAATCCCGATTCCTATCAAGCAGAGGTGGAAGAAGTACTCAGAACTTCCAGTTAAGTAAAAGTGAGGTTGCTTCTCTTGTTTTACACAGTATTTTGTGTTTTTGTCCAATCGGGGCCACAAACTTTACTCTCTAATTGTGTGCTAGTACAGATTCCAAACAACAGTGAAGATATGTTGCATTTGCAGAGAATGGGAACCTAGTTTTCCTCTTGGCTTACAAAGATTCTACCACTCATCTGCCCACATTCACAAGACACCTTAACTACCACTACGCTGGCGAGGTCAACAGCACGGTCAACAAGGTGGATTTTTCAAAAGATATGCTATATGCTCTAAGTCATTTAAGAAAGGATACAGTCCATCGGTCATCACTTAAAGTGATTTGATGTCGAGCATCTCACTGAGTTCTCAAATCAATGGGAGTCGGCACGGAGAACATCCCTCTTTACTTGTACACTCCAAAGACCTGTGTGTTTGCTGTAGCAGAGTCCAAGTGGTGTAGGCATTATACTTTATTTTCAGACAACAAAGAACTGTCTATTGCATTGGCCGGGAATCGGAACCGGGTCTCCCACGTGGCAGGTGAGAATTCTACCACTGAACCACCAATGCTGAATTATAAAGCCAAGCCACCATACGGCAGTTGAGGCGAAAAGTTCAGCCAACAAAGACTGTTTTCCAAGCAACCACGCTTCTATATTTCATTATAAGCTCTATATCCGTAAAGACATTCTAGTGTTCCTCCCTTAAATGGATTTGATGTTTAGCATCAAACTAGTGTTTTCTAATGCCGCGGAGTCAGCACGTATAACATGCCACACAACTCAAGCGTATTACTAAAGAGATAGGTTCCAATCGGGGGCACAAAGTGCAGCACAGCAGCAGGGGTCTTTTTTGGACTCAATGCCAAAGAAGCCACAGGTGAGAGCAACGAACCATGCTAGCGCAGCTGGGGGAAAGGGTGTGGCCTGGGATGTGGAAAAGCCAAGTGAGGGTCACCGCGGGGGCTTGGACTGGGACAACTACGTTGGTGTCTGTTCTCCAGGACGGCCTCCACAATTACTCTGGTTTCTCTTCAAAGCGTATAAGTCTTTCGCCTTTTACTAAAGACTTCCGTGGAGAGGAACACCTACGAGTTCAACCTATTTTTGGTAGGCTTGGCCATTTGGCCGAGCATTCTGAGTTTGTGAAAGACAAGAAAAGAGCAGTCATTCGCACGTGGGCGGTCCAAGCTACGCAGCGCCTCTGTTACGCCAGGTCAAAAGAGCCGCACCAAGACCTGCGGCGACTGCGCAACGAGTCCGACCCCCGCAGCAAACGTTAGGTGTCATCGCTTCTCGGCCTTTTGGCTAAGATCAAGTGTAGTATCTGTTCTTATCAGTTTAATATCTGATACGTCCCCTATACGGGGACTATATATTAAATGGATTTTTAGCATTGGGAGCTGAAAGAGGGGCTTGCCCCATTCGCTCCACGCATCGACCCGGTATTGCAGTGCCTCCGGGAACGGTGCACCCATCTCCTGACTTGTGGAAAAACAAACAAAGACGCATCTGGAAACCACAACAAATGGTTTCAATTGAGGGGAGAAACTGTAGCACATCAGCAGCGGATCCTTTTTGGACTCAATGCCAAAGAAGCTAAAGGTGACAAATTGAACTTGCCTTGGCTCTGGAGCGTGGCACGCAGAGGGAGGCTCACTGCAAGGGGCAGAGATATTTCGAGCCCAAAGGAAGGACACGCTCTGGGGAGGACATCGGCACCAGAAAGTCTTTCCTGGAGCAAAGAAGCCGCCACACATGCAAGCTGTAGCCACGTTGTCTTTGACCTTTTCTTCAACACTATAATCAGGGGAGAGCGCGAACGCAGTCCCCCACTACCACAAATTATGCAGTCGAGATTCTCACATTTGGGGAATTCGCAGCGGTCAGCATAGCCGGGGTGCAATGGCCGAGCCTCGCCCTGGGTGAACCACCTTGGTGATCATGGTATCTCCCCTGCCAGGTAAGTATGAGTTGGACGGGTCAGAGGCAGGGCAGTGTTGCAACGACAAAGGACACGGCGTGGCGGTTCCTGCCTCTTAGCCGGCCAAAGCAGCCCATCAACCACATGTAACCCTAAGCCTTAAAGACAGATCAGGCTTGAAATAGACATAGGTTCCAATCGGGGGCACAAAGTGCAGCACAGCAGCAGGGGTCTTTTTTGGACTCAATGCCAAGAAGCCAAAGGCGAGAGCCACGAACCATGCTAGCGCAGCTTCTGTCTGCATTTTCGGCCCATTTAAACCCAGTGTTTTGCTCCCTTTGAGCTCTACGCGTTCTGCTACCATAATACAAAGTTGACCCTTGCTCAGAGGCTTTGGAATACCCCCCAGATGCAGGGCAGTATTGTGTTATTTCGATAGCACATATAATAAAATTGGTACGATACAGAGAAGATTAGCATGGCCCCTGCGCAAGGATGACACGCAAATTCGTGAAGCGTTCCTCATTGCCAATTTGTAATGATTTTTCCAACATAAATCCCGATTCCTATCAAGCAGAGGTGGAAGAAGTACTCAGAACTTCCAGTTAAGTAAAAGTGAGGTTGCTTCTCTTGTTTTACACAGTATTTTGTGTTTTTGTCCAATCGGGGCCACAAACTGCAGCACAGCAGCAGGGGTCTTTTTGGACTCAATGCCTATAGTCACTCCATAGCTTTACTCTCTAATTGTGTGCTAGTACAGATTCCAAACAACAGTGAAGATATGTTGCATTTGCAGAGAATGGGAACCTAGTTTTCCTCTTGGCTTACAAAGATTCTACCACTCATCTACCCACATTCACAAGACACCTTAACTACCACTACGCTGGCGAGGTCAACAGCACGGTCAACAAGGTGGATTTTTCAAAAGATATGCTATATGCTCTAAGTCATTTAAGAAGGGATACAGTCCATCGGTCATCACTTAAAGTGATTTGATGTCGAGCATCTCACTGAGTTCTCAAATCAATGGGAGTCGGCACGGAGAACATCCCTCTTTACTTGTACACTCCAAAGACCTGTGTGTTTGCTGTAGCAGAGTCCAAGTGGTGTAGGCATTATACTTTTTTTTTCATTCAACAAAGAACTGTCTATTGCATTGGCCGGGAATCGGACCCGGGTCTCCCACGTGGCAGGTGAGAATTCTACCACTGAACCACCAATGCTGAATTATAAAGCCAAGCCACCATACGGCAGTTGAGGCGAAAAGTTCAGCCAACAAAGACTGTTTTCCAAGCAACCACGCTTCTATATTTCATTATAAGCTCTATATCCGTAAAGACATTTTAGTGTTCCTCCCTTAAATGGATTTGATGTTTAGCATCAAACTAGTGTTTTCTAATGCCGCGGAGTCAGCACGTATAACATGCCACACAACTCAAGCGTATTACCAAAGAGATAGGTTCCAATCGGGGGCACAAAGTGCAGCACAGCAGCAGGGGTCTTTTTTGGATTCAATGCCAAAGAAGCCACAGGTGAGAGCAACGAACCATGCTAGCGCAGCTGCGGGAAAGGGTGTGGCCTGGGATGTGGAAAAGCCAAGTGAGGGTCACCGCGGGGGCTTGGACTGGGACAACTACGTTGGTGTCTGTTCTCCAGGACGGCCTCCACAATTACTCTGGTTTCTCTTCAAAGCGTATAAGTCTTTCGCCTTTTACTAAAGACTTCCGTGGAGAGGAACACCTACGAGTTCAACCTATTTTTGGTAGGCTTGGCCATTTGGCTGAGCATTCTGAGTTTGTGAAAGACAAGAAAAGAGCAGTCATTCGCACGTGGGCGGTCCAAGCTACGCAGCGCCTCTGTTACGCCAGGTCAAAAGAGCCGCACCAAGACCTGCGGCGACTGCGCAACGAG
Organism: Notothenia rossii; assembly: GCF_949606895.1. Classification (NCBI taxonomy): domain Eukaryota; kingdom Metazoa; phylum Chordata; class Actinopteri; order Perciformes; family Nototheniidae; genus Notothenia; species Notothenia rossii. The sequence continues at coordinate 16,951,161 of NC_136901.1, forward strand.
TCCGGCCCCCGCAGCAAACGTTAGGTGTCATCGCTTCTCGGCCTTTTGGCTAAGATCAAGTGTAGTATCTGTTCTTATCAGTTTAATATCTGATACGTCCCCTATACGGGGACTATATATTAAATGGATTTTTAGCATTGGGAGCTGAAAGAGGGGCTTGCCCCATTCGCTCCACGCATCGACCCGGTATTGCAGCGCCTCCGGGAACGGTGCACCCATCTCATGACTTGTGCAAAAACAAACAAAGACGCATCTGGAAACCACAACAAATGGTTTCAATTGAGGGGAGAAACTGTAGCACATCAGCAGCGGATCTTTTTTGGACTCAATGCCAAAGAAGCTAAAGGTGACAAATTGAACTTGCCTTGGCTCTGGAGCGTGGCACGCAGAGGGAGGCTCACTGCAAGGGGCAGAGATATTTCGAGCCCAAAGGAAGGACACGCTCTGGGGAGGACATCGGCACCAGAAAGTCTTTCCTGGAGCAAAGAAGCCGCCACACATGCAAGCTGTAGCCACGTTGTCTTTGACCTTTTCTTCAACACTATAATCAGGGGAGAGCGCGAACGCAGTCCCCCACTACCACAAATTATGCAGTCGAGATTCTCACATTTGGGGAATTCGCAGCGGTCAGCATAGCCGGGGTGCAATGGCCGAGCCTCGCCCTGGGTGAACCACCTTGGTGATCATGGTATCTCCCCTGCCAGGTAAGTATGAGTTGGACGGGTCAGAGGCAGGGCAGTGTTGCAACGACAAAGGACACGGCGTGGCGGTTCCTGCCTCTTAGCCGGCCAAAGCAGCCCATCAACCACATGTAACCCTAAGCCTTAAAGACAGATCAGGCTTGAAATAGACATAGGTTCCAATCGGGGGCACAAAGTGCAGCACAGCAGCAGGGGTCTTTTTTGGACTCAATGCCAAGAAGCCAAAGGCGAGAGCCACGAACCATGCTAGCGCAGCTTCTGTCTGCATTTTCGGCCCATTTAAACCCAGTGTTTTGCTCCCTTTGAGCTCTACGCGTTCTGCTACCATAATACAAAGTTGACCCTTGCTCAGAGGCTTTGGAATACCCCCCAGATGCAGGGCAGTATTGTGTTATTTCGATAGCACATATAATAAAATTGGTACGATACAGAGAAGATTAGCATGGCCCCTGCGCAAGGATGACACGCAAATTCGTGAAGCGTTCCTCATTGCCAATTTGTAATGATTTTTCCAACATAAATCCCGATTCCTATCAAGCAGAGGTGGAAGAAGTACTCAGAACTTCCAGTTAAGTAAAAGTGAGGTTGCTTCTCTTGTTTTACACAGTATTTTGTGTTTTTGTCCAATCGGGGCCACAAACTGCAGCACAGCAGCAGGGGTCTTTTTTGGACTCAATGCCTATAGTCACTCAATAGCTTTACTCTCTAATTGTGTGCTAGTACAGATTCCAAACAACAGTGAAGATATGTTGCATTTGCAGAGAATGGGAACCTAGTTTTCCTCTTGGCTTACAAAGATTCTACCACTCATCTGCCCACATTCACAAGACACCTTAACTACCACTACGCTGGCGAGGTCAACAGCACGGTCAACAAGGTGGATTTTTCAAAAGATATGCTATATGCTCTAAGTCATTTAAGAAAGGATACAGTCCATCGGTCATCACTTAAAGTGATTTGATGTCGAGCATCTCACTGAGTTCTCAAATCAATGGGAGTCGGCACGGAGAACATCCCTCTTTACTTGTACACTCCAAAGACCTGTGTGTTTGCTGTAGCAGAGTCCAAGTGGTGTAGGCATTATACTTTTTTTTTCATTCAACAAATAACTGTCTATTGCATTGGCCGGGAATCGGACCCGGGTCTCCCACGTGGCAGGTGAGAATTCTACCACTGAACCACCAATGCTGAATTATAAAGCCAAGCCACCATACGGCAGTTGAGGCGAAAAGTTCAGCCAACAAAGACTGTTTTCCAAGCAACCACGCTTCTATATTTCATTATAAGCTCTATATCCGTAAAGACATTCTAGTGTTCCTCCCTTAAATGGATTTGATGTTTAGCATCAAACTAGTGTTTTCTAATGCCGCGGAGTCAGCACGTATAACATGCCACACAACTCAAGCGTATTACCAAAGAGATAGGTTCCAATCGGGGGCACAAAGTGCAGCACAGCAGCAGGGGTCTTTTTTGGACTCAATGCCAAAGAAGCCACAGGTGAGAGCAACGAACCATGCTAGCGCAGCTGGGGGAAAGGGTGTGGCCTGGGATGTGGAAAAGCCAAGTGAGGGTCACCGCGGGGGCTTGGACTGGGACAACTACGTTGGTGTCTGTTCTCCAGGACGGCCTCCACAATTACTCTGGTTTCTATTCAAAGCGTATAAGTCTTTCGCCTTTTACTAAAGACTTCCGTGGAGAGGAACACCTACGAGTTCAACCTATTTTTGGTAGGCTTGGCCATTTGGCTGAGCATTCTGAGTTTGTGAAAGACAAGAAAAGAGCAGTCATTCGCACGTGGGCGGTCCAAGCTACGCAGCGCCTCTGTTACGCCAGGTCAAAAGAGCCGCACCAAGACCTGCGGCGACTGCGCAACGAGTCCGGCCCCCGCAGCAAACGTTAGGTGTCATCGCTTCTCGGCCTTTTGGCTAAGATCAAGTGTAGTATCTGTTCTTATCAGTTTAATATCTGATACGTCCCCTATACGGGGACTATATATTAAATGGATTTTTAGCATTGGGAGCTGAAAGAGGGGCTTGCCCCATTCGCTCCACGCATCGACCCGGTATTGCAGCGCCTCCGGGAACGGTGCACCCATCTCATGACTTGTGCAAAAACAAACAAAGACGCATCTGGAAACCACAACAAATGGTTTCAATTGAGGGGAGATACTGTAGCACATCAGCAGCGGATCCTTTTTGGACTCAATGCCAAAGAAGCTAAAGGTGACAAATTGAACTTGCCTTGGCTCTGGAGCGTGGCACGCAGAGGGAGGCTCACTGCAAGGGGCAGAGATATTTCGAGCCCAAAGGAAGGACACGCTCTGGGGAGGACATCGGCACCAGAAAGTCTTTCCTGGAGCAAAGAAGCCGCCACACATGCAAGCTGTAGCCACGTTGTCTTTGACCTTTTCTTCAACACTATAATCAGGGGAGAGCGCGAACGCAGTCCCCCACTACCACAAATTATGCAGTCGAGATTCTCACATTTGGGGAATTCGCAGCGGTCAGCATAGCCGGGGTGCAATGGCCGAGCCTCGCCCTGGGTGAACCACCTTGGTGATCATGGTATCTCCCCTGCCAGGTAAGTATGAGTTGGACGGGTCAGAGGCAGGGCAGTGTTGCAACGACAAAGGACACGGCGTGGCGGTTCCTGCCTCTTAGCCGGCCAAAGCAGCCCATCAACCACATGTAACCCTAAGCCTTAAAGACAGATCAGGCTTGAAATAGACATAGGTTCCAATCGGGGGCACAAAGTGCAGCACAGCAGCAGGGGTCTTTTTTGGACTCAATGCCAAGAAGCCAAAGGCGAGAGCCACGAACCATGCTAGCGCAGCTTCTGTCTGCATTTTCGGCCCATTTAAACCCAGTGTTTTGCTCCCTTTGAGCTCTACGCGTTCTGCTACCATAATACAAAGTTGACCCTTGCTCAGAGGCTTTGGAATACCCCCCAGATGCAAGGCAGTATTGTGTTATTTCGATAGCACATATAATAAAATTGGTACGATACAGAGAAGATTAGCATGGCCCCTGCGCAAGGATGACACGCAAATTCGTGAAGCGTTCCTCATTGCCAATTTGTAATGATTTTTCCAACATAAATCCCGATTCCTATCAAGCAGAGGTGGAAGAAGTACTCAGAACTTCCAGTTAAGTAAAAGTGAGGTTGCTTCTCTTGTTTTACACAGTATTTTGTGTTTTTGTCCAATCGGGGCCACAAACTGCAGCACAGCAGCAGGGGTCTTTTTTGGACTCAATGCCTATAGTCACTCAATAGCTTTACTCTCTAATTGTGTGCTAGTACAGATTCCAAACAACAGTGAAGATATGTTGCATTTGCAGAGAATGGGAACCTAGTTTTCCTCTTGGCTTACAAAGATTCTACCACTCATCTGCCCACATTCACAAGACACCTTAACTACCACTACGCTGGCGAGGTCAACAGCACGGTCAACAAGGTGGATTTTTCAAAAGATATGCTATATGCTCTAAGTCATTTAAGAAGGGATACAGTCCATCGGTCATCACTTAAAGTGATTTGATGTCGAGCATCTCACTGAGTTCTCAAATCAATGGGAGTCGGCACGGAGAACATCCCTCTTTACTTGTACACTCCAAAGACCTGTGTGTTTGCTGTAGCAGAGTCCAAGTGGTGTAGGCATTATACTTTTTTTTTCATTCAACAAAGAACTGTCTATTGCATTGGCCGGGAATCGGACCCGGGTCTCCCACGTGGCAGGTGAGAATTCTACCACTGAACCACCAATGCTGAATTATAAAGCCAAGCCACCATACGGCAGTTGAGGCGAAAAGTTCAGCCAACAAAGACTGTTTTCCAAGCAACCACGCTTCTATATTTCATTATAAGCTCTATATCCGTAAAGACATTCTAGTGTTCCTCCCTTAAATGGATTTGATGTTTAGCATCAAACTAGTGTTTTCTAATGCCGCGGAGTCAGCACGTATAACATGCCACACAACTCAAGCGTATTACCAAAGAGATAGGTTCCAATCGGGGGCACAAAGTGCAGCACAGCAGCAGGGGTCTTTTTTGGACTCAATGCCAAAGAAGCCACAGGTGAGAGCAACGAACCATGCTAGCGCAGCTGGGGGAAAGGGTGTGGCCTGGGATGTGGAAAAGCCAAGTGAGGGTCACCGCGGGGGCTTGGACTGGGACAACTACGTTGGTGTCTGTTCTCCAGGACGGCCTCCACAATTACTCTGGTTTCTCTTCAAAGCGTATAAGTCTTTCGCCTTTTACTAAAGACTTCCGTGGAGAGGAACACCTACGAGTTCAACCTATTTTTGGTAGGCTTGGCCATTTGGCTGAGCATTCTGAGTTTGTGAAAGACAAGAAAAGAGCAGTCATTCGCACGTGGGCGGTCCAAGCTACGCAGCGCCTCTGTTACGCCAGGTCAAAAGAGACGCACCAAGACCTGCGGCGACTGCGCAACGAGTCCGGACCCCGCAGCAAACGTTAGGTGTCATCGCTTCTCGGCCTTTTGGCTAAGATCAAGTGTAGTATCTGTTCTTATCAGTTTAATATCTGATACGTCCCCTATACGGGGACTATATATTAAATGGATTTTTAGCATTGGGAGCTGAAAGAGGGGCTTGCCCCATTCGCTCCACGCATCGACCCGGTATTGCAGCGCCTCCGGGAACGGTGCACCCATCTCATGACTTGTGCAAAAACAAACAAAGACGCATCTGGAAACCACAACAAATGGTTTCAATTGAGGGGAGATACTGTAGCACATCAGCAGCGGATCCTTTTTGGACTCAATGCCAAAGAAGCTAAAGGTGACAAATTGAACTTGCCTTGGCTCTGGAGCGTGGCACGCAGAGGGAGGCTCACTGCAAGGGGCAGAGATATTTCGAGCCCAAAGGAAGGACACGCTCTGGGGAGGACATCGGCACCAGAAAGTCTTTCCTGGAGCAAAGAAGCCGCCACACATGCAAGCTGTAGCCACGTTGTCTTTGACCTTTTCTTCAACACTATAATCAGGGGAGAGCGCGAACGCAGTCCCCCACTACCACAAATTATGCAGTCGAGATTCTCACATTTGGGGAATTCGCAGCGGTCAGCATAGCCGGGGTGCAATGGCCGAGCCTCGCCCTGGGTGAACCACCTTGGTGATCATGGTATCTCCCCTGCCAGGTAAGTATGAGTTGGACGGGTCAGAGGCAGGGCAGTGTTGCAACGACAAAGGACACGGCGTGGCGGTTCCTGCCTCTTAGCCGGCCAAAGCAGCCCATCAACCACATGTAACCCTAAGCCTTAAAGACAGATCAGGCTTGAAATAGACATAGGTTCCAATCGGGGGCACAAAGTGCAGCACAGCAGCAGGGGTCTTTTTTGGACTCAATGCCAAGAAGCCAAAGGCGAGAGCCACGAACCATGCTAGCGCAGCTTCTGTCTGCATTTTCGGCCCATTTAAACCCAGTGTTTTGCTCCCTTTGAGCTCTACGCGTTCTGCTACCATAATACAAAGTTGACCCTTGCTCAGAGGCTTTGGAATACCCCCCAGATGCAAGGCAGTATTGTGTTATTTCGATAGCACATATAATAAAATTGGTACGATACAGAGAAGATTAGCATGGCCCCTGCGCAAGGATGACACGCAAATTCGTGAAGCGTTCCTCATTGCCAATTTGTAATGATTTTTCCAACATAAATCCCGATTCCTATCAAGCAGAGGTGGAAGAAGTACTCAGAACTTCCAGTTAAGTAAAAGTGAGGTTGCTTCTCTTGTTTTACACAGTATTTTGTGTTTTTGTCCAATCGGGGCCACAAACTGCAGCACAGCAGCAGGGGTCTTTTTTGGACTCAATGCCTATAGTCACTCAATAGCTTTACTCTCTAATTGTGTGCTAGTACAGATTCCAAACAACAGTGAAGATATGTTGCATTTGCAGAGAATGGGAACCTAGTTTTCCTCTTGGCTTACAAAGATTCTACCACTCATCTGCCCACATTCACAAGACACCTTAACTACCACTACGCTGGCGAGGTCAACAGCACGGTCAACAAGGTGGATTTTTCAAAAGATATGCTATATGCTCTAAGTCATTTAAGAAGGGATACAGTCCATCGGTCATCACTTAAAGTGATTTGATGTCGAGCATCTCACTGAGTTCTCAAATCAATGGGAGTCGGCACGGAGAACATCCCTCTTTACTTGTACACTCCAAAGACCTGTGTGTTTGCTGTAGCAGAGTCCAAGTGGTGTAGGCATTATACTTTTTTTTTCATTCAACAAAGAACTGTCTATTGCATTGGCCGGGAATCGGACCCGGGTCTCCCACGTGGCAGGTGAGAATTCTACCACTGAACCACCAATGCTGAATTATAAAGCCAAGCCACCATACGGCAGTTGAGGCGAAAAGTTCAGCCAACAAAGACTGTTTTCCAAGCAACCACGCTTCTATATTTCATTATAAGCTCTATATCCGTAAAGACATTCTAGTGTTCCTCCCTTAAATGGATTTGATGTTTAGCATCAAACTAGTGTTTTCTAATGCCGCGGAGTCAGCACGTATAACATGCCACACAACTCAAGCGTATTACCAAAGAGATAGGTTCCAATCGGGGGCACAAAGTGCAGCACAGCAGCAGGGGTCTTTTTTGGACTCAATGCCAAAGAAGCCACAGGTGAGAGCAACGAACCATGCTAGCGCAGCTGGGGGAAAGGGTGTGGCCTGGGATGTGGAAAAGCCAAGTGAGGGTCACCGCGGGGGCTTGGACTGGGACAACTACGTTGGTGTCTGTTCTCCAGGACGGCCTCCACAATTACTCTGGTTTCTCTTCAAAGCGTATAAGTCTTTCGCCTTTTACTAAAGACTTCCGTGGAGAGGAACACCTACGAGTTCAACCTATTTTTGGTAGGCTTGGCCATTTGGCTGAGCATTCTGAGTTTGTGAAAGACAAGAAAAGAGCAGTCATTCGCACGTGGGCGGTCCAAGCTACGCAGCGCCTCTGTTACGCCAGGTCAAAAGAGACGCACCAAGACCTGCGGCGACTGCGCAACGAGTCCGGACCCCGCAGCAAACGTTAGGTGTCATCGCTTCTTCTTCTTCTATACGGGGACTATATATTAAATGGATTTTTAGCATTGGGAGCTGAAAGAGGGGCTTGCCCCATTCGCTCCACGCATCGACCCGGTATTGCAGCGCCTCCGGGAACGGTGCACCCATCTCATGACTTGTGCAAAAACAAACAAAGACGCATCTGGAAACCACAACAAATGGTTTCAATTGAGGGGAGAAACTGTAGCACATCAGCAGCGGATCCTTTTTGGACTCAATGCCAAAGAAGCTAAAGGTGACAAATTGAACTTGCCTTGGCTCTGGAGCGTGGCACGCAGAGGGAGGCTCACTGCAAGGGGCAGAGATATTTCGAGCCCAAAGGAAGGACACGCTCTGGGGAGGACATCGGCACCAGAAAGTCTTTCCTGGAGCAAAGAAGCCGCCACACATGCAAGCTGTAGCCACGTTGTCTTTGACCTTTTCTTCAACACTATAATCAGGGGAGAGCGCGAACGCAGTCCCCCACTACCACAAATTATGCAGTCGAGATTCTCACATTTGGGGAATTCGCAGCGGTCAGCATAGCCGGGGTGCAATGGCCGAGCCTCGCCCTGGGTGAACCACCTTGGTGATCATGGTATCTCCCCTGCCAGGTAAGTATGAGTTGGACGGGTCAGAGGCAGGGCAGTGTTGCAACGACAAAGGACACGGCGTGGCGGTTCCTGCCTCTTAGCCGGCCAAAGCAGCCCATCAACCACATGTAACCCTAAGCCTTAAAGACAGATCAGGCTTGAAATAGACATAGGTTCCAATCGGGGGCACAAAGTGCAGCACAGCAGCAGGGGTCTTTTTTGGACTCAATGCCAAGAAGCCAAAGGCGAGAGCCACGAACCATGCTAGCGCAGCTTCTGTCTGCATTTTCGGCCCATTTAAACCCAGTGTTTTGCTCCCTTTGAGCTCTACGCGTTCTGCTACCATAATACAAAGTTGACCCTTGCTCAGAGGCTTTGGAATACCCCCCAGATACAGGGCAGTATTGTGTTATTTCGATAGCACATATAATAAAATTGGTACGATACAGAGAAGATTAGCATGGCCCCTGCGCAAGGATGACACGCAAATTCGTGAAGCGTTCCTCATTGCCAATTTGTAATGATTTTTCCAACATAAATCCCGATTCCTATCAAGCAGAGGTGGAAGAAGTACTCAGAACTTCCAGTTAAGTAAAAGTGAGGTTGCTTCTCTTGTTTTACACAGTATTTTGTGTTTTTGTCCAATCGGGGCCACAAACTGCAGCACAGCAGCAGGGGTCTTTTTTGGACTCAATGCCTATAGTCACTCAATAGCTTTACTCTCTAATTGTGTGCTAGTACAGATTCCAAACAACAGTGAAGATATGTTGCATTTGCAGAGAATGGGAACCTAGTTTTCCTCTTGGCTTACAAAGATTCTACCACTCATCTGCCCACATTCACAAGACACCTTAACTACCACTACGCTGGCGAGGTCAACAGCACGGTCAACAAGGTGGATTTTTCAAAAGATATGCTATATGCTCTAAGTCATTTAAGAAGGGATACAGTCCATCGGTCATCACTTAAAGTGATTTGATGTCGAGCATCTCACTGAGTTCTCAAATCAATGGGAGTCGGCACGGAGAACATCCCTCTTTACTTGTACACTCCAAAGACCTGTGTGTTTGCTGTAGCAGAGTCCAAGTGGTGTAGGCATTATACTTTTTTTTTCATTCAACAAAGAACTGTCTATTGCATTGGCCGGGAATCGGACCCGGGTCTCCCACGTGGCAGGTGAGAATTCTACCACTGAACCACCAATGCTGAATTATAAAGCCAAGCCACCATACGGCAGTTGAGGCGAAAAGTTCAGCCAACAAAGACTGTTTTCCAAGCAACCACGCTTCTATATTTCATTATAAGCTCTATATCCGTAAAGACATTCTAGTGTTCCTCCCTTAAATGGATTTGATGTTTAGCATCAAACTAGTGTTTTCTAATGCCGCGGAGTCAGCACGTATAACATGCCACACAACTCAAGCGTATTACCAAAGAGATAGGTTCCAATCGGGGGCACAAAGTGCAGCACAGCAGCAGGGGTCTTTTTTGGACTCAATGCCAAAGAAGCCACAGGTGAGAGCAACGAACCATGCTAGCGCAGCTGGGGGAAAGGGTGTGGCCTGGGATGTGGAAAAGCCAAGTGAGGGTCACCGCGGGGGCTTGGACTGGGACAACTACGTTGGTGTCTGTTCTCCAGGACGGCCTCCACAATTACTCTGGTTTCTATTCAAAGCGTATAAGTCTTTCGCCTTTTACTAAAGACTTCCGTGGAGAGGAACACCTACGAGTTCAACCTATTTTTGGTAGGCTTGGCCATTTGGCTGAGCATTCTGAGTTTGTGAAAGACAAGAAAAGAGCAGTCATTCGCACGTGGGCGGTCCAAGCTACGCAGCGCCTCTGTTACGCCAGGTCAAAAGAGCCGCACCAAGACCTGCGGCGACTGCGCAACGAGTCCGGCCCCCGCAGCAAACGTTAGGTGTCATCGCTTCTCGGCCTTTTGGCTAAGATCAAGTGTAGTATCTGTTCTTATCAGTTTAATATCTGATACGTCCCCTATACGGGGACTATATATTAAATGGATTTTTAGCATTGGGAGCTGAAAGAGGGGCTTGCCCCATTCGCTCCACGCATCGACCCGGTATTGCAGCGCCTCCGGGAACGGTGCACCCATCTCATGACTTGTGCAAAAACAAACAAAGACGCATCTGGAAACCACAACAAATGGTTTCAATTGAGGGGAGATACTGTAGCACATCAGCAGCGGATCCTTTTTGGACTCAATGCCAAAGAAGCTAAAGGTGACAAATTGAACTTGCCTTGGCTCTGGAGCGTGGCACGCAGAGGGAGGCTCACTGCAAGGGGCAGAGATATTTCGAGCCCAAAGGAAGGACACGCTCTGGGGAGGACATCGGCACCAGAAAGTCTTTCCTGGAGCAAAGAAGCCGCCACACATGCAAGCTGTAGCCACGTTGTCTTTGACCTTTTCTTCAACACTATAATCAGGGGAGAGCGCGAACGCAGTCCCCCACTACCACAAATTATGCAGTCGAGATTCTCACATTTGGGGAATTCGCAGCGGTCAGCATAGCCGGGGTGCAATGGCCGAGCCTCGCCCTGGGTGAACCACCTTGGTGATCATGGTATCTCCCCTGCCAGGTAAGTATGAGTTGGACGGGTCAGAGGCAGGGCAGTGTTGCAACGACAAAGGACACGGCGTGGCGGTTCCTGCCTCTTAGCCGGCCAAAGCAGCCCATCAACCACATGTAACCCTAAGCCTTAAAGACAGATCAGGCTTGAAATAGACATAGGTTCCAATCGGGGGCACAAAGTGCAGCACAGCAGCAGGGGTCTTTTTTGGACTCAATGCCAAGAAGCCAAAGGCGAGAGCCACGAACCATGCTAGCGCAGCTTCTGTCTGCATTTTCGGCCCATTTAAACCCAGTGTTTTGCTCCCTTTGAGCTCTACGCGTTCTGCTACCATAATACAAAGTTGACCCTTGCTCAGAGGCTTTGGAATACCCCCCAGATGCAAGGCAGTATTGTGTTATTTCGATAGCACATATAATAAAATTGGTACGATACAGAGAAGATTAGCATGGCCCCTGCGCAAGGATGACACGCAAATTCGTGAAGCGTTCCTCATTGCCAATTTGTAATGATTTTTCCAACATAAATCCCGATTCCTATCAAGCAGAGGTGGAAGAAGTACTCAGAACTTCCAGTTAAGTAAAAGTGAGGTTGCTTCTCTTGTTTTACACAGTATTTTGTGTTTTTGTCCAATCGGGGCCACAAACTTTACTCTCTAATTGTGTGCTAGTACAGATTCCAAACAACAGTGAAGATATGTTGCATTTGCAGAGAATGGGAACCTAGTTTTCCTCTTGGCTTACAAAGATTCTACCACTCATCTGCCCACATTCACAAGACACCTTAACTACCACTACGCTGGCGAGGTCAACAGCACGGTCAACAAGGTGGATTTTTCAAAAGATATGCTATATGCTCTAAGTCATTTAAGAAAGGATACAGTCCATCGGTCATCACTTAAAGTGATTTGATGTCGAGCATCTCACTGAGTTCTCAAATCAATGGGAGTCGGCACGGAGAACATCCCTCTTTACTTGTACACTCCAAAGACCTGTGTGTTTGCTGTAGCAGAGTCCAAGTGGTGTAGGCATTATACTTTATTTTCAGACAACAAAGAACTGTCTATTGCATTGGCCGGGAATCGGAACCGGGTCTCCCACGTGGCAGGTGAGAATTCTACCACTGAACCACCAATGCTGAATTATAAAGCCAAGCCACCATACGGCAGTTGAGGCGAAAAGTTCAGCCAACAAAGACTGTTTTCCAAGCAACCACGCTTCTATATTTCATTATAAGCTCTATATCCGTAAAGACATTCTAGTGTTCCTCCCTTAAATGGATTTGATGTTTAGCATCAAACTAGTGTTTTCTAATGCCGCGGAGTCAGCACGTATAACATGCCACACAACTCAAGCGTATTACTAAAGAGATAGGTTCCAATCGGGGGCACAAAGTGCAGCACAGCAGCAGGGGTCTTTTTTGGACTCAATGCCAAAGAAGCCACAGGTGAGAGCAACGAACCATGCTAGCGCAGCTGGGGGAAAGGGTGTGGCCTGGGATGTGGAAAAGCCAAGTGAGGGTCACCGCGGGGGCTTGGACTGGGACAACTACGTTGGTGTCTGTTCTCCAGGACGGCCTCCACAATTACTCTGGTTTCTCTTCAAAGCGTATAAGTCTTTCGCCTTTTACTAAAGACTTCCGTGGAGAGGAACACCTACGAGTTCAACCTATTTTTGGTAGGCTTGGCCATTTGGCCGAGCATTCTGAGTTTGTGAAAGACAAGAAAAGAGCAGTCATTCGCACGTGGGCGGTCCAAGCTACGCAGCGCCTCTGTTACGCCAGGTCAAAAGAGCCGCACCAAGACCTGCGGCGACTGCGCAACGAGTCCGACCCCCGCAGCAAACGTTAGGTGTCATCGCTTCTCGGCCTTTTGGCTAAGATCAAGTGTAGTATCTGTTCTTATCAGTTTAATATCTGATACGTCCCCTATACGGGGACTATATATTAAATGGATTTTTAGCATTGGGAGCTGAAAGAGGGGCTTGCCCCATTCGCTCCACGCATCGACCCGGTATTGCAGTGCCTCCGGGAACGGTGCACCCATCTCCTGACTTGTGGAAAAACAAACAAAGACGCATCTGGAAACCACAACAAATGGTTTCAATTGAGGGGAGAAACTGTAGCACATCAGCAGCGGATCCTTTTTGGACTCAATGCCAAAGAAGCTAAAGGTGACAAATTGAACTTGCCTTGGCTCTGGAGCGTGGCACGCAGAGGGAGGCTCACTGCAAGGGGCAGAGATATTTCGAGCCCAAAGGAAGGACACGCTCTGGGGAGGACATCGGCACCAGAAAGTCTTTCCTGGAGCAAAGAAGCCGCCACACATGCAAGCTGTAGCCACGTTGTCTTTGACCTTTTCTTCAACACTATAATCAGGGGAGAGCGCGAACGCAGTCCCCCACTACCACAAATTATGCAGTCGAGATTCTCACATTTGGGGAATTCGCAGCGGTCAGCATAGCCGGGGTGCAATGGCCGAGCCTCGCCCTGGGTGAACCACCTTGGTGATCATGGTATCTCCCCTGCCAGGTAAGTATGAGTTGGACGGGTCAGAGGCAGGGCAGTGTTGCAACGACAAAGGACACGGCGTGGCGGTTCCTGCCTCTTAGCCGGCCAAAGCAGCCCATCAACCACATGTAACCCTAAGCCTTAAAGACAGATCAGGCTTGAAATAGACATAGGTTCCAATCGGGGGCACAAAGTGCAGCACAGCAGCAGGGGTCTTTTTTGGACTCAATGCCAAGAAGCCAAAGGCGAGAGCCACGAACCATGCTAGCGCAGCTTCTGTCTGCATTTTCGGCCCATTTAAACCCAGTGTTTTGCTCCCTTTGAGCTCTACGCGTTCTGCTACCATAATACAAAGTTGACCCTTGCTCAGAGGCTTTGGAATACCCCCCAGATGCAGGGCAGTATTGTGTTATTTCGATAGCACATATAATAAAATTGGTACGATACAGAGAAGATTAGCATGGCCCCTGCGCAAGGATGACACGCAAATTCGTGAAGCGTTCCTCATTGCCAATTTGTAATGATTTTTCCAACATAAATCCCGATTCCTATCAAGCAGAGGTGGAAGAAGTACTCAGAACTTCCAGTTAAGTAAAAGTGAGGTTGCTTCTCTTGTTTTACACAGTATTTTGTGTTTTTGTCCAATCGGGGCCACAAACTTTACTCTCTAATTGTGTGCTAGTACAGATTCCAAACAACAGTGAAGATATGTTGCATTTGCAGAGAATGGGAACCTAGTTTTCCTCTTGGCTTACAAAGATTCTACCACTCATCTGCCCACATTCACAAGACACCTTAACTACCACTACGCTGGCGAGGTCAACAGCACGGTCAACAAGGTGGATTTTTCAAAAGATATGCTATATGCTCTAAGTCATTTAAGAAAGGATACAGTCCATCGGTCATCACTTAAAGTGATTTGATGTCGAGCATCTCACTGAGTTCTCAAATCAATGGGAGTCGGCACGGAGAACATCCCTCTTTACTTGTACACTCCAAAGACCTGTGTGTTTGCTGTAGCAGAGTCCAAGTGGTGTAGGCATTATACTTTATTTTCAGACAACAAAGAACTGTCTATTGCATTGGCCGGGAATCGGAACCGGGTCTCCCACGTGGCAGGTGAGAATTCTACCACTGAACCACCAATGCTGAATTATAAAGCCAAGCCACCATACGGCAGTTGAGGCGAAAAGTTCAGCCAACAAAGACTGTTTTCCAAGCAACCACGCTTCTATATTTCATTATAAGCTCTATATCCGTAAAGACATTCTAGTGTTCCTCCCTTAAATGGATTTGATGTTTAGCATCAAACTAGTGTTTTCTAATGCCGCGGAGTCAGCACGTATAACATGCCACACAACTCAAGCGTATTACTAAAGAGATAGGTTCCAATCGGGGGCACAAAGTGCAGCACAGCAGCAGGGGTCTTTTTTGGACTCAATGCCAAAGAAGCCACAGGTGAGAGCAACGAACCATGCTAGCGCAGCTGGGGGAAAGGGTGTGGCCTGGGATGTGGAAAAGCCAAGTGAGGGTCACCGCGGGGGCTTGGACTGGGACAACTACGTTGGTGTCTGTTCTCCAGGACGGCCTCCACAATTACTCTGGTTTCTCTTCAAAGCGTATAAGTCTTTCGCCTTTTACTAAAGACTTCCGTGGAGAGGAACACCTACGAGTTCAACCTATTTTTGGTAGGCTTGGCCATTTGGCCGAGCATTCTGAGTTTGTGAAAGACAAGAAAAGAGCAGTCATTCGCACGTGGGCGGTCCAAGCTACGCAGCGCCTCTGTTACGCCAGGTCAAAAGAGCCGCACCAAGACCTGCGGCGACTGCGCAACGAGTCCGACCCCCGCAGCAAACGTTAGGTGTCATCGCTTCTCGGCCTTTTGGCTAAGATCAAGTGTAGTATCTGTTCTTATCAGTTTAATATCTGATACGTCCCCTATACGGGGACTATATATTAAATGGATTTTTAGCATTGGGAGCTGAAAGAGGGGCTTGCCCCATTCGCTCCACGCATCGACCCGGTATTGCAGTGCCTCCGGGAACGGTGCACCCATCTCCTGACTTGTGGAAAAACAAACAAAGACGCATCTGGAAACCACAACAAATGGTTTCAATTGAGGGGAGAAACTGTAGCACATCAGCAGCGGATCCTTTTTGGACTCAATGCCAAAGAAGCTAAAGGTGACAAATTGAACTTGCCTTGGCTCTGGAGCGTGGCACGCAGAGGGAGGCTCACTGCAAGGGGCAGAGATATTTCGAGCCCAAAGGAAGGACACGCTCTGGGGAGGACATCGGCACCAGAAAGTCTTTCCTGGAGCAAAGAAGCCGCCACACATGCAAGCTGTAGCCACGTTGTCTTTGACCTTTTCTTCAACACTATAATCAGGGGAGAGCGCGAACGCAGTCCCCCACTACCACAAATTATGCAGTCGAGATTCTCACATTTGGGGAATTCGCAGCGGTCAGCATAGCCGGGGTGCAATGGCCGAGCCTCGCCCTGGGTGAACCACCTTGGTGATCATGGTATCTCCCCTGCCAGGTAAGTATGAGTTGGACGGGTCAGAGGCAGGGCAGTGTTGCAACGACAAAGGACACGGCGTGGCGGTTCCTGCCTCTTAGCCGGCCAAAGCAGCCCATCAACCACATGTAACCCTAAGCCTTAAAGACAGATCAGGCTTGAAATAGACATAGGTTCCAATCGGGGGCACAAAGTGCAGCACAGCAGCAGGGGTCTTTTTTGGACTCAATGCCAAGAAGCCAAAGGCGAGAGCCACGAACCATGCTAGCGCAGCTTCTGTCTGCATTTTCGGCCCATTTAAACCCAGTGTTTTGCTCCCTTTGAGCTCTACGCGTTCTGCTACCATAATACAAAGTTGACCCTTGCTCAGAGGCTTTGGAATACCCCCCAGATGCAGGGCAGTATTGTGTTATTTCGATAGCACATATAATAAAATTGGTACGATACAGAGAAGATTAGCATGGCCCCTGCGCAAGGATGACACGCAAATTCGTGAAGCGTTCCTCATTGCCAATTTGTAATGATTTTTCCAACATAAATCCCGATTCCTATCAAGCAGAGGTGGAAGAAGTACTCAGAACTTCCAGTTAAGTAAAAGTGAGGTTGCTTCTCTTGTTTTACACAGTATTTTGTGTTTTTGTCCAATCGGGGCCACAAACTGCAGCACAGCAGCAGGGGTCTTTTTGGACTCAATGCCTATAGTCACTCCATAGCTTTACTCTCTAATTGTGTGCTAGTACAGATTCCAAACAACAGTGAAGATATGTTGCATTTGCAGAGAATGGGAACCTAGTTTTCCTCTTGGCTTACAAAGATTCTACCACTCATCTACCCACATTCACAAGACACCTTAACTACCACTACGCTGGCGAGGTCAACAGCACGGTCAACAAGGTGGATTTTTCAAAAGATATGCTATATGCTCTAAGTCATTTAAGAAGGGATACAGTCCATCGGTCATCACTTAAAGTGATTTGATGTCGAGCATCTCACTGAGTTCTCAAATCAATGGGAGTCGGCACGGAGAACATCCCTCTTTACTTGTACACTCCAAAGACCTGTGTGTTTGCTGTAGCAGAGTCCAAGTGGTGTAGGCATTATACTTTTTTTTTCATTCAACAAAGAACTGTCTATTGCATTGGCCGGGAATCGGACCCGGGTCTCCCACGTGGCAGGTGAGAATTCTACCACTGAACCACCAATGCTGAATTATAAAGCCAAGCCACCATACGGCAGTTGAGGCGAAAAGTTCAGCCAACAAAGACTGTTTTCCAAGCAACCACGCTTCTATATTTCATTATAAGCTCTATATCCGTAAAGACATTTTAGTGTTCCTCCCTTAAATGGATTTGATGTTTAGCATCAAACTAGTGTTTTCTAATGCCGCGGAGTCAGCACGTATAACATGCCACACAACTCAAGCGTATTACCAAAGAGATAGGTTCCAATCGGGGGCACAAAGTGCAGCACAGCAGCAGGGGTCTTTTTTGGATTCAATGCCAAAGAAGCCACAGGTGAGAGCAACGAACCATGCTAGCGCAGCTGCGGGAAAGGGTGTGGCCTGGGATGTGGAAAAGCCAAGTGAGGGTCACCGCGGGGGCTTGGACTGGGACAACTACGTTGGTGTCTGTTCTCCAGGACGGCCTCCACAATTACTCTGGTTTCTCTTCAAAGCGTATAAGTCTTTCGCCTTTTACTAAAGACTTCCGTGGAGAGGAACACCTACGAGTTCAACCTATTTTTGGTAGGCTTGGCCATTTGGCTGAGCATTCTGAGTTTGTGAAAGACAAGAAAAGAGCAGTCATTCGCACGTGGGCGGTCCAAGCTACGCAGCGCCTCTGTTACGCCAGGTCAAAAGAGCCGCACCAAGACCTGCGGCGACTGCGCAACGAGTCCGGCCCCCGCAGCAAACGTTAGGTGTCATCGCTTCTCGGCCTTTTGGCTAAGATCAAGTGTAGTATCTGTTCTTATCAGTTTAATATCTGATACGTCCCCTATACGGGGACTATATATTAAATGGATTTTTAGCATTGGGAGCTGAAAGAGGGGCTTGCCCCATTCGCTCCACGCATCGACCCGGTATTGCAGCGCCTCCGGGAACGGTGCACCCATCTCATGACTTGTGCAAAAACAAACAAAGACGCATCTGGAAACCACAACAAATGGTTTCAATTGAGGGGAGAAACTGTAGCACATCAGCAGCGGATCTTTTTTGGACTCAATGCCAAAGAAGCTAAAGGTGACAAATTGAACTTGCCTTGGCTCTGGAGCGTGGCACGCAGAGGGAGGCTCACTGCAAGGGGCAGAGATATTTCGAGCCCAAAGGAAGGACACGCTCTGGGGAGGACATCGGCACCAGAAAGTCTTTCCTGGAGCAAAGAAGCCGCCACACATGCAAGCTGTAGCCACGTTGTCTTTGACCTTTTCTTCAACACTATAATCAGGGGAGAGCGCGAACGCAGTCCCCCACTACCACAAATTATGCAGTCGAGATTCTCACATTTGGGGAATTCGCAGCGGTCAGCATAGCCGGGGTGCAATGGCCGAGCCTCGCCCTGGGTGAACCACCTTGGTGATCATGGTATCTCCCCTGCCAGGTAAGTATGAGTTGGACGGGTCAGAGGCAGGGCAGTGTTGCAACGACAAAGGACACGGCGTGGCGGTTCCTGCCTCTTAGCCGGCCAAAGCAGCCCATCAACCACATGTAACCCTAAGCCTTAAAGACAGATCAGGCTTGAAATAGACATAGGTTCCAATCGGGGGCACAAAGTGCAGCACAGCAGCAGGGGTCTTTTTTGGACTCAATGCCAAGAAGCCAAAGGCGAGAGCCACGAACCATGCTAGCGCAGCTTCTGTCTGCATTTTCGGCCCATTTAAACCCAGTGTTTTGCTCCCTTTGAGCTCTACGCGTTCTGCTACCATAATACAAAGTTGACCCTTGCTCAGAGGCTTTGGAATACCCCCCAGATGCAGGGCAGTATTGTGTTATTTCGATAGCACATATAATAAAATTGGTACGATACAGAGAAGATTAGCATGGCCCCTGCGCAAGGATGACACGCAAATTCGTGAAGCGTTCCTCATTGCCAATTTGTAATGATTTTTCCAACATAAATCCCGATTCCTATCAAGCAGAGGTGGAAGAAGTACTCAGAACTTCCAGTTAAGTAAAAGTGAGGTTGCTTCTCTTGTTTTACACAGTATTTTGTGTTTTTGTCCAATCGGGGCCACAAACTGCAGCACAGCAGCAGGGGTCTTTTTTGGACTCAATGCCTATAGTCACTCAATAGCTTTACTCTCTAATTGTGTGCTAGTACAGATTCCAAACAACAGTGAAGATATGTTGCATTTGCAGAGAATGGGAACCTAGTTTTCCTCTTGGCTTACAAAGATTCTACCACTCATCTGCCCACATTCACAAGACACCTTAACTACCACTACGCTGGCGAGGTCAACAGCACGGTCAACAAGGTGGATTTTTCAAAAGATATGCTATATGCTCTAAGTCATTTAAGAAGGGATACAGTCCATCGGTCATCACTTAAAGTGATTTTATGTCGAGCATCTCACTGAGTTCTCAAATCAATGGGAGTCGGCACGGAGAACATCCCTCTTTACTTGTACACTCCAAAGACCTGTGTGTTTGCTGTAGCAGAGTCCAAGTGGTGTAGGCATTATACTTTATTTTCAGACAACAAAGAACTGTCTATTGCATTGGCCGGGAATCGGAACCGGGTCTCCCACGTGGCAGGTGAGAATTCTACCACTGAACCACCAATGCTGAATTATAAAGCCAAGCCACCATACGGCAGTTGAGGCGAAAAGTTCAGCCAACAAAGACTGTTTTCCAAGCAACCACGCTTCTATATTTCATTATAAGCTCTATATCCGTAAAGACATTCTAGTGTTCCTCCCTTAAATGGATTTGATGTTTAGCATCAAACTAGTGTTTTCTAATGCCGCGGAGTCAGCACGTATAACATGCCACACAACTCAAGCGTATTACTAAAGAGATAGGTTCCAATCGGGGGCACAAAGTGCAGCACAGCAGCAGGGGTCTTTTTTGGACTCAATGCCAAAGAAGCCACAGGTGAGAGCAACGAACCATGCTAGCGCAGCTGGGGGAAAGGGTGTGGCCTGGGATGTGGAAAAGCCAAGTGAGGGTCACCGCGGGGGCTTGGACTGGGACAACTACGTTGGTGTCTGTTCTCCAGGACGGCCTCCACAATTACTCTGGTTTCTCTTCAAAGCGTATAAGTCTTTCGCCTTTTACTAAAGACTTCCGTGGAGAGGAACACCTACGAGTTCAACCTATTTTTGGTAGGCTTGGCCATTTGGCCGAGCATTCTGAGTTTGTGAAAGACAAGAAAAGAGCAGTCATTCGCACGTGGGCGGTCCAAGCTACGCAGCGCCTCTGTTACGCCAGGTCAAAAGAGCCGCACCAAGACCTGCGGCGACTGCGCAACGAGTCCGGCCCCCGCAGCAAACGTTAGGTGTCATCGCTTCTCGGCCTTTTGGCTAAGATCAAGTGTAGTATCTGTTCTTATCAGTTTAATATCTGATACGTCCCCTATACGGGGACTATATATTAAATGGATTTTTAGCATTGGGAGCTGAAAGAGGGGCTTGCCCCATTCGCTCCACGCATCGACCCGGTATTGCAGCGCCTCCGGGAGCGGTGCACCCATCTCATGACTTGTGCAAAAACAAACAAAGACGCATCTGGAAACCACAACAAATGGTTTCAATTGAGGGGAGAAACTGTAGCACATCAGCAGCGGATCTTTTTTGGACTCAATGCCAAAGAAGCTAAAGGTGACAAATTGAACTTGCCTTGGCTCTGGAGCGTGGCACGCAGAGGGAGGCTTACTGCAAGGGGCAGAGATATTTCGAGCCCAAAGGAAGGACACGCTCTGGGGAGGACATCGGCACCAGCAAGTCTTTCCTGGAGCAAAGAAGCCGCCACACATGCAAGCTGTAGCCACGTTGTCTTTGACCTTTTCTTCAACACTATAATCAGGGGAGAGCGCGAACGCAGTCCCCCACTACCACAAATTATGCAGTCGAGATTCTCACATTTGGGGAATTCGCAGCGGTC
This sequence comes from Notothenia rossii, assembly GCF_949606895.1. Taxonomy (NCBI): domain Eukaryota; kingdom Metazoa; phylum Chordata; class Actinopteri; order Perciformes; family Nototheniidae; genus Notothenia; species Notothenia rossii. The sequence continues at coordinate 16,972,234 of NC_136901.1, forward strand.
AGCATAGCCGGGGTGCAATGGCCAAGCCTCGCCCTGGGTGAACCACCTTGGTGATCATGGTATCTCCCCTGCCAGGTAAGTATGAGTTGGACGGGTCAGAGGCAGGGCAGTGTTGCAACGACAAAGGACACGGCGTGGCGGTTCCTGCCTCTTAGCCGGCCAAAGCAGCCCATCAACCACATGTAACCCTAAGCCTTAAAGACAGATCAGGCTTGAAATAGACATAGGTTCCAATCGGGGGCACAAAGTGCAGCACAGCAGCAGGGGTCTTTTTTGGACTCAATGCCAAGAAGCCAAAGGCGAGAGCCACGAACCATGCTAGCGCAGCTTCTGTCTGCATTTTCGGCCCATTTAAACCCAGTGTTTTGCTCCCTTTGAGCTCTACGCGTTCTGCTACCATAATACAAAGTTGACCCTTGCTCAGAGGCTTTGGAATACCCCCCAGATGCAGGGCAGTATTGTGTTATTTCGATAGCACATATAATAAAATTGGTACGATACAGAGAAGATTAGCATGGCCCCTGCGCAAGGATGACACGCAAATTCGTGAAGCGTTCCTCATTGCCAATTTGTAATGATTTTTCCAACATAAATCCCGATTCCTATCAAGCAGAGGTGGAAGAAGTACTCAGAACTTCCAGTTAAGTAAAAGTGAGGTTGCTTCTCTTGTTTTACACAGTATTTTGTGTTTTTGTCCAATCGGGGCCACAAACTGCAGCACAGCAGCAGGGGTCTTTTTTGGACTCAATGCCTATAGTCACTCAATAGCTTTACTCTCTAATTGTGTGCTAGTACAGATTCCAAACAACAGTGAAGATATGTTGCATTTGCAGAGAATGGGAACCTAGTTTTCCTCTTGGCTTACAAAGATTCTACCACTCATCTGCCCACATTCCCAAGACACCTTAACTACCACTACGCTGGCGAGGTCAACAGCACGGTCAACAAGGTGGATTTTTCAAAAGATATGCTATATGCTCTAAGTCATTTAAGAAAGGATACAGTCCATCGGTCATCACTTAAAGTGATTTGATGTCGAGCATCTCACTGAGTTCTCAAATCAATGGGAGTCGGCACGGAGAACATCCCTCTTTACTTGTACACTCCAAAGACCTGTGTGTTTGCTGTAGCAGAGTCCAAGTGGTGTAGGCATTATACTTTATTTTCAGACAACAAAGAACTGTCTATTGCATTGGCCGGGAACCGGAACCGGGTCTCCCACGTGGCAGGTGAGAATTCTACCACTGAACCACCAATGCTGAATTATAAAGCCAAGCCACCATACGGCAGTTGAGGCGAAAAGTTCAGCCAACAAAGACTGTTTTCCAAGCAACCACGCTTCTATATTTCATTATAAGCTCTATATCCGTAAAGACATTCTAGTGTTCCTCCCTTAAATGGATTTGATGTTTAGCATCAAACTAGTGTTTTCTAATGCCGCGGAGTCAGCACGTATAACATGCCACACAACTCAAGCGTATTACTAAAGAGATAGGTTCCAATCGGGGGCACAAAGTGCAGCACAGCAGCAGGGGTCTTTTTTGGACTCAATGCCAAGAAGCCACAGGTGAGAGCAACGAACCATGCTAGCGCAGCTGGGGGAAAGGGTGTGGCCTGGGATGTGGAAAAGCCAAGTGAGGGTCACCGCGGGGGCTTGGACTGGGACAACTACGTTGGTGTCTGTTCTCCAGGACGGCCTCCACAATTACTCTGGTTTCTCTTCAAAGCGTATAAGTCTTTCGCCTTTTACTAAAGACTTCCGTGGAGAGGAACACCTACGAGTTCAACCTATTTTTGGTAGGCTTGGCCATTTGGCCGAGCATTCTGAGTTTGTGAAAGACAAGAAAAGAGCAGTCATTCGCACGTGGGCGGTCCAAGCTACGCAGCGCCTCTGTTACGCCAGGTCAAAAGAGCCGCACCAAGACCTGCGGCGACTGCGCAACGAGTCCGGCCCCCGCAGCAAACGTTAGGTGTCATCGCTTCTCGGCCTTTTGGCTAAGATCAAGTGTAGTATCTGTTCTTATCAGTTTAATATCTGATACGTCCCCTATACGGGGACTATATATTAAATGGATTTTTAGCATTGGGAGCTGAAAGAGGGGCTTGCCCCATTCGCTCCACGCATCGACCCGGTATTGCAGTGCCTCCGGGAACGGTGCACCCATCTCCTGACTTGTGGAAAAACAAACAAAGACGCATCTGGAAACCACAACAAATGGTTTCAATTGAGGGGAGAAACTGTAGCACATCAGCAGCGGATCCTTTTTGGACTCAATGCCAAAGAAGCTAAAGGTGACAAATTGAACTTGCCTTGGCTCTGGAGCGTGGCACGCAGAGGGAGGCTCACTGCAAGGGGCAGAGATATTTCGAGCCCAAAGGAAGGACACGCTCTGGGGAGGACATCGGCACCAGAAAGTCTTTCCTGGAGCAAAGAAGCCGCCACACATGCAAGCTGTAGCCACGTTGTCTTTGACCTTTTCTTCAACACTATAATCAGGGGAGAGCGCGAACGCAGTCCCCCACTACCACAAATTATGCAGTCGAGATTCTCACATTTGGGGAATTCGCAGCGGTCAGCATAGCCGGGGTGCAATGGCCGAGCCTCGCCCTGGGTGAACCACCTTGGTGATCATGGTATCTCCCCTGCCAGGTAAGTATGAGTTGGACGGGTCAGAGGCAGGGCAGTCTTGCAACGACAAAGGACACGGCGTGGCGGTTCCTGCCTCTTAGCCGGCCAAAGCAGCCCATCAACCACATGTAACCCTAAGCCTTAAAGACAGATCAGGCTTGAAATAGACATAGGTTCCAATCGGGGGCACAAAGTGCAGCACAGCAGCAGGGGTCTTTTTTGGACTCAATGCCAAGAAGCCAAAGGCGAGAGCCACGAACCATGCTAGCGCAGCTTCTGTCTGCATTTTCGGCCCATTTAAACCCAGTGTTTTGCTCCCTTTGAGCTCTACGCGTTCTGCTACCATAATACAAAGTTGACCCTTGCTCAGAGGCTTTGGAATACCCCCCAGATGCAGGGGAGTATTGTGTTATTTCGATAGCACATATAATAAAATTGGTACGATACAGAGAAGATTAGCATGGCCCCTGCGCAAGGATGACACGCAAATTCGTGAAGCGTTCCTCATTGCCAATTTGTAATGATTTTTCCAACATAAATCCCGATTCCTATCAAGCAGAGGTGGAAGAAGTACTCAGAACTTCCAGTTAAGTAAAAGTGAGGTTGCTTCTCTTGTTTTACACAGTATTTTGTGTTTTTGTCCAATCGGGGCCACAAACTGCAGCACAGCAGCAGGGGTCTTTTTGGACTCAATGCCTATAGTCACTCCATAGCTTTACTCTCTAATTGTGTGCTAGTACAGATTCCAAACAACAGTGAAGATATGTTGCATTTGCAGAGAATGGGAACCTAGTTTTCCTCTTGGCTTACAAAGATTCTACCACTCATCTGCCCACATTCACAAGACACCTTAACTACCACTACGCTGGCGAGGTCAACAGCACGGTCAACAAGGTGGATTTTTCAAAAGATATGCTATATGCTCTAAGTCATTTAAGAAGGGATACAGTCCATCGGTCATCACTTAAAGTGATTTGATGTCGAGCATCTCACTGAGTTCTCAAATCAATGGGAGTCGGCACGGAGAACATCCCTCTTTACTTGTACACTCCAAAGACCTGTGTGTTTGCTGTAGCAGAGTCCAAGTGGTGTAGGCATTATACTTTTTTTTTCATTCAACAAAGAACTGTCTATTGCATTGGCCGGGAATCGGACCCGGGTCTCCCACGTGGCAGGTGAGAATTCTACCACTGAACCACCAATGCTGAATTATAAAGCCAAGCCACCATACGGCAGTTGAGGCGAAAAGTTCAGCCAACAAAGACTGTTTTCCAAGCAACCACGCTTCTATATTTCATTATAAGCTCTATATCCGTAAAGACATTTTAGTGTTCCTCCCTTAAATGGATTTGATGTTTAGCATCAAACTAGTGTTTTCTAATGCCGCGGAGTCAGCACGTATAACATGCCACACAACTCAAGCGTATTACCAAAGAGATAGGTTCCAATCGGGGGCACAAAGTGCAGCACAGCAGCAGGGGTCTTTTTTGGATTCAATGCCAAAGAAGCCACAGGTGAGAGCAACGAACCATGCTAGCGCAGCTGCGGGAAAGGGTGTGGCCTGGGATGTGGAAAAGCCAAGTGAGGGTCACCGCGGGGGCTTGGACTGGGACAACTACGTTGGTGTCTGTTCTCCAGGACGGCCTCCACAATTACTCTGGTTTCTCTTCAAAGCGTATAAGTCTTTCGCCTTTTACTAAAGACTTCCGTGGAGAGGAACACCTACGAGTTCAACCTATTTTTGGTAGGCTTGGCCATTTGGCTGAGCATTCTGAGTTTGTGAAAGACAAGAAAAGAGCAGTCATTCGCACGTGGGCGGTCCAAGCTACGCAGCGCCTCTGTTACGCCAGGTCAAAAGAGCCGCACCAAGACCTGCGGCGACTGCGCAACGAGTCCGGCCCCCGCAGCAAACGTTAGGTGTCATCGCTTCTCGGCCTTTTGGCTAAGATCAAGTGTAGTATCTGTTCTTATCAGTTTAATATCTGATACGTCCCCTATACGGGGACTATATATTAAATGGATTTTTAGCATTGGGAGCTGAAAGAGGGGCTTGCCCCATTCGCTCCACGCATCGACCCGGTATTGCAGCGCCTCCGGGAACGGTGCACCCATCTCATGACTTGTGCAAAAACAAACAAAGACGCATCTGGAAACCACAACAAATGGTTTCAATTGAGGTGAGAAACTGTAGCACATCAGCAGCGGATCTTTTTTGGACTCAATGCCAAAGAAGCTAAAGGTGACAAATTGAACTTGCCTTGGCTCTGGAGCGTGGCACGCAGAGGGAGGCTCACTGCAAGGGGCAGAGATATTTCGAGCCCAAAGGAAGGACACGCTCTGGGGAGGACTTCGGCACCAGAAAGTCTTTCCTGGAGCAAAGAAGCCGCCACACATGCAAGCTGTAGCCACGTTGTCTTTGACCTTTTCTTCAACACTATAATCAGGGGAGAGCGCGAACGCAGTCCCCCACTACCACAAATTATGCAGTCGAGATTCTCACATTTGGGGAATTCGCAGCGGTCAGCATAGCCGGGGTGCAATGGCCGAGCCTCGCCCTGGGTGAACCACCTTGGTGATCATGGTATCTCCCCTGCCAGGTAAGTATGTGTTGGACGGGTCAGAGGCAGGGCAGTGTTGCAACGACAAAGGACACGGCGTGGCGGTTCCTGCCTCTTAGCCGGCCAAAGCAGCCCATCAACCACATGTAACCCTAAGCCTTAAAGACAGATCAGGCTTGAAATAGACATAGGTTCCAATCGGGGGCACAAAGTGCTGCACTTTGCACAGCAGGGGTCTTTTTTGGACTCAATGCCAAGAAGCCAAAGGCGAGAGCCACGAACCATGCTAGCGCAGCTTCTGTCTGCATTTTCGGCCCATTTAAACCCAGTGTTTTGCTCCCTTTGAGCTCTACGCGTTCTGCTACCATAATACAAAGTTGACCCTTGCTCAGAGGCTTTGGAATACCCCCCAGATGCAGGGCAGTATTGTGTTATTTCGATAGCACATATAATAAAATTGGTACGATACAGAGAAGATTAGCATGGCCCCTGCGCAAGGATGACACGCAAATTCGTGAAGCGTTCCTCATTGCCAATTTGTAATGATTTTTCCAACATAAATCCCGATTCCTATCAAGCAGAGGTGGAAGAAGTACTCAGAACTTCCAGTTAAGTAAAAGTGAGGTTGCTTCTCTTGTTTTACACAGTATTTTGTGTTTTTGTCCAATCGGGGCCACAAACTGCAGCACAGCAGCAGGGGTCTTTTTTGGACTCAATGCCTATAGTCACTCAATAGCTTTACTCTCTAATTGTGTGCTAGTACAGATTCCAAACAACAGTGAAGATATGTTGCATTTGCAGAGAATGGGAACCTAGTTTTCCTCTTGGCTTACAAAGATTCTACCACTCATCTGCCCACATTCACAAGACACCTTAACTACCACTACGCTGGCGAGGTCAACAGCACGGTCAACAAGGTGGATTTTTCAAAAGATATGCTATATGCTCTAAGTCATTTAAGAAGGGATACAGTCCATCGGTCATCACTTAAAGTGATTTGATGTCGAGCATCTCACTGAGTTCTCAAATCAATGGGAGTCGGCACGGAGAACATCCCTCTTTACTTGTACACTCCAAAGACCTGTGTGTTTGCTGTAGCAGAGTCCAAGTGGTGTAGGCATTATACTTTTTTTTTCATTCAACAAAGAACTGTCTATTGCATTGGCCGGGAATCGGACCCGGGTCTCCCACGTGGCAGGTGAGAATTCTACCACTGAACCACCAATGCTGAATTATAAAGCCAAGCCACCATACGGCAGTTGAGGCGAAAAGTTCAGCCAACAAAGACTGTTTTCCAAGCAACCACGCTTCTATATTTCATTATAAGCTCTATATCCGTAAAGACATTCTAGTGTTCCTCCCTTAAATGGATTTGATGTTTAGCATCAAACTAGTGTTTTCTAATGCCGCGGAGTCAGCACGTATAACATGCCACACAACTCAAGCGTATTACCAAAGAGATAGGTTCCAATCGGGGGCACAAAGTGCAGCACAGCAGCAGGGGGCTTTTTTGGACTCAATGCCAAAGAAGCCACAGGTGAGAGCAACGAACCATGCTAGCGCAGCTGGGGGAAAGGGTGTGGCCTGGGATGTGGAAAAGCCAAGTGAGGGTCACCGCGGGGGCTTGGACTGGGACAACTACGTTGGTGTCTGTTCTCCAGGACGGCCTCCACAATTACTCTGGTTTCTCTTCAAAGCGTATAAGTCTTTCGCCTTTTACTAAAGACTTCCGTGGAGAGGAACACCTACGAGTTCAACCTATTTTTGGTAGGCTTGGCCATTTGGCTGAGCATTCTGAGTTTGTGAAAGACAAGAAAAGAGCAGTCATTCGCACGTGGGCGGTCCAAGCTACGCAGCGCCTCTGTTACGCCAGGTCAAAAGAGCCGCACCAAGACCTGCGGCGACTGCGCAACGAGTCCGGCCCCCGCAGCAAACGTTAGGTGTCATCGCTTCTCGGCCTTTTGGCTAAGATCAAGTGTAGTATCTGTTCTTATCAGTTTAATATCTGATACGTCCCCTATACGGGGACTATATATTAAATGGATTTTTAGCATTGGGAGCTGAAAGAGGGGCTTGCCCCATTCGCTCCACGCATCGACCCGGTATTGCAGCGCCTCCGGGAACGGTGCACCCATCTCATGACTTGTGCAAAAACAAACAAAGACGCATCTGGAAACCACAACAAATGGTTTCAATTGAGGGGAGAAACTGTAGCACATCAGCAGCGGATCTTTTTTGGACTCAATGCCAAAGAAGCTAAAGGTGACAAATTGAACTTGCCTTGGCTCTGGAGCGTGGCACGCAGAGGGAGGCTCACTGCAAGGGGCAGAGATATTTCGAGCCCAAAGGAAGGACACGCTCTGGGGAGGACTTCGGCACCAGAAAGTCTTTCCTGGAGCAAAGAAGCCGCCACACATGCAAGCTGTAGCCACGTTGTCTTTGACCTTTTCTTCAACACTATAATCAGGGGAGAGCGCGAACGCAGTCCCCCACTCCCACAAATTATGCAGTCGAGATTCTCACATTTGGGGAATTCGCAGCGGTCAGCATAGCCGGGGTGCAATGGCCGAGCCTCGCCCTGGGTGAACCACCTTGGTGATCATGGTATCTCCCCTGCCAGGTAAGTATGTGTTGGACGGGTCAGAGGCAGGGCAGTGTTGCAACGACAAAGGACACGGCGTGGCGGTTCCTGCCTCTTAGCCGGCCAAAGCAGCCCATCAACCACATGTAACCCTAAGCCTTAAAGACAGATCAGGCTTGAAATAGACATAGGTTCCAATCGGGGGCACAAAGTGCTGCACTTTGCACAGCAGGGGTCTTTTTTGGACTCAATGCCAAGAAGCCAAAGGCGAGAGCCACGAACCATGCTAGCGCAGCTTCTGTCTGCATTTTCGGCCCATTTAAACCCAGTGTTTTGCTCCCTTTGAGCTCTACGCGTTCTGCTACCATAATACAAAGTTGACCCTTGCTCAGAGGCTTTGGAATACCCCCCAGATGCAGGGCAGTATTGTGTTATTTCGATAGCACATATAATAAAATTGGTACGATACAGAGAAGATTAGCATGGCCCCTGCGCAAGGATGACACGCAAATTCGTGAAGCGTTCCTCATTGCCAATTTGTAATGATTTTTCCAACATAAATCCCGATTCCTATCAAGCAGAGGTGGAAGAAGTACTCAGAACTTCCAGTTAAGTAAAAGTGAGGTTGCTTCTCTTGTTTTACACAGTATTTTGTGTTTTTGTCCAATCGGGGCCACAAACTGCAGCACAGCAGCAGGGGTCTTTTTTGGACTCAATGCCTATAGTCACTCAATAGCTTTACTCTCTAATTGTGTGCTAGTACAGATTCCAAACAACAGTGAAGATATGTTGCATTTGCAGAGAATGGGAACCTAGTTTTCCTCTTGGCTTACAAAGATTCTACCACTCATCTGCCCACATTCACAAGACACCTTAACTACCACTACGCTGGCGAGGTCAACAGCACGGTCAACAAGGTGGATTTTTCAAAAGATATGCTATATGCTCTAAGTCATTTAAGAAGGGATACAGTCCATCGGTCATCACTTAAAGTGATTTGATGTCGAGCATCTCACTGAGTTCTCAAATCAATGGGAGTCGGCACGGAGAACATCCCTCTTTACTTGTACACTCCAAAGACCTGTGTGTTTGCTGTAGCAGAGTCCAAGTGGTGTAGGCATTATACTTTTTTTTTCATTCAACAAAGAACTGTCTATTGCATTGGCCGGGAATCGGACCCGGGTCTCCCACGTGGCAGGTGAGAATTCTACCACTGAACCACCAATGCTGAATTATAAAGCCAAGCCACCATACGGCAGTTGAGGCCAAAAGTTCAGCCAACAAAGACTGTTTTCCAAGCAACCACGCTTCTATATTTCATTATAAGCTCTATATCCGTAAAGACATTCTAGTGTTCCTCCCTTAAATGGATTTGATGTTTAGCATCAAACTAGTGTTTTCTAATGCCGCGGAGTCAGCACGTATAACATGCCACACAACTCAAGCGTATTACCAAAGAGATAGGTTCCAATCGGGGGCACAAAGTGCAGCACAGCAGCAGGGGTCTTTTTTGGACTCAATGCCAAAGAAGCCACAGGTGAGAGCAACGAACCATGCTAGCGCAGCTGGGGGAAAGGGTGTGGCCTGGGATGTGGAAAAGCCAAGTGAGGGTCACCGCGGGGGCTTGGACTGGGACAACTACGTTGGTGTCTGTTCTCCAGGACGGCCTCCACAATTACTCTGGTTTCTCTTCAAAGCGTATAAGTCTTTCGCCTTTTACTAAAGACTTCCGTGGAGAGGAACACCTACGAGTTCAACCTATTTTTGGTAGGCTTGGCCATTTGGCCGAGCATTCTGAGTTTGTGAAAGACAAGAAAAGAGCAGTCATTCGCACGTGGGCGGTCCAAGCTACGCAGCGCCTCTGTTACGCCAGGTCAAAAGAGCCGCACCAAGACCTTCGGCGACTGCGCAACGAGTCCGGCCCCCGCAGCAAACGTTAGGTGTCATCGCTTCTCGGCCTTTTGGCTAAGATCAAGTGTAGTATCTGTTCTTATCAGTTTAATATCTGATACGTCCCCTATACGGGGACTATATATTAAATGGATTTTTAGCATTGGGAGCTGAAAGAGGGGCTTGCCCCATTCGCTCCGCGCATCGACCCGGTATTGCAGTGCCTCCGGGAACGGTGCACCCATCTCCTGACTTGTGGAAAAACAAACAAAGACGCATCTGGAAACCACAACAAATGGTTTCAATTGAGGGGAGAAACTGTAGCACATCAGCAGCGGATCCTTTTTGGACTCAATGCCAAAGAAGCTAAAGGTGACAAATTGAACTTGCCTTGGCTCTGGAGCGTGGCACGCAGAGGGAGGCTCACTGCAAGGGGCAGAGATATTTCGAGCCCAAAGGAAGGACACGCTCTGGGGAGGACATCGGCACCAGAAAGTCTTTCCTGGAGCAAAGAAGCCGCCACACATGCAAGCTGTAGCCACGTTGTCTTTGACCTTTTCTTCAACACTATAATCAGGGGAGAGCGCGAACGCAGTCCCCCACTACCACAAATTATGCAGTCGAGATTCTCACATTTGGGGAATTCGCAGCGGTCAGCATAGCCGGGGTGCAATGGCCGAGCCTCGCCCTGGGTGAACCACCTTGGTGATCATGGTATCTCCCCTGCCAGGTAAGTATGAGTTGGACGGGTCAGAGGCAGGGCAGTCTTGCAACGACAAAGGACACGGCGTGGCGGTTCCTGCCTCTTAGCCGGCCAAAGCAGCCCATCAACCACATGTAACCCTAAGCCTTAAAGACAGATCAGGCTTGAAATAGACATAGGTTCCAATCGGGGGCACAAAGTGCAGCACAGCAGCAGGGGTCTTTTTTGGACTCAATGCCAAGAAGCCAAAGGCGAGAGCCACGAACCATGCTAGCGCAGCTTCTGTCTGCATTTTCGGCCCATTTAAACCCAGTGTTTTGCTCCCTTTGAGCTCTACGCGTTCTGCTACCATAATACAAAGTTGACCCTTGCTCAGAGGCTTTGGAATACCCCCCAGATGCAGGGGAGTATTGTGTTATTTCGATAGCACATATAATAAAATTGGTACGATACAGAGAAGATTAGCATGGCCCCTGCGCAAGGATGACACGCAAATTCGTGAAGCGTTCCTCATTGCCAATTTGTAATGATTTTTCCAACATAAATCCCGATTCCTATCAAGCAGAGGTGGAAGAAGTACTCAGAACTTCCAGTTAAGTAAAAGTGAGGTTGCTTCTCTTGTTTTACACAGTATTTTGTGTTTTTGTCCAATCGGGGCCACAAACTGCAGCACAGCAGCAGGGGTCTTTTTGGACTCAATGCCTATAGTCACTCCATAGCTTTACTCTCTAATTGTGTGCTAGTACAGATTCCAAACAACAGTGAAGATATGTTGCATTTGCAGAGAATGGGAACCTAGTTTTCCTCTTGGCTTACAAAGATTCTACCACTCATCTGCCCACATTCACAAGACACCTTAACTACCACTACGCTGGCGAGGTCAACAGCACGGTCAACAAGGTGGATTTTTCAAAAGATATGCTATATGCTCTAAGTCATTTAAGAAGGGATACAGTCCATCGGTCATCACTTAAAGTGATTTGATGTCGAGCATCTCACTGAGTTCTCAAATCAATGGGAGTCGGCACGGAGAACATCCCTCTTTACTTGTACACTCCAAAGACCTGTGTGTTTGCTGTAGCAGAGTCCAAGTGGTGTAGGCATTATACTTTTTTTTTCATTCAACAAAGAACTGTCTATTGCATTGGCCGGGAATCGGACCCGGGTCTCCCACGTGGCAGGTGAGAATTCTACCACTGAACCACCAATGCTGAATTATAAAGCCAAGCCACCATACGGCAGTTGAGGCGAAAAGTTCAGCCAACAAAGACTGTTTTCCAAGCAACCACGCTTCTATATTTCATTATAAGCTCTATATCCGTAAAGACATTTTAGTGTTCCTCCCTTAAATGGATTTGATGTTTAGCATCAAACTAGTGTTTTCTAATGCCGCGGAGTCAGCACGTATAACATGCCACACAACTCAAGCGTATTACCAAAGAGATAGGTTCCAATCGGGGGCACAAAGTGCAGCACAGCAGCAGGGGTCTTTTTTGGATTCAATGCCAAAGAAGCCACAGGTGAGAGCAACGAACCATGCTAGCGCAGCTGCGGGAAAGGGTGTGGCCTGGGATGTGGAAAAGCCAAGTGAGGGTCACCGCGGGGGCTTGGACTGGGACAACTACGTTGGTGTCTGTTCTCCAGGACGGCCTCCACAATTACTCTGGTTTCTCTTCAAAGCGTATAAGTCTTTCGCCTTTTACTAAAGACTTCCGTGGAGAGGAACACCTACGAGTTCAACCTATTTTTGGTAGGCTCGGCCATTTGGCTGAGCATTCTGAGTTTGTGAAAGACAAGAAAAGAGCAGTCATTCGCACGTGGGCGGTCCAAGCTACGCAGTGCCTCTGTTACGCCAGGTCCAAAGAGCCACACCAAGACCTGCGGCGACTGCGCAACGAGTCCGTCCCCCGCAGCAAACGTTAGGTGTCATCGCTTCTCGGCCTTTTGGCTAAGATCAAGTGTAGTATCTGTTCTTATCAGTTTAATATCTGATACGTCCCCTATACGGGGACTATATATTAAATGGATTTTTAGCATTGGGAGCTGAAAGAGGGGCTTGCCCCATTCGCTCCACGCATCGACCCGGTATTGCAGCGCCTCCGGGAGCGGTGCACCCATCTCATGACTTGTGCAAAAACAAACAAAGACGCATCTGGAAACCACAACAAATGGTTTCAATTGAGGGGAGAAACTGTAGCACATCAGCAGCGGATCTTTTTTGGACTCAATGCCAAAGAAGCTAAAGGTGACAAATTGAACTTGCCTTGGCTCTGGAGCGTGGCACGCAGAGGGAGGCTCACTGCAAGGGGCAGAGATATTTCGAGCCCAAAGGAAGGACACGCTCTGGGGAGGACATCGGCACCAGAAAGTCTTTCCTGGAGCAAAGAAGCCGCCACACATGCAAGCTGTAGCCACGTTGTCTTTGACCTTTTCTTCAACACTATAATCAGGGGAGAGCGCGAACGCAGTCCCCCACTACCACAAATTATGCAGTCGAGATTCTCACATTTGGGGAATTCGCAGCGGTCAGCATAGCCGGGGTGCAATGGCCGAGCCTCGCCCTGGGTGAACCACCTTGGTGATCATGGTATCTCCCCTGCCAGGTAAGTATGAGTTGGACGGGTCAGAGGCAGGGCAGTCTTGCAACGACAAAGGACACGGCGTGGCGGTTCCTGCCTCTTAGCCGGCCAAAGCAGCCCATCAACCACATGTAACCCTAAGCCTTAAAGACAGATCAGGCTTGAAATAGACATAGGTTCCAATCGGGGGCACAAAGTGCAGCACAGCAGCAGGGGTCTTTTTTGGACTCAATGCCAAGAAGCCAAAGGCGAGAGCCACGAACCATGCTAGCGCAGCTTCTGTCTGCATTTTCGGCCCATTTAAACCCAGTGTTTTGCTCCCTTTGAGCTCTACGCGTTCTGCTACCATAATACAAAGTTGACCCTTGCTCAGAGGCTTTGGAATACCCCCCAGATGCAGGGGAGTATTGTGTTATTTCGATAGCACATATAATAAAATTGGTACGATACAGAGAAGATTAGCATGGCCCCTGCGCAAGGATGACACGCAAATTCGTGAAGCGTTCCTCATTGCCAATTTGTAATGATTTTTCCAACATAAATCCCGATTCCTATCAAGCAGAGGTGGAAGAAGTACTCAGAACTTCCAGTTAAGTAAAAGTGAGGTTGCTTCTTTTGTTTTACACAGTATTTTGTGTTTTTGTCCAATCGGGGCCACAAACTTTACTCTCTAATTGTGTGCTAGTACAGATTCCAAACAACAGTGAAGATATGTTGCATTTGCAGAGAATGGGAACCTAGTTTTCCTCTTGGCTTACAAAGATTCTACCACTCATCTGCCCACATTCACAAGACACCTTAACTACCACTACGCTGGCGAGGTCAACAGCACGGTCAACAAGGTGGATTTTTCAAAAGATATGCTATATGCTCTAAGTCATTTAAGAAGGGATACAGTCCATCGGTCATCACTTAAAGTGATTTGATGTCGAGCATCTCACTGAGTTCTCAAATCAATGGGAGTCGGCACGGAGAACATCCCTCTTTACTTGTACACTCCAAAGACCTGTGTGTTTGCTGTAGCAGAGTCCAAGTGGTGTAGGCATTATACTTTTTTTTTCATTCAACAAAGAACTGTCTATTGCATTGGCCGGGAATCGGACCCGGGTCTCCCACGTGGCAGGTGAGAATTCTACCACTGAACCACCAATGCTGAATTATAAAGCCAAGCCACCATACGGCAGTTGAGGCCAAAAGTTCAGCCAACAAAGACTGTTTTCCAAGCAACCACGCTTCTATATTTCATTATAAGCTCTATATCCGTAAAGACATTCTAGTGTTCCTCCCTTAAATGGATTTGATGTTTAGCATCAAACTAGTGTTTTCTAATGCCGCGGAGTCAGCACGTATAACATGCCACACAACTCAAGCGTATTACCAAAGAGATAGGTTCCAATCGGGGGCACAAAGTGCAGCACAGCAGCAGGGGTCTTTTTTGGACTCAATGCCAAAGAAGCCACAGGTGAGAGCAACGAACCATGCTAGCGCAGCTGGGGGAAAGGGTGTGGCCTGGGATGTGGAAAAGCCAAGTGAGGGTCACCGCGGGGGCTTGGACTGGGACAACTACGTTGGTGTCTGTTCTCCAGGACGGCCTCCACAATTACTCTGGTTTCTCTTCAAAGCGTATAAGTCTTTCGCCTTTTACTAAAGACTTCCGTGGAGAGGAACACCTACGAGTTCAACCTATTTTTGGTAGGCTTGGCCATTTGGCCGAGCATTCTGAGTTTGTGAAAGACAAGAAAAGAGCAGTCATTCGCACGTGGGCGGTCCAAGCTACGCAGCGCCTCTGTTACGCCAGGTCAAAAGAGCCGCACCAAGACCTTCGGCGACTGCGCAACGAGTCCGGCCCCCGCAGCAAACGTTAGGTGTCATCGCTTCTCGGCCTTTTGGCTAAGATCAAGTGTAGTATCTGTTCTTATCAGTTTAATATCTGATACGTCCCCTATACGGGGACTATATATTAAATGGATTTTTAGCATTGGGAGCTGAAAGAGGGGCTTGCCCCATTCGCTCCGCGCATCGACCCGGTATTGCAGTGCCTCCGGGAACGGTGCACCCATCTCCTGACTTGTGGAAAAACAAACAAAGACGCATCTGGAAACCACAACAAATGGTTTCAATTGAGGGGAGAAACTGTAGCACATCAGCAGCGGATCCTTTTTGGACTCAATGCCAAAGAAGCTAAAGGTGACAAATTGAACTTGCCTTGGCTCTGGAGCGTGGCACGCAGAGGGAGGCTCACTGCAAGGGGCAGAGATATTTCGAGCCCAAAGGAAGGACACGCTCTGGGGAGGACATCGGCACCAGAAAGTCTTTCCTGGAGCAAAGAAGCCGCCACACATGCAAGCTGTAGCCACGTTGTCTTTGACCTTTTCTTCAACACTATAATCAGGGGAGAGCGCGAACGCAGTCCCCCACTACCACAAATTATGCAGTCGAGATTCTCACATTTGGGGAATTCGCAGCGGTCAGCATAGCCGGGGTGCAATGGCCGAGCCTCGCCCTGGGTGAACCACCTTGGTGATCATGGTATCTCCCCTGCCAGGTAAGTATGAGTTGGACGGGTCAGAGGCAGGGCAGTCTTGCAACGACAAAGGACACGGCGTGGCGGTTCCTGCCTCTTAGCCGGCCAAAGCAGCCCATCAACCACATGTAACCCTAAGCCTTAAAGACAGATCAGGCTTGAAATAGACATAGGTTCCAATCGGGGGCACAAAGTGCAGCACAGCAGCAGGGGTCTTTTTTGGACTCAATGCCAAGAAGCCAAAGGCGAGAGCCACGAACCATGCTAGCGCAGCTTCTGTCTGCATTTTCGGCCCATTTAAACCCAGTGTTTTGCTCCCTTTGAGCTCTACGCGTTCTGCTACCATAATACAAAGTTGACCCTTGCTCAGAGGCTTTGGAATACCCCCCAGATGCAGGGGAGTATTGTGTTATTTCGATAGCACATATAATAAAATTGGTACGATACAGAGAAGATTAGCATGGCCCCTGCGCAAGGATGACACGCAAATTCGTGAAGCGTTCCTCATTGCCAATTTGTAATGATTTTTCCAACATAAATCCCGATTCCTATCAAGCAGAGGTGGAAGAAGTACTCAGAACTTCCAGTTAAGTAAAAGTGAGGTTGCTTCTCTTGTTTTACACAGTATTTTGTGTTTTTGTCCAATCGGGGCCACAAACTGCAGCACAGCAGCAGGGGTCTTTTTGGACTCAATGCCTATAGTCACTCCATAGCTTTACTCTCTAATTGTGTGCTAGTACAGATTCCAAACAACAGTGAAGATATGTTGCATTTGCAGAGAATGGGAACCTAGTTTTCCTCTTGGCTTACAAAGATTCTACCACTCATCTGCCCACATTCACAAGACACCTTAACTACCACTACGCTGGCGAGGTCAACAGCACGGTCAACAAGGTGGATTTTTCAAAAGATATGCTATATGCTCTAAGTCATTTAAGAAGGGATACAGTCCATCGGTCATCACTTAAAGTGATTTGATGTCGAGCATCTCACTGAGTTCTCAAATCAATGGGAGTCGGCACGGAGAACATCCCTCTTTACTTGTACACTCCAAAGACCTGTGTGTTTGCTGTAGCAGAGTCCAAGTGGTGTAGGCATTATACTTTTTTTTTCATTCAACAAAGAACTGTCTATTGCATTGGCCGGGAATCGGACCCGGGTCTCCCACGTGGCAGGTGAGAATTCTACCACTGAACCACCAATGCTGAATTATAAAGCCAAGCCACCATACGGCAGTTGAGGCGAAAAGTTCAGCCAACAAAGACTGTTTTCCAAGCAACCACGCTTCTATATTTCATTATAAGCTCTATATCCGTAAAGACATTTTAGTGTTCCTCCCTTAAATGGATTTGATGTTTAGCATCAAACTAGTGTTTTCTAATGCCGCGGAGTCAGCACGTATAACATGCCACACAACTCAAGCGTATTACCAAAGAGATAGGTTCCAATCGGGGGCACAAAGTGCAGCACAGCAGCAGGGGTCTTTTTTGGATTCAATGCCAAAGAAGCCACAGGTGAGAGCAACGAACCATGCTAGCGCAGCTGCGGGAAAGGGTGTGGCCTGGGATGTGGAAAAGCCAAGTGAGGGTCACCGCGGGGGCTTGGACTGGGACAACTACGTTGGTGTCTGTTCTCCAGGACGGCCTCCACAATTACTCTGGTTTCTCTTCAAAGCGTATAAGTCTTTCGCCTTTTACTAAAGACTTCCGTGGAGAGGAACACCTACGAGTTCAACCTATTTTTGGTAGGCTCGGCCATTTGGCTGAGCATTCTGAGTTTGTGAAAGACAAGAAAAGAGCAGTCATTCGCACGTGGGCGGTCCAAGCTACGCAGTGCCTCTGTTACGCCAGGTCCAAAGAGCCACACCAAGACCTGCGGCGACTGCGCAACGAGTCCGTCCCCCGCAGCAAACGTTAGGTGTCATCGCTTCTCGGCCTTTTGGCTAAGATCAAGTGTAGTATCTGTTCTTATCAGTTTAATATCTGATACGTCCCCTATACGGGGACTATATATTAAATGGATTTTTAGCATTGGGAGCTGAAAGAGGGGCTTGCCCCATTCGCTCCACGCATCGACCCGGTATTGCAGCGCCTCCGGGAGCGGTGCACCCATCTCATGACTTGTGCAAAAACAAACAAAGACGCATCTGGAAACCACAACAAATGGTTTCAATTGAGGGGAGAAACTGTAGCACATCAGCAGCGGATCTTTTTTGGACTCAATGCCAAAGAAGCTAAAGGTGACAAATTGAACTTGCCTTGGCTCTGGAGCGTGGCACGCAGAGGGAGGCTCACTGCAAGGGGCAGAGATATTTCGAGCCCAAAGGAAGGACACGCTCTGGGGAGGACATCGGCACCAGAAAGTCTTTCCTGGAGCAAAGAAGCCGCCACACATGCAAGCTGTAGCCACGTTGTCTTTGACCTTTTCTTCAACACTATAATCAGGGGAGAGCGCGAACGCAGTCCCCCACTACCACAAATTATGCAGTCGAGATTCTCACATTTGGGGAATTCGCAGCGGTCAGCATAGCCGGGGTGCAATGGCCGAGCCTCGCCCTGGGTGAACCACCTTGGTGATCATGGTATCTCCCCTGCCAGGTAAGTATGAGTTGGACGGGTCAGAGGCAGGGCAGTCTTGCAACGACAAAGGACACGGCGTGGCGGTTCCTGCCTCTTAGCCGGCCAAAGCAGCCCATCAACCACATGTAACCCTAAGCCTTAAAGACAGATCAGGCTTGAAATAGACATAGGTTCCAATCGGGGGCACAAAGTGCAGCACAGCAGCAGGGGTCTTTTTTGGACTCAATGCCAAGAAGCCAAAGGCGAGAGCCACGAACCATGCTAGCGCAGCTTCTGTCTGCATTTTCGGCCCATTTAAACCCAGTGTTTTGCTCCCTTTGAGCTCTACGCGTTCTGCTACCATAATACAAAGTTGACCCTTGCTCAGAGGCTTTGGAATACCCCCCAGATGCAGGGGAGTATTGTGTTATTTCGATAGCACATATAATAAAATTGGTACGATACAGAGAAGATTAGCATGGCCCCTGCGCAAGGATGACACGCAAATTCGTGAAGCGTTCCTCATTGCCAATTTGTAATGATTTTTCCAACATAAATCCCGATTCCTATCAAGCAGAGGTGGAAGAAGTACTCAGAACTTCCAGTTAAGTAAAAGTGAGGTTGCTTCTTTTGTTTTACACAGTATTTTGTGTTTTTGTCCAATCGGGGCCACAAACTTTACTCTCTAATTGTGTGCTAGTACAGATTCCAAACAACAGTGAAGATATGTTGCATTTGCAGAGAATGGGAACCTAGTTTTCCTCTTGGCTTACAAAGATTCTACCACTCATCTGCCCACATTCACAAGACACCTTAACTACCACTACGCTGGCGAGGTCAACAGCACGGTCAACAAGGTGGATTTTTCAAAAGATATGCTATATGCTCTAAGTCATTTAAGAAGGGATACAGTCCATCGGTCATCACTTAAAGTGATTTGATGTCGAGCATCTCACTGAGTTCTCAAATCAATGGGAGTCGGCACGGAGAACATCCCTCTTTACTTGTACACTCCAAAGACCTGTGTGTTTGCTGTAGCAGAGTCCAAGTGGTGTAGGCATTATACTTTATTTTCAGACAACAAAGAACTGTCTATTGCATTGGCCGGGAATCGGAACCGGGTCTCCCACGTGGCAGGTGAGAATTCTACCACTGAACCACCAATGCTGAATTATAAAGCCAAGCCACCATACGGCAGTTGAGGCGAAAAGTTCAGCCAACAAAGACTGTTTTCCAAGCAACCACGCTTCTATATTTCATTATAAGCTCTATATCCGTAAAGACATTCTAGTGTTCCTCCCTTAAATGGATTTGATGTTTAGCATCAAACTAGTGTTTTCTAATGCCGCGGAGTCAGCACGTATAACATGCCACACAACTCAAGCGTATTACTAAAGAGATAGGTTCCAATCGGGGGCACAAAGTGCAGCACAGCAGCAGGGGTCTTTTTTGGACTCAATGCCAAAGAAGCCACAGGTGAGAGCAACGAACCATGCTAGCGCAGCTGGGGGAAAGGGTGTGGCCTGGGATGTGGAAAAGCCAAGTGAGGGTCACCGCGGGGGCTTGGACTGGGACAACTACGTTGGTGTCTGTTCTCCAGGACGGCCTCCACAATTACTCTGGTTTCTCTTCAAAGCGTATAAGTCTTTCGCCTTTTACTAAAGACTTCCGTGGAGAGGAACACCTACGAGTTCAACCTATTTTTGGTAGGCTTGGCCATTTGGCCGAGCATTCTGAGTTTGTGAAAGACAAGAAAAGAGCAGTCATTCGCACGTGGGCGGTCCAAGCTACGCAGCGCCTCTGTTACGCCAGGTCAAAAGAGCCGCACCAAGACCTGCGGCGACTGCGCAACGAGTCCGACCCCCGCAGCAAACGTTAGGTGTCATCGCTTCTCGGCCTTTTGGCTAAGATCAAGTGTAGTATCTGTTCTTATCAGTTTAATATCTGATACGTCCCCTATACGGGGACTATATATTAAATGGATTTTTAGCATTGGGAGCTGAAAGAGGGGCTTGCCCCATTCGCTCCACGCATCGACCCGGTATTGCAGTGCCTCCGGGAACGGTGCACCCATCTCCTGACTTGTGGAAAAACAAACAAAGACGCATCTGGAAACCACAACAAATGGTTTCAATTGAGGGGAGAAACTGTAGCACATCAGCAGCGGATCCTTTTTGGACTCAATGCCAAAGAAGCTAAAGGTGACAAATTGAACTTGCCTTGGCTCTGGAGCGTGGCACGCAGAGGGAGGCTCACTGCAAGGGGCAGAGATATTTCGAGCCCAAAGGAAGGACACGCTCTGGGGAGGACATCGGCACCAGAAAGTCTTTCCTGGAGCAAAGAAGCCGCCACACATGCAAGCTGTAGCCACGTTGTCTTTGACCTTTTCTTCAACACTATAATCAGGGGAGAGCGCGAACGCAGTCCCCCACTACCACAAATTATGCAGTCGAGATTCTCACATTTGGGGAATTCGCAGCGGTCAGCATAGCCGGGGTGCAATGGCCGAGCCTCGCCCTGGGTGAACCACCTTGGTGATCATGGTATCTCCCCTGCCAGGTAAGTATGAGTTGGACGGGTCAGAGGCAGGGCAGTGTTGCAACGACAAAGGACACGGCGTGGCGGTTCCTGCCTCTTAGCCGGCCAAAGCAGCCCATCAACCACATGTAACCCTAAGCCTTAAAGACAGATCAGGCTTGAAATAGACATAGGTTCCAATCGGGGGCACAAAGTGCAGCACAGCAGCAGGGGTCTTTTTTGGACTCAATGCCAAGAAGCCAAAGGCGAGAGCCACGAACCATGCTAGCGCAGCTTCTGTCTGCATTTTCGGCCCATTTAAACCCAGTGTTTTGCTCCCTTTGAGCTCTACGCGTTCTGCTACCATAATACAAAGTTGACCCTTGCTCAGAGGCTTTGGAATACCCCCCAGATGCAGGGGAGTATTGTGTTATTTCGATAGCACATATAATAAAATTGGTACGATACAGAGAAGATTAGCATGGCCCCTGCGCAAGGATGACACGCAAATTCGTGAAGCGTTCCTCATTGCCAATTTGTAATGATTTTTCCAACATAAATCCCGATTCCTATCAAGCAGAGGTGGAAGAAGTACTCAGAACTTCCAGTTAAGTAAAAGTGAGGTTGCTTCTCTTGTTTTACACAGTATTTTGTGTTTTTGTCCAATCGGGGCCACAAACTTTACTCTCTAATTGTGTGCTAGTACAGATTCCAAACAACAGTGAAGATATGTTGCATTTGCAGAGAATGGGAACCTAGTTTTCCTCTTGGCTTACAAAGATTCTACCACTCATCTGCCCACATTCACAAGACACCTTAACTACCACTACGCTGGCGAGGTCAACAGCACGGTCAACAAGGTGGATTTTTCAAAAGATATGCTATATGCTCTAAGTCATTTAAGAAGGGATACAGTCCATCGGTCATCACTTAAAGTGATTTGATGTCGAGCATCTCACTGAGTTCTCAAATCAATGGGAGTCGGCACGGAGAACATCCCTCTTTACTTGTACACTCCAAAGACCTGTGTGTTTGCTGTAGCAGAGTCCAAGTGGTGTAGGCATTATACTTTATTTTCAGACAACAAAGAACTGTCTATTGCATTGGCCGGGAATCGGAACCGGGTCTCCCACGTGGCAGGTGAGAATTCTACCACTGAACCACCAATGCTGAATTATAAAGCCAAGCCACCATACGGCAGTTGAGGCGAAAAGTTCAGCCAACAAAGACTGTTTTCCAAGCAACCACGCTTCTATATTTCATTATAAGCTCTATATCCGTAAAGACATTCTAGTGTTCCTCCCTTAAATGGATTTGATGTTTAGCATCAAACTAGTGTTTTCTAATGCCGCGGAGTCAGCACGTATAACATGCCACACAACTCAAGCGTATTACTAAAGAGATAGGTTCCAATCGGGGGCACAAAGTGCAGCACAGCAGCAGGGGTCTTTTTTGGACTCAATGCCAAAGAAGCCACAGGTGAGAGCAACGAACCATGCTAGCGCAGCTGGGGGAAAGGGTGTGGCCTGGGATGTGGAAAAGCCAAGTGAGGGTCACCGCGGGGGCTTGGACTGGGACAACTACGTTGGTGTCTGTTCTCCAGGACGGCCTCCACAATTACTCTGGTTTCTCTTCAAAGCGTATAAGTCTTTCGCCTTTTACTAAAGACTTCCGTGGAGAGGAACACCTACGAGTTCAACCTATTTTTGGTAGGCTTGGCCATTTGGCCGAGCATTCTGAGTTTGTGAAAGACAAGAAAAGAGCAGTCATTCGCACGTGGGCGGTCCAAGCTACGCAGCGCCTCTGTTACGCCAGGTCAAAAGAGCCGCACCAAGACCTGCGGCGACTGCGCAACGAGTCCGACCCCCGCAGCAAACGTTAGGTGTCATCGCTTCTCGGCCTTTTGGCTAAGATCAAGTGTAGTATCTGTTCTTATCAGTTTAATATCTGATACGTCCCCTATACGGGGACTATATATTAAATGGATTTTTAGCATTGGGAGCTGAAAGAGGGGCTTGCCCCATTCGCTCCACGCATCGACCCGGTATTGCAGTGCCTCCGGGAACGGTGCACCCATCTCCTGACTTGTGGAAAAACAAACAAAGACGCATCTGGAAACCACAACAAATGGTTTCAATTGAGGGGAGAAACTGTAGCACATCAGCAGCGGATCCTTTTTGGACTCAATGCCAAAGAAGCTAAAGGTGACAAATTGAACTTGCCTTGGCTCTGGAGCGTGGCACGCAGAGGGAGGCTCACTGCAAGGGGCAGAGATATTTCGAGCCCAAAGGAAGGACACGCTCTGGGGAGGACATCGGCACCAGAAAGTCTTTCCTGGAGCAAAGAAGCCGCCACACATGCAAGCTGTAGCCACGTTGTCTTTGACCTTTTCTTCAACACTATAATCAGGGGAGAGCGCGAACGCAGTCCCCCACTACCACAAATTATGCAGTCGAGATTCTCACATTTGGGGAATTCGCAGCGGTCAGCATAGCCGGGGTGCAATGGCCGAGCCTCGCCCTGGGTGAACCACCTTGGTGATCATGGTATCTCCCCTGCCAGGTAAGTATGAGTTGGACGGGTCAGAGGCAGGGCAGTGTTGCAACGACAAAGGACACGGCGTGGCGGTTCCTGCCTCTTAGCCGGCCAAAGCAGCCCATCAACCACATGTAACCCTAAGCCTTAAAGACAGATCAGGCTTGAAATAGACATAGGTTCCAATCGGGGGCACAAAGTGCAGCACAGCAGCAGGGGTCTTTTTTGGACTCAATGCCAAGAAGCCAAAGGCGAGAGCCACGAACCATGCTAGCGCAGCTTCTGTCTGCATTTTCGGCCCATTTAAACCCAGTGTTTTGCTCCCTTTGAGCTCTACGCGTTCTGCTACCATAATACAAAGTTGACCCTTGCTCAGAGGCTTTGGAATACCCCCCAGATGCAGGGCAGTATTGTGTTATTTCGATAGCACATATAATAAAATTGGTACGATACAGAGAAGATTAGCATGGCCCCTGCGCAAGGATGACACGCAAATTCGTGAAGCGTTCCTCATTGCCAATTTGTAATGATTTTTCCAACATAAATCCCGATTCCTATCAAGCAGAGGTGGAAGAAGTACTCAGAACTTCCAGTTAAGTAAAAGTGAGGTTGCTTCTCTTGTTTTACACAGTATTTTGTGTTTTTGTCCAATCGGGGCCACAAACTTTACTCTCTAATTGTGTGCTAGTACAGATTCCAAACAACAGTGAAGATATGTTGCATTTGCAGAGAATGGGAACCTAGTTTTCCTCTTGGCTTACAAAGATTCTACCACTCATCTGCCCACATTCACAAGACACCTTAACTACCACTACGCTGGCGAGGTCAACAGCACGGTCAACAAGGTGGATTTTTC
Organism: Notothenia rossii; assembly: GCF_949606895.1. NCBI lineage: Eukaryota > Metazoa > Chordata > Actinopteri > Perciformes > Nototheniidae > Notothenia > Notothenia rossii. The sequence continues at coordinate 16,996,164 of NC_136901.1, forward strand.
AAAAGATATGCTATATGCTCTAAGTCATTTAAGAAGGGATACAGTCCATCGGTCATCACTTAAAGTGATTTGATGTCGAGCATCTCACTGAGTTCTCAAATCAATGGGAGTCGGCACGGAGAACATCCCTCTTTACTTGTACACTCCAAAGACCTGTGTGTTTGCTGTAGCAGAGTCCAAGTGGTGTAGGCATTATACTTTATTTTCAGACAACAAAGAACTGTCTATTGCATTGGCCGGGAATCGGAACCGGGTCTCCCACGTGGCAGGTGAGAATTCTACCACTGAACCACCAATGCTGAATTATAAAGCCAAGCCACCATACGGCAGTTGAGGCGAAAAGTTCAGCCAACAAAGACTGTTTTCCAAGCAACCACGCTTCTATATTTCATTATAAGCTCTATATCCGTAAAGACATTCTAGTGTTCCTCCCTTAAATGGATTTGATGTTTAGCATCAAACTAGTGTTTTCTAATGCCGCGGAGTCAGCACGTATAACATGCCACACAACTCAAGCGTATTACTAAAGAGATAGGTTCCAATCGGGGGCACAAAGTGCAGCACAGCAGCAGGGGTCTTTTTTGGACTCAATGCCAAAGAAGCCACAGGTGAGAGCAACGAACCATGCTAGCGCAGCTGGGGGAAAGGGTGTGGCCTGGGATGTGGAAAAGCCAAGTGAGGGTCACCGCGGGGGCTTGGACTGGGACAACTACGTTGGTGTCTGTTCTCCAGGACGGCCTCCACAATTACTCTGGTTTCTCTTCAAAGCGTATAAGTCTTTCGCCTTTTACTAAAGACTTCCGTGGAGAGGAACACCTACGAGTTCAACCTATTTTTGGTAGGCTTGGCCATTTGGCTGAGCATTCTGAGTTTGTGAAAGACAAGAAAAGAGCAGTCATTCGCACGTGGGCGGTCCAAGCTACGCAGCGCCTCTGTTACGCCAGGTCAAAAGAGCCGCACCAAGACCTGCGGCGACTGCGCAACGAGTCCGAACCCCGCAGCAAACGTTAGGTGTCATCGCTTCTCGGCCTTTTGGCTAAGATCAAGTGTAGTATCTGTTCTTATCAGTTTAATATCTGATACGTCCCCTATACGGGGACTATATATTAAATGGATTTTTAGCATTGGGAGCTGAAAGAGGGGCTTGCCCCATTCGCTCCACGCATCGACCCGGTATTGCAGTGCCTCCGGGAACGGTGCACCCATCTCCTGACTTGTGGAAAAACAAACAAAGACGCATCTGGAAACCACAACAAATGGTTTCAATTGAGGGGAGAAACTGTAGCACATCAGCAGCGGATCCTTTTTGGACTCAATGCCAAAGAAGCTAAAGGTGACAAATTGAACTTGCCTTGGCTCTGGAGCGTGGCACGCAGAGGGAGGCTCACTGCAAGGGGCAGAGATATTTCGAGCCCAAAGGAAGGACACGCTCTGGGGAGGACATCGGCACCAGAAAGTCTTTCCTGGAGCAAAGAAGCCGCCACACATGCAAGCTGTAGCCACGTTGTCTTTGACCTTTTCTTCAACACTATAATCAGGGGAGAGCGCGAACGCAGTCCCCCACTACCACAAATTATGCAGTCGAAATTCTCACATTTGGGGAATTCGCAGCGGTCAGCATAGCCGGGGTGCAATGGCCGAGCCTCGCCCTGGGTGAACCACCTTGGTGATCATGGTATCTCCCCTGCCAGGTAAGTATGAGTTGGACGGGTCAGAGGCAGGGCAGTGTTGCAACGACAAAGGACACGGCGTGGCGGTTCCTGCCTCTTAGCCGGCCAAAGCAGCCCATCAACCACATGTAACCCTAAGCCTTAAAGACAGATCAGGCTTGAAATAGACATAGGTTCCAATCGGGGGCACAAAGTGCAGCACAGCAGCAGGGGTCTTTTTTGGACTCAATGCCAAGAAGCCAAAGGCGAGAGCCACGAACCATGCTAGCGCAGCTTCTGTCTGCATTTTCGGCCCATTTAAACCCAGTGTTTTGCTCCCTTTGAGCTCTACGCGTTCTGCTACCATAATACAAAGTTGACCCTTGCTCAGAGGCTTTGGAATACCCCCCAGATGCAGGGCAGTATTGTGTTATTTCGATAGCACATATAATAAAATTGGTACGATACAGAGAAGATTAGCATGGCCCCTGCGCAAGGATGACACGCAAATTCGTGAAGCGTTCCTCATTGCCAATTTGTAATGATTTTTCCAACATAAATCCCGATTCCTATCAAGCAGAGGTGGAAGAAGTACTCAGAACTTCCAGTTAAGTAAAAGTGAGGTTGCTTCTCTTGTTTTACACAGTATTTTGTGTTTTTGTCCAATCGGGGCCACAAACTGCAGCACAGCAGCAGGGGTCTTTTTGGACTCAATGCCTATAGTCACTCCATAGCTTTACTCTCTAATTGTGTGCTAGTACAGATTCCAAACAACAGTGAAGATATGTTGCATTTGCAGAGAATGGGAACCTAGTTTTCCTCTTGGCTTACAAAGATTCTACCACTCATCTACCCACATTCACAAGACACCTTAACTACCACTACGCTGGCGAGGTCAACAGCACGGTCAACAAGGTGGATTTTTCAAAAGATATGCTATATGCTCTAAGTCATTTAAGAAGGGATACAGTCCATCGGTCATCACTTAAAGTGATTTGATGTCGAGCATCTCACTGAGTTCTCAAATCAATGGGAGTCGGCACGGAGAACATCCCTCTTTACTTGTACACTCCAAAGACCTGTGTGTTTGCTGTAGCAGAGTCCAAGTGGTGTAGGCATTATACTTTTTTTTTCATTCAACAAAGAACTGTCTATTGCATTGGCCGGGAATCGGACCCGGGTCTCCCACGTGGCAGGTGAGAATTCTACCACTGAACCACCAATGCTGAATTATAAAGCCAAGCCACCATACGGCAGTTGAGGCGAAAAGTTCAGCCAACAAAGACTGTTTTCCAAGCAACCACGCTTCTATATTTCATTATAAGCTCTATATCCGTAAAGACATTTTAGTGTTCCTCCCTTAAATGGATTTGATGTTTAGCATCAAACTAGTGTTTTCTAATGCCGCGGAGTCAGCACGTATAACATGCCACACAACTCAAGCGTATTACCAAAGAGATAGGTTCCAATCGGGGGCACAAAGTGCAGCACAGCAGCAGGGGTCTTTTTTGGATTCAATGCCAAAGAAGCCACAGGTGAGAGCAACGAACCATGCTAGCGCAGCTGCGGGAAAGGGTGTGGCCTGGGATGTGGAAAAGCCAAGTGAGGGTCACCGCGGGGGCTTGGACTGGGACAACTACGTTGGTGTCTGTTCTCCAGGACGGCCTCCACAATTACTCTGGTTTCTCTTCAAAGCGTATAAGTCTTTCGCCTTTTACTAAAGACTTCCGTGGAGAGGAACACCTACGAGTTCAACCTATTTTTGGTAGGCTTGGCCATTTGGCTGAGCATTCTGAGTTTGTGAAAGACAAGAAAAGAGCAGTCATTCGCACGTGGGCGGTCCAAGCTACGCAGCGCCTCTGTTACGCCAGGTCAAAAGAGCCGCACCAAGACCTGCGGCGACTGCGCAACGAGTCCGGCCCCCGCAGCAAACGTTAGGTGTCATCGCTTCTCGGCCTTTTGGCTAAGATCAAGTGTAGTATCTGTTCTTATCAGTTTAATATCTGATACGTCCCCTATACGGGGACTATATATTAAATGGATTTTTAGCATTGGGAGCTGAAAGAGGGGCTTGCCCCATTCGCTCCACGCATCGACCCGGTATTGCAGCGCCTCCGGGAACGGTGCACCCATCTCATGACTTGTGCAAAAACAAACAAAGACGCATCTGGAAACCACAACAAATGGTTTCAATTGAGGGGAGAAACTGTAGCACATCAGCAGCGGATCTTTTTTGGACTCAATGCCAAAGAAGCTAAAGGTGACAAATTGAACTTGCCTTGGCTCTGGAGCGTGGCACGCAGAGGGAGGCTCACTGCAAGGGGCAGAGATATTTCGAGCCCAAAGGAAGGACACGCTCTGGGGAGGACATCGGCACCAGAAAGTCTTTCCTGGAGCAAAGAAGCCGCCACACATGCAAGCTGTAGCCACGTTGTCTTTGACCTTTTCTTCAACACTATAATCAGGGGAGAGCGCGAACGCAGTCCCCCACTACCACAAATTATGCAGTCGAGATTCTCACATTTGGGGAATTCGCAGCGGTCAGCATAGCCGGGGTGCAATGGCCGAGCCTCGCCCTGGGTGAACCACCTTGGTGATCATGGTATCTCCCCTGCCAGGTAAGTATGAGTTGGACGGGTCAGAGGCAGGGCAGTGTTGCAACGACAAAGGACACGGCGTGGCGGTTCCTGCCTCTTAGCCGGCCAAAGCAGCCCATCAACCACATGTAACCCTAAGCCTTAAAGACAGATCAGGCTTGAAATAGACATAGGTTCCAATCGGGGGCACAAAGTGCAGCACAGCAGCAGGGGTCTTTTTTGGACTCAATGCCAAGAAGCCAAAGGCGAGAGCCACGAACCATGCTAGCGCAGCTTCTGTCTGCATTTTCGGCCCATTTAAACCCAGTGTTTTGCTCCCTTTGAGCTCTACGCGTTCTGCTACCATAATACAAAGTTGACCCTTGCTCAGAGGCTTTGGAATACCCCCCAGATGCAGGGCAGTATTGTGTTATTTCGATAGCACATATAATACAATTGGTACGATACAGAGAAGATTAGCATGGCCCCTGCGCAAGGATGACACGCAAATTCGTGAAGCGTTCCTCATTGCCAATTTGTAATGATTTTTCCAACATAAATCCCGATTCCTATCAAGCAGAGGTGGAAGAAGTACTCAGAACTTCCAGTTAAGTAAAAGTGAGGTTGCTTCTCTTGTTTTACACAGTATTTTGTGTTTTTGTCCAATCGGGGCCACAAACTGCAGCACAGCAGCAGGGGTCTTTTTTGGACTCAATGCCTATAGTCACTCCATAGCTTTACTCTCTAATTGTGTGCTAGTACAGATTCCAAACAACAGTGAAGATATGTTGCATTTGCAGAGAATGGGAACCTAGTTTTCCTCTTGGCTTACAAAGATTCTACCACTCATCTGCCCACATTCACAAGACACCTTAACTACCACTACGCTGGCGAGGTCAACAGCACGGTCAACAAGGTGGATTTTTCAAAAGATATGCTATATGCTCTAAGTCATTTAAGAAGGGATACAGTCCATCGGTCATCACTTAAAGTGATTTGATGTCGAGCATCTCACTGAGTTCTCAAATCAATGGGAGTCGGCACGGAGAACATCCCTCTTTACTTGTACACTCCAAAGACCTGTGTGTTTGCTGTAGCAGAGTCCAAGTGGTGTAGGCATTATACTTTTTTTTTCATTCAACAAAGAACTGTCTATTGCATTGGCCGGGAATCGGACCCGGGTCTCCCACGTGGCAGGTGAGAATTCTACCACTGAACCACCAATGCTGAATTATAAAGCCAAGCCACCATACGGCAGTTGAGGCGAAAAGTTCAGCCAACAAAGACTGTTTTCCAAGCAACCACGCTTCTATATTTCATTATAAGCTCTATATCCGTAAAGACATTTTAGTGTTCCTCCCTTAAATGGATTTGATGTTTAGCATCAAACTAGTGTTTTCTAATGCCGCGGAGTCAGCACGTATAACATGCCACACAACTCAAGCGTATTACCAAAGAGATAGGTTCCAATCGGGGGCACAAAGTGCAGCACAGCAGCAGGGGTCTTTTTTGGATTCAATGCCAAAGAAGCCACAGGTGAGAGCAACGAACCATGCTAGCGCAGCTGCGGGAAAGGGTGTGGCCTGGGATGTGGAAAAGCCAAGTGAGGGTCACCGCGGGGGCTTGGACTGGGACAACTACGTTGGTGTCTGTTCTCCAGGACGGCCTCCACAATTACTCTGGTTTCTCTTCAAAGCGTATAAGTCTTTCGCCTTTTACTAAAGACTTCCGTGGAGAGGAACACCTACGAGTTCAACCTATTTTTGGTAGGCTCGGCCATTTGGCTGAGCATTCTGAGTTTGTGAAAGACAAGAAAAGAGAAGTCATTCGCACGTGGGCGGTCCAAGCTACGCAGCGCCTCTGTTACGCCAGGTCCAAAGAGCCACACCAAGACCTGCGGCGACTGCGCAACGAGTCCGTCCCCCGCAGCAAACGTTAGGTGTCATCGCTTCTCGGCCTTTTGGCTAAGATCAAGTGTAGTATCTGTTCTTATCAGTTTAATATCTGATACGTCCCCTATACGGGGACTATATATTAAATGGATTTTTAGCATTGGGAGCTGAAAGAGGGGCTTGCCCCATTCGCTCCACGCATCGACCCGGTATTGCAGCGCCTCCGGGAGCGGTGCACCCATCTCATGACTTGTGCAAAAACAAACAAAGACGCATCTGGAAACCACAACAAATGGTTTCAATTGAGGGGAGAAACTGTAGCACATCAGCAGCGGATCTTTTTTGGACTCAATGCCAAAGAAGCTAAAGGTGACAAATTGAACTTGCCTTGGCTCTGGAGCGTGGCACGCAGAGGGAGGCTCACTGCAAGGGGCAGAGATATTTCGAGCCCAAAGGAAGGACACGCTCTGGGGAGGACATCGGCACCAGAAAGTCTTTCCTGGAGCAAAGAAGCCGCCACACATGCAAGCTGTAGCCACGTTGTCTTTGACCTTTTCTTCAACACTATAATCAGGGGAGAGCGCGAACGCAGTCCCCCACTACCACAAATTATGCAGTCGAGATTCTCACATTTGGGGAATTCGCAGCGGTCAGCATAGCCGGGGTGCAATGGCCGAGCCTCGCCCTGGGTGAACCACCTTGGTGATCATGGTATCTCCCCTGCCAGGTAAGTATGAGTTGGACGGGTCAGAGGCAGGGCAGTCTTGCAACGACAAAGGACACGGCGTGGCGGTTCCTGCCTCTTAGCCGGCCAAAGCAGCCCATCAACCACATGTAACCCTAAGCCTTAAAGACAGATCAGGCTTGAAATAGACATAGGTTCCAATCGGGGGCACAAAGTGCAGCACAGCAGCAGGGGTCTTTTTTGGACTCAATGCCAAGAAGCCAAAGGCGAGAGCCACGAACCATGCTAGCGCAGCTTCTGTCTGCATTTTCGGCCCATTTAAACCCAGTGTTTTGCTCCCTTTGAGCTCTACGCGTTCTGCTACCATAATACAAAGTTGACCCTTGCTCAGAGGCTTTGGAATACCCCCCAGATGCAGGGGAGTATTGTGTTATTTCGATAGCACATATAATAAAATTGGTACGATACAGAGAAGATTAGCATGGCCCCTGCGCAAGGATGACACGCAAATTCGTGAAGCGTTCCTCATTGCCAATTTGTAATGATTTTTCCAACATAAATCCCGATTCCTATCAAGCAGAGGTGGAAGAAGTACTCAGAACTTCCAGTTAAGTAAAAGTGAGGTTGCTTCTCTTGTTTTACACAGTATTTTGTGTTTTTGTCCAATCGGGGCCACAAACTGCAGCACAGCAGCAGGGGTCTTTTTGGACTCAATGCCTATAGTCACTCCATAGCTTTACTCTCTAATTGTGTGCTAGTACAGATTCCAAACAACAGTGAAGATATGTTGCATTTGCAGAGAATGGGAACCTAGTTTTCCTCTTGGCTTACAAAGATTCTACCACTCATCTGCCCACATTCACAAGACACCTTAACTACCACTACGCTGGCGAGGTCAACAGCACGGTCAACAAGGTGGATTTTTCAAAAGATATGCTATATGCTCTAAGTCATTTAAGAAGGGATACAGTCCATCGGTCATCACTTAAAGTGATTTGATGTCGAGCATCTCACTGAGTTCTCAAATCAATGGGAGTCGGCACGGAGAACATCCCTCTTTACTTGTACACTCCAAAGACCTGTGTGTTTGCTGTAGCAGAGTCCAAGTGGTGTAGGCATTATACTTTTTTTTTCATTCAACAAAGAACTGTCTATTGCATTGGCCGGGAATCGGACCCGGGTCTCCCACGTGGCAGGTGAGAATTCTACCACTGAACCACCAATGCTGAATTATAAAGCCAAGCCACCATACGGCAGTTGAGGCGAAAAGTTCAGCCAACAAAGACTGTTTTCCAAGCAACCACGCTTCTATATTTCATTATAAGCTCTATATCCGTAAAGACATTTTAGTGTTCCTCCCTTAAATGGATTTGATGTTTAGCATCAAACTAGTGTTTTCTAATGCCGCGGAGTCAGCACGTATAACATGCCACACAACTCAAGCGTATTACCAAAGAGATAGGTTCCAATCGGGGGCACAAAGTGCAGCACAGCAGCAGGGGTCTTTTTTGGATTCAATGCCAAAGAAGCCACAGGTGAGAGCAACGAACCATGCTAGCGCAGCTGCGGGAAAGGGTGTGGCCTGGGATGTGGAAAAGCCAAGTGAGGGTCACCGCGGGGGCTTGGACTGGGACAACTACGTTGGTGTCTGTTCTCCAGGACGGCCTCCACAATTACTCTGGTTTCTCTTCAAAGCGTATAAGTCTTTCGCCTTTTACTAAAGACTTCCGTGGAGAGGAACACCTACGAGTTCAACCTATTTTTGGTAGGCTCGGCCATTTGGCTGAGCATTCTGAGTTTGTGAAAGACAAGAAAAGAGCAGTCATTCGCACGTGGGCGGTCCAAGCTACGCAGCGCCTCTGTTACGCCAGGTCAAAAGAGCCGCACCAAGACCTGCGGCGACTGCGCAACGAGTCCGGCCCCCGCAGCAAACGTTAGGTGTCATCGCTTCTCGGCCTTTTGGCTAAGATCAAGTGTAGTATCTGTTCTTATCAGTTTAATATCTGATACGTCCCCTATACGGGGACTATATATTAAATGGATTTTTAGCATTGGGAGCTGAAAGAGGGGCTTGCCCCATTCGCTCCACGCATCGACCCGGTATTGCAGCGCCTCCGGGAACGGTGCACCCATCTCATGACTTGTGCAAAAACAAACAAAGACGCATCTGGAAACCACAACAAATGGTTTCAATTGAGGGGAGAAACTGTAGCACATCAGCAGCGGATCTTTTTTGGACTCAATGCCAAAGAAGCTAAAGGTGACAAATTGAACTTGCCTTGGCTCTGGAGCGTGGCACGCAGAGGGAGGCTCACTGCAAGGGGCAGAGATATTTCGAGCCCAAAGGAAGGACAAGCTCTGGGGAGGACATCGGCACCAGAAAGTCTTTCCTGGAGCAAAGAAGCCGCCACACATGCAAGCTGTAGCCACGTTGTCTTTGACCTTTTCTTCAACACTATAATCAGGGGAGAGCGCGAACGCAGTGCCCCACTACCACAAATTATGCAGTCGAGATTCTCACATTTGGGGAATTCGCAGCGGTCAGCATAGCCGGGGTGCAATGGCCGAGCCTCGCCCTGGGTGAACCACCTTGGTGATCATGGTATCTCCCCTGCCAGGTAAGTATGAGTTGGACGGGTCAGAGGCAGGGCAGTCTTGCAACGACAAAGGACACGGCGTGGCGGTTCCTGCCTCTTAGCCGGCCAAAGCAGCCCATCAACCACATGTAACCCTAAGCCTTAAAGACAGATCAGGCTTGAAATAGACATAGGTTCCAATCGGGGGCACAAAGTGCAGCACAGCAGCAGGGGTCTTTTTTGGACTCAATGCCAAGAAGCCAAAGGCGAGAGCCACGAACCATGCTAGCGCAGCTTCTGTCTGCATTTTCGGCCCATTTAAACCCAGTGTTTTGCTCCCTTTGAGCTCTACGCGTTCTGCTACCATAATACAAAGTTGACCCTTGCTCAGAGGCTTTGGAATACCCCCCAGATGCAGGGGAGTATTGTGTTATTTCGATAGCACATATAATAAAATTGGTACGATACAGAGAAGATTAGCATGGCCCCTGCGCTAGGATGACACGCAAATTCGTGAAGCGTTCCTCATTGCCAATTTGTAATGATTTTTCCAACATAAATCCCGATTCCTATCAAGCAGAGGTGGAAGAAGTACTCAGAACTTCCAGTTAAGTAAAAGTGAGGTTGCTTCTCTTGTTTTACACAGTATTTTGTGTTTTTGTCCAATCGGGGCCACAAACTGCAGCACAGCAGCAGGGGTCTTTTTGGACTCAATGCCTATAGTCACTCCATAGCTTTACTCTCTAATTGTGTGCTAGTACAGATTCCAAACAACAGTGAAGATATGTTGCATTTGCAGAGAATGGGAACCTAGTTTTCCTCTTGGCTTACAAAGATTCTACCACTCATCTGCCCACATTCACAAGACACCTTAACTACCACTACGCTGGCGAGGTCAACAGCACGGTCAACAAGGTGGATTTTTCAAAAGATATGCTATATGCTCTAAGTCATTTAAGAAGGGATACAGTCCATCGGTCATCACTTAAAGTGATTTGATGTCGAGCATCTCACTGAGTTCTCAAATCAATGGGAGTCGGCACGGAGAACATCCCTCTTTACTTGTACACTCCAAAGACCTGTGTGTTTGCTGTAGCAGAGTCCAAGTGGTGTAGGCATTATACTTTTTTTTTCATTCAACAAAGAACTGTCTATTGCATTGGCCGGGAATCGGACCCGGGTCTCCCACGTGGCAGGTGAGAATTCTACCACTGAACCACCAATGCTGAATTATAAAGCCAAGCCACCATACGGCAGTTGAGGCGAAAAGTTCAGCCAACAAAGACTGTTTTCCAAGCAACCACGCTTCTATATTTCATTATAAGCTCTATATCCGTAAAGACATTCTAGTGTTCCTCCCTTAAATGGATTTGATGTTTAGCATCAAACTAGTGTTTTCTAATGCCGCGGAGTCAGCACGTATAACATGCCACACAACTCAAGCGTATTACTAAAGAGATAGGTTCCAATCGGGGGCACAAAGTGCAGCACAGCAGCAGGGGTCTTTTTTGGACTCAATGCCAAAGAAGCCACAGGTGAGAGCAACGAACCATGCTAGCGCAGCTGGGGGTAAGGGTGTGGCCTGGGATGTGGAAAAGCCAAGTGAGGGTCACCGCGGGGGCTTGGACTGGGACAACTACGTTGGTGTCTGTTCTCCAGGACGGCCTCCACAATTACTCTGGTTTCTCTTCAAAGCGTATAAGTCTTTCGCCTTTTACTAAAGACTTCCGTGGAGAGGAACACCTACGAGTTCAACCTATTTTTGGTAGGCTTGGCCATTTGGCCGAGCATTCTGAGTTTGTGAAAGACAAGAAAAGAGCAGTCATTCGCACGTGGGCGGTCCAAGCTACGCAGCGCCTCTGTTACGCCAGGTCAAAAGAGCCGCACCAAGACCTGCGGCGACTGCGCAACGAGTCCGGCCCCCGCAGCAAACGTTAGGTGTCATCGCTTCTCGGCCTTTTGGCTAAGATCAAGTGTAGTATCTGTTCTTATCAGTTTAATATCTGATACGTCCCCTATACGGGGACTATATATTAAATGGATTTTTAGCATTGGGAGCTGAAAGAGGGGCTTGCCCCATTCGCTCCACGCATCGACCCGGTGTTGCAGCGCCTCCGGGAGCGGTGCACCCATCTCATGACTTGTGCAAAAACAAACAAAGACGCATCTGGAAACCACAACAAATGGTTTCAATTGAGGGGAGAAACTGTAGCACATCAGCAGCGGATCTTTTTTGGACTCAATGCCAAAGAAGCTAAAGGTGACAAATTGAACTTGCCTTGGCTCTGGAGCGTGGCACGCAGAGGGAGGCTTACTGCAAGGGGCAGAGATATTTCGAGCCCAAAGGAAGGACACGCTCTGGGGAGGACATCGGCACCAGAAAGTCTTTCCTGGAGCAAAGAAGCCGCCACACATGCAAGCTTTAGCCACGTTGTCTTTGACCTTTTCTTCAACACTATAATCAGGGGAGAGCGCGAACGCAGTCCCCCACTACCACAAATTATGCAGTCGAGATTCTCACATTTGGGGAATTCGCAGCGGTCAGCATAGCCGGGGTGCAATGGCCGAGCCTCGCCCTGGGTGAACCACCTTGGTGATCATGGTATCTCCCCTGCCAGGTAAGTATGAGTTGGACGGGTCAGAGGCAGGGCAGTGTTGCAACGACAAAGGACACGGCGTGGCGGTTCCTGCCTCTTAGCCGGCCAAAGCAGCCCATCAACCACATGTAACCCTAAGCCTTAAAGACAGATCAGGCTTGAAATAGACATAGGTTCCAATCGGGGGCACAAAGTGCAGCACAGCAGCAGGGGTCTTTTTTGGACTCAATGCCAAGAAGCCAAAGGCGAGAGCCACGAACCATGCTAGCGCAGCTTCTGTCTGCATTTTCGGCCCATTTAAACCCAGTGTTTTGCTCCCTTTGAGCTCTACGCGTTCTGCTACCATAATACAAAGTTGACCCTTGCTCAGAGGCTTTGGAATACCCCCCAGATGCAGGGCAGTATTGTGTTATTTCGATAGCACATATAATAAAATTGGTACGATACAGAGAAGATTAGCATGGCCCCTGCGCAAGGATGACACGCAAATTCGTGAAGCGTTCCTCATTGCCAATTTGTAATGATTTTTCCAACATAAATCCCGATTCCTATCAAGCAGAGGTGGAAGAAGTACTCAGAACTTCCAGTTAAGTAAAAGTGAGGTTGCTTCTCTTGTTTTACACAGTATTTTGTGTTTTTGTCCAATCGGGGCCACAAACTGCAGCACAGCAGCAGGGGTCTTTTTTGGACTCAATGCCTATAGTCACTCAATAGCTTTACTCTCTAATTGTGTGCTAGTACAGATTCCAAACAACAGTGAAGATATGTTGCATTTGCAGAGAATGGGAACCTAGTTTTCCTCTTGGCTTACAAAGATTCTACCACTCATCTGCCCACATTCACAAGACACCTTAACTACCACTACGCTGGCGAGGTCAACAGCACGGTCAACAAGGTGGATTTTTCAAAAGATATGCTATATGCTCTAAGTCATTTAAGAAGGGATACAGTCCATCGGTCATCACTTAAAGTGATTTGATGTCGAGCATCTCACTGAGTTCTCAAATCAATGGGAGTCGGCACGGAGAACATCCCTCTTTACTTGTACACTCCAAAGACCTGTGTGTTTGCTGTAGCAGAGTCCAAGTGGTGTAGGCATTATACTTTTTTTTTCATTCAACAAAGAACTGTCTATTGCATTGGCCGGGAATCGGACCCGGGTCTCCCACGTGGCAGGTGAGAATTCTACCACTGAACCACCAATGCTGAATTATAAAGCCAAGCCACCATACGGCAGTTGAGGCGAAAAGTTCAGCCAACAAAGACTGTTTTCCAAGCAACCACGCTTCTATATTTCATTATAAGCTCTATATCCGTAAAGACATTCTAGTGTTCCTCCCTTAAATGGATTTGATGTTTAGCATCAAACTAGTGTTTTCTAATGCCGCGGAGTCAGCACGTATAACATGCCACACAACTCAAGCGTATTACCAAAGAGATAGGTTCCAATCGGGGGCACAAAGTGCAGCACAGCAGCAGGGGGCTTTTTTGGACTCAATGCCAAAGAAGCCACAGGTGAGAGCAACGAACCATGCTAGCGCAGCTGGGGGAAAGGGTGTGGCCTGGGATGTGGAAAAGCCAAGTGAGGGTCACCGTGGGGGCTTGGACTGGGACAACTACGTTGGTGTCTGTTCTCCAGGACGGCCTCCATAATTACTCTGGTTTCTCTTCAAAGCGTATAAGTATTTCGCCTTTTACTAAAGACTTCCGTGGAGAGGAACACCTACGAGTTCAACCTATTTTTGGTAGGCTTGGCCATTTGGCTGAGCATTCTGAGTTTGTGAAAGACAAGAAAAGAGCAGTCATTCGCACGTGGGCGGTCCAAGCTACGCAGCGCCTCTGTTACGCCAGGTCAAAAGAGCCGCACCAAGACCTGCGGCGACTGCGCAACGAGTCCGGCCCCCGCAGCAAACGTTAGGTGTCATCGCTTCTCGGCCTTTTGGCTAAGATCAAGTGTAGTATCTGTTCTTATCAGTTTAATATCTGATACGTCCCCTATACGGGGACTATATATTAAATGGATTTTTAGCATTGGGAGCTGAAAGAGGGGCTTGCCCCATTCGCTCCACGCATCGACCCGGTATTGCAGCGCCTCTGGGAACGGTGCACCCATCTCATGACTTGTGCAAAAACAAACAAAGACGCATCTGGAAACCACAACAAATGGTTTCAATTGAGGTGAGAAACTGTAGCACATCAGCAGCGGATCTTTTTTGGACTCAATGCCAAAGAAGCTAAAGGTGACAAATTGAACTTGCCTTGGCTCTGGAGCGTGGCACGCAGAGGGAGGCTCACTGCAAGGGGCAGAGATATTTCGAGCCCAAAGGAAGGACACGCTCTGGGGAGGACTTCGGCACCAGAAAGTCTTTCCTGGAGCAAAGAAGCCGCCACACATGCAAGCTGTAGCCACGTTGTCTTTGACCTTTTCTTCAACACTATAATCAGGGGAGAGCGCGAACGCAGTCCCCCACTACCACAAATTATGCAGTCGAGATTCTCACATTTGGGGAATTCGCAGCGGTCAGCATAGCCGGGGTGCAATGGCCGAGCCTCGCCCTGGGTGAACCACCTTGGTGATCATGGTATCTCCCCTGCCAGGTAAGTATGTGTTGGACGGGTCAGAGGCAGGGCAGTGTTGCAACGACAAAGGACACGGCGTGGCGGTTCCTGCCTCTTAGCCGGCCAAAGCAGCCCATCAACCACATGTAACCCTAAGCCTTAAAGACAGATCAGGCTTGAAATAGACATAGGTTCCAATCGGGGGCACAAAGTGCTGCACTTTGCACAGCAGGGGTCTTTTTTGGACTCAATGCCAAGAAGCCAAAGGCGAGAGCCACGAACCATGCTAGCGCAGCTTCTGTCTGCATTTTCGGCCCATTTAAACCCAGTGTTTTGCTCCCTTTGAGCTCTACGCGTTCTGCTACCATAATACAAAGTTGACCCTTGCTCAGAGGCTTTGGAATACCCCCCAGATGCAGGGCAGTATTGTGTTATTTCGATAGCACATATAATAAAATTGGTACGATACAGAGAAGATTAGCATGGCCCCTGCGCAAGGATGACACGCAAATTCGTGAAGCGTTCCTCATTGCCAATTTGTAATGATTTTTCCAACATAAATCCCGATTCCTATCAAGCAGAGGTGGAAGAAGTACTCAGAACTTCCAGTTAAGTAAAAGTGAGGTTGCTTCTCTTGTTTTACACAGTATTTTGTGTTTTTGTCCAATCGGGGCCACAAACTGCAGCACAGCAGCAGGGGTCTTTTTTGGACTCAATGCCTATAGTCACTCAATAGCTTTACTCTCTAATTGTGTGCTAGTACAGATTCCAAACAACAGTGAAGATATGTTGCATTTGCAGAGAATGGGAACCTAGTTTTCCTCTTGGCTTACAAAGATTCTACCACTCATCTGCCCACATTCACAAGACACCTTAACTACCACTACGCTGGCGAGGTCAACAGCACGGTCAACAAGGTGGATTTTTCAAAAGATATGCTATATGCTCTAAGTCATTTAAGAAGGGATACAGTCCATCGGTCATCACTTAAAGTGATTTGATGTCGAGCATCTCACTGAGTTCTCAAATCAATGGGAGTCGGCACGGAGAACATCCCTCTTTACTTGTACACTCCAAAGACCTGTGTGTTTGCTGTAGCAGAGTCCAAGTGGTGTAGGCATTATACTTTTTTTTTCATTCAACAAAGAACTGTCTATTGCATTGGCCGGGAATCGGACCCGGGTCTCCCACGTGGCAGGTGAGAATTCTACCACTGAACCACCAATGCTGAATTATAAAGCCAAGCCACCATACGGCAGTTGAGGCGAAAAGTTCAGCCAACAAAGACTGTTTTCCAAGCAACCACGCTTCTATATTTCATTATAAGCTCTATATCCGTAAAGACATTCTAGTGTTCCTCCCTTAAATGGATTTGATGTTTAGCATCAAACTAGTGTTTTCTAATGCCGCGGAGTCAGCACGTATAACATGCCACACAACTCAAGCGTATTACCAAAGAGATAGGTTCCAATCGGGGGCACAAAGTGCAGCACAGCAGCAGGGGGCTTTTTTGGACTCAATGCCAAAGAAGCCACAGGTGAGAGCAACGAACCATGCTAGCGCAGCTGGGGGAAAGGGTGTGGCCTGGGATGTGGAAAAGCCAAGTGAGGGTCACCGCGGGGGCTTGGACTGGGACAACTACGTTGGTGTCTGTTCTCCAGGACGGCCTCCACAATTACTCTGGTTTCTCTTCAAAGCGTATAAGTCTTTCGCCTTTTACTAAAGACTTCCGTGGAGAGGAACACCTACGAGTTCAACCTATTTTTGGTAGGCTTGGCCATTTGGCTGAGCATTCTGAGTTTGTGAAAGACAAGAAAAGAGCAGTCATTCGCACGTGGGCGGTCCAAGCTACGCAGCGCCTCTGTTACGCCAGGTCAAAAGAGCCGCACCAAGACCTGCGGCGACTGCGCAACGAGTCCGGCCCCCGCAGCAAACGTTAGGTGTCATCGCTTCTCGGCCTTTTGGCTAAGATCAAGTGTAGTATCTGTTCTTATCAGTTTAATATCTGATACGTCCCCTATACGGGGACTATATATTAAATGGATTTTTAGCATTGGGAGCTGAAAGAGGGGCTTGCCCCATTCGCTCCACGCATCGACCCGGTATTGCAGCGCCTCCGGGAACGGTGCACCCATCTCATGACTTGTGCAAAAACAAACAAAGACGCATCTGGAAACCACAACAAATGGTTTCAATTGAGGGGAGAAACTGTAGCACATCAGCAGCGGATCTTTTTTGGACTCAATGCCAAAGAAGCTAAAGGTGACAAATTGAACTTGCCTTGGCTCTGGAGCGTGGCACGCAGAGGGAGGCTCACTGCAAGGGGCAGAGATATTTCGAGCCCAAAGGAAGGACACGCTCTGGGGAGGACTTCGGCACCAGAAAGTCTTTCCTGGAGCAAAGAAGCCGCCACACATGCAAGCTGTAGCCACGTTGTCTTTGACCTTTTCTTCAACACTATAATCAGGGGAGAGCGCGAACGCAGTCCCCCACTACCACAAATTATGCAGTCGAGATTCTCACATTTGGGGAATTCGCAGCGGTCAGCATAGCCGGGGTGCAATGGCCGAGCCTCGCCCTGGGTGAACCACCTTGGTGATCATGGTATCTCCCCTGCCAGGTAAGTATGTGTTGGACGGGTCAGAGGCAGGGCAGTGTTGCAACGACAAAGGACACGGCGTGGCGGTTCCTGCCTCTTAGCCGGCCAAAGCAGCCCATCAACCACATGTAACCCTAAGCCTTAAAGACAGATCAGGCTTGAAATAGACATAGGTTCCAATCGGGGGCACAAAGTGCTGCACTTTGCACAGCAGGGGTCTTTTTTGGACTCAATGCCAAGAAGCCAAAGGCGAGAGCCACGAACCATGCTAGCGCAGCTTCTGTCTGCATTTTCGGCCCATTTAAACCCAGTGTTTTGCTCCCTTTGAGCTCTACGCGTTCTGCTACCATAATACAAAGTTGACCCTTGCTCAGAGGCTTTGGAATACCCCCCAGATGCAGGGCAGTATTGTGTTATTTCGATAGCACATATAATAAAATTGGTACGATACAGAGAAGATTAGCATGGCCCCTGCGCAAGGATGACACGCAAATTCGTGAAGCGTTCCTCATTGCCAATTTGTAATGATTTTTCCAACATAAATCCCGATTCCTATCAAGCAGAGGTGGAAGAAGTACTCAGAACTTCCAGTTAAGTAAAAGTGAGGTTGCTTCTCTTGTTTTACACAGTATTTTGTGTTTTTGTCCAATCGGGGCCACAAACTGCAGCACAGCAGCAGGGGTCTTTTTTGGACTCAATGCCTATAGTCACTCAATAGCTTTACTCTCTAATTGTGTGCTAGTACAGATTCCAAACAACAGTGAAGATATGTTGCATTTGCAGAGAATGGGAACCTAGTTTTCCTCTTGGCTTACAAAGATTCTACCACTCATCTGCCCACATTCACAAGACACCTTAACTACCACTACGCTGGCGAGGTCAACAGCACGGTCAACAAGGTGGATTTTTCAAAAGATATGCTATATGCTCTAAGTCATTTAAGAAGGGATACAGTCCATCGGTCATCACTTAAAGTGATTTGATGTCGAGCATCTCACTGAGTTCTCAAATCAATGGGAGTCGGCACGGAGAACATCCCTCTTTACTTGTACACTCCAAAGACCTGTGTGTTTGCTGTAGCAGAGTCCAAGTGGTGTAGGCATTATACTTTTTTTTTCATTCAACAAAGAACTGTCTATTGCATTGGCCGGGAATCGGACCCGGGTCTCCCACGTGGCAGGTGAGAATTCTACCACTGAACCACCAATGCTGAATTATAAAGCCAAGCCACCATACGGCAGTTGAGGCGAAAAGTTCAGCCAACAAAGACTGTTTTCCAAGCAACCACGCTTCTATATTTCATTATAAGCTCTATATCCGTAAAGACATTCTAGTGTTCCTCCCTTAAATGGATTTGATGTTTAGCATCAAACTAGTGTTTTCTAATGCCGCGGAGTCAGCACGTATAACATGCCACACAACTCAAGCGTATTACCAAAGAGATAGGTTCCAATCGGGGGCACAAAGTGCAGCACAGCAGCAGGGGGCTTTTTTGGACTCAATGCCAAAGAAGCCACAGGTGAGAGCAACGAACCATGCTAGCGCAGCTGGGGGAAAGGGTGTGGCCTGGGATGTGGAAAAGCCAAGTGAGGGTCACCGTGGGGGCTTGGACTGGGACAACTACGTTGGTGTCTGTTCTCCAGGACGGCCTCCATAATTACTCTGGTTTCTCTTCAAAGCGTATAAGTATTTCGCCTTTTACTAAAGACTTCCGTGGAGAGGAACACCTACGAGTTCAACCTATTTTTGGTAGGCTTGGCCATTTGGCTGAGCATTCTGAGTTTGTGAAAGACAAGAAAAGAGCAGTCATTCGCACGTGGGCGGTCCAAGCTACGCAGCGCCTCTGTTACGCCAGGTCAAAAGAGCCGCACCAAGACCTGCGGCGACTGCGCAACGAGTCCGGCCCCCGCAGCAAACGTTAGGTGTCATCGCTTCTCGGCCTTTTGGCTAAGATCAAGTGTAGTATCTGTTCTTATCAGTTTAATATCTGATACGTCCCCTATACGGGGACTATATATTAAATGGATTTTTAGCATTGGGAGCTGAAAGAGGGGCTTGCCCCATTCGCTCCACGCATCGACCCGGTATTGCAGCGCCTCTGGGAACGGTGCACCCATCTCATGACTTGTGCAAAAACAAACAAAGACGCATCTGGAAACCACAACAAATGGTTTCAATTGAGGTGAGAAACTGTAGCACATCAGCAGCGGATCTTTTTTGGACTCAATGCCAAAGAAGCTAAAGGTGACAAATTGAACTTGCCTTGGCTCTGGAGCGTGGCACGCAGAGGGAGGCTCACTGCAAGGGGCAGAGATATTTCGAGCCCAAAGGAAGGACACGCTCTGGGGAGGACTTCGGCACCAGAAAGTCTTTCCTGGAGCAAAGAAGCCGCCACACATGCAAGCTGTAGCCACGTTGTCTTTGACCTTTTCTTCAACACTATAATCAGGGGAGAGCGCGAACGCAGTCCCCCACTACCACAAATTATGCAGTCGAGATTCTCACATTTGGGGAATTCGCAGCGGTCAGCATAGCCGGGGTGCAATGGCCGAGCCTCGCCCTGGGTGAACCACCTTGGTGATCATGGTATCTCCCCTGCCAGGTAAGTATGTGTTGGACGGGTCAGAGGCAGGGCAGTGTTGCAACGACAAAGGACACGGCGTGGCGGTTCCTGCCTCTTAGCCGGCCAAAGCAGCCCATCAACCACATGTAACCCTAAGCCTTAAAGACAGATCAGGCTTGAAATAGACATAGGTTCCAATCGGGGGCACAAAGTGCTGCACTTTGCACAGCAGGGGTCTTTTTTGGACTCAATGCCAAGAAGCCAAAGGCGAGAGCCACGAACCATGCTAGCGCAGCTTCTGTCTGCATTTTCGGCCCATTTAAACCCAGTGTTTTGCTCCCTTTGAGCTCTACGCGTTCTGCTACCATAATACAAAGTTGACCCTTGCTCAGAGGCTTTGGAATACCCCCCAGATGCAGGGCAGTATTGTGTTATTTCGATAGCACATATAATAAAATTGGTACGATACAGAGAAGATTAGCATGGCCCCTGCGCAAGGATGACACGCAAATTCGTGAAGCGTTCCTCATTGCCAATTTGTAATGATTTTTCCAACATAAATCCCGATTCCTATCAAGCAGAGGTGGAAGAAGTACTCAGAACTTCCAGTTAAGTAAAAGTGAGGTTGCTTCTCTTGTTTTACACAGTATTTTGTGTTTTTGTCCAATCGGGGCCACAAACTGCAGCACAGCAGCAGGGGTCTTTTTTGGACTCAATGCCTATAGTCACTCAATAGCTTTACTCTCTAATTGTGTGCTAGTACAGATTCCAAACAACAGTGAAGATATGTTGCATTTGCAGAGAATGGGAACCTAGTTTTCCTCTTGGCTTACAAAGATTCTACCACTCATCTGCCCACATTCACAAGACACCTTAACTACCACTACGCTGGCGAGGTCAACAGCACGGTCAACAAGGTGGATTTTTCAAAAGATATGCTATATGCTCTAAGTCATTTAAGAAGGGATACAGTCCATCGGTCATCACTTAAAGTGATTTGATGTCGAGCATCTCACTGAGTTCTCAAATCAATGGGAGTCGGCACGGAGAACATCCCTCTTTACTTGTACACTCCAAAGACCTGTGTGTTTGCTGTAGCAGAGTCCAAGTGGTGTAGGCATTATACTTTTTTTTTCATTCAACAAAGAACTGTCTATTGCATTGGCCGGGAATCGGACCCGGGTCTCCCACGTGGCAGGTGAGAATTCTACCACTGAACCACCAATGCTGAATTATAAAGCCAAGCCACCATACGGCAGTTGAGCCGAAAAGTTCAGCCAACAAAGACTGTTTTCCAAGCAACCACGCTTCTATATTTCATTATAAGCTCTATATCCGTAAAGACATTCTAGTGTTCCTCCCTTAAATGGATTTGATGTTTAGCATCAAACTAGTGTTTTCTAATGCCGCGGAGTCAGCACGTATAACATGCCACACAACTCAAGCGTATTACCAAAGAGATAGGTTCCAATCGGGGGCACAAAGTGCAGCACAGCAGCAGGGGGCTTTTTTGGACTCAATGCCAAAGAAGCCACAGGTGAGAGCAACGAACCATGCTAGCGCAGCTGGGGGAAAGGGTGTGGCCTGGGATGTGGAAAAGCCAAGTGAGGGTCACCGTGGGGGCTTGGACTGGGACAACTACGTTGGTGTCTGTTCTCCAGGACGGCCTCCATAATTACTCTGGTTTCTCTTCAAAGCGTATAAGTCTTTCGCCTTTTACTAAAGACTTCCGTGGAGAGGAACACCTACGAGTTCAACCTATTTTTGGTAGGCTTGGCCATTTGGCTGAGCATTCTGAGTTTGTGAAAGACAAGAAAAGAGCAGTCATTCGCACGTGGGCGGTCCAAGCTACGCAGCGCCTCTGTTACGCCAGGTCAAAAGAGCCGCACCAAGACCTGCGGCGACTGCGCAACGAGTCCGGCCCCCGCAGCAAACGTTAGGTGTCATCGCTTCTCGGCCTTTTGGCTAAGATCAAGTGTAGTATCTGTTCTTATCAGTTTAATATCTGATACGTCCCCTATACGGGGACTATATATTAAATGGATTTTTAGCATTGGGAGCTGAAAGAGGGGCTTGCCCCATTCGCTCCACGCATCGACCCGGTATTGCAGCGCCTCTGGGAACGGTGCACCCATCTCATGACTTGTGCAAAAACAAACAAAGACGCATCTGGAAACCACAACAAATGGTTTCAATTGAGGTGAGAAACTGTAGCACATCAGCAGCGGATCTTTTTTGGACTCAATGCCAAAGAAGCTAAAGGTGACAAATTGAACTTGCCTTGGCTCTGGAGCGTGGCACGCAGAGGGAGGCTCACTGCAAGGGGCAGAGATATTTCGAGCCCAAAGGAAGGACACGCTCTGGGGAGGACTTCGGCACCAGAAAGTCTTTCCTGGAGCAAAGAAGCCGCCACACATGCAAGCTGTAGCCACGTTGTCTTTGACCTTTTCTTCAACACTATAATCAGGGGAGAGCGCGAACGCAGTCCCCCACTACCACAAATTATGCAGTCGAGATTCTCACATTTGGGGAATTCGCAGCGGTCAGCATAGCCGGGGTGCAATGGCCGAGCCTCGCCCTGGGTGAACCACCTTGGTGATCATGGTATCTCCCCTGCCAGGTAAGTATGTGTTGGACGGGTCAGAGGCAGGGCAGTGTTGCAACGACAAAGGACACGGCGTGGCGGTTCCTGCCTCTTAGCCGGCCAAAGCAGCCCATCAACCACATGTAACCCTAAGCCTTAAAGACAGATCAGGCTTGAAATAGACATAGGTTCCAATCGGGGGCACAAAGTGCTGCACTTTGCACAGCAGGGGTCTTTTTTGGACTCAATGCCAAGAAGCCAAAGGCGAGAGCCACGAACCATGCTAGCGCAGCTTCTGTCTGCATTTTCGGCCCATTTAAACCCAGTGTTTTGCTCCCTTTGAGCTCTACGCGTTCTGCTACCATAATACAAAGTTGACCCTTGCTCAGAGGCTCTGGAATACCCCCCAGATGCAGGGCAGTATTGTGTTATTTCGATAGCACATATAATAAAATTGGTACGATACAGAGAAGATTAGCATGGCCCCTGCGCAAGGATGACACGCAAATTCGTGAAGCGTTCCTCATTGCCAATTTGTAATGATTTTTCCAACATAAATCCCGATTCCTATCAAGCAGAGGTGGAAGAAGTACTCAGAACTTCCAGTTAAGTAAAAGTGAGGTTGCTTCTCTTGTTTTACACAGTATTTTGTGTTTTTGTCCAATCGGGGCCACAAACTGCAGCACAGCAGCAGGGGTCTTTTTTGGACTCAATGCCTATAGTCACTCAATAGCTTTACTCTCTAATTGTGTGCTAGTACAGATTCCAAACAACAGTGAAGATATGTTGCATTTGCAGAGAATGGGAACCTAGTTTTCCTCTTGGCTTACAAAGATTCTACCACTCATCTGCCCACATTCACAAGACACCTTAACTACCACTACGCTGGCGAGGTCAACAGCACGGTCAACAAGGTGGATTTTTCAAAAGATATGCTATATGCTCTAAGTCATTTAAGAAGGGATACAGTCCATCGGTCATCACTTAAAGTGATTTGATGTCGAGCATCTCACTGAGTTCTCAAATCAATGGGAGTCGGCACGGAGAACATCCCTCTTTACTTGTACACTCCAAAGACCTGTGTGTTTGCTGTAGCAGAGTCCAAGTGGTGTAGGCATTATACTTTTTTTTTCATTCAACAAAGAACTGTCTATTGCATTGGCCGGGAATCGGACCCGGGTCTCCCACGTGGCAGGTGAGAATTCTACCACTGAACCACCAATGCTGAATTATAAAGCCAAGCCACCATACGGCAGTTGAGGCGAAAAGTTCAGCCAACAAAGACTGTTTTCCAAGCAACCACGCTTCTATATTTCATTATAAGCTCTATATCCGTAAAGACATTCTAGTGTTCCTCCCTTAAATGGATTTGATGTTTAGCATCAAACTAGTGTTTTCTAATGCCGCGGAGTCAGCACGTATAACATGCCACACAACTCAAGCGTATTACCAAAGAGATAGGTTCCAATCGGGGGCACAAAGTGCAGCACAGCAGCAGGGGGCTTTTTTGGACTCAATGCCAAAGAAGCCACAGGTGAGAGCAACGAACCATGCTAGCGC
Source organism: Notothenia rossii (assembly GCF_949606895.1). Taxonomy (NCBI): domain Eukaryota; kingdom Metazoa; phylum Chordata; class Actinopteri; order Perciformes; family Nototheniidae; genus Notothenia; species Notothenia rossii. The sequence continues at coordinate 17,020,004 of NC_136901.1, forward strand.
AGCTGGGGGAAAGGGTGTGGCCTGGGATGTGGAAAAGCCAAGTGAGGGTCACCGCGGGGGCTTGGACTGGGACAACTACGTTGGTGTCTGTTCTCCAGGACGGCCTCCACAATTACTCTGGTTTCTCTTCAAAGCGTATAAGTCTTTCGCCTTTTACTAAAGACTTCCGTGGAGAGGAACACCTACGAGTTCAACCTATTTTTGGTAGGCTTGGCCATTTGGCTGAGCATTCTGAGTTTGTGAAAGACAAGAAAAGAGCAGTCATTCGCACGTGGGCGGTCCAAGCTACGCAGCGCCTCTGTTACGCCAGGTCAAAAGAGCCGCACCAAGACCTGCGGCGACTGCGCAACGAGTCCGGCCCCCGCAGCAAACGTTAGGTGTCATCGCTTCTCGGCCTTTTGGCTAAGATCAAGTGTAGTATCTGTTCTTATCAGTTTAATATCTGATACGTCCCCTATACGGGGACTATATATTAAATGGATTTTTAGCATTGGGAGCTGAAAGAGGGGCTTGCCCCATTCGCTCCACGCATCGACCCGGTATTGCAGCGCCTCCGGGAACGGTGCACCCATCTCATGACTTGTGCAAAAACAAACAAAGACGCATCTGGAAACCACAACAAATGGTTTCAATTGAGGTGAGAAACTGTAGCACATCAGCAGCGGATCTTTTTTGGACTCAATGCCAAAGAAGCTAAAGGTGACAAATTGAACTTGCCTTGGCTCTGGAGCGTGGCACGCAGAGGGAGGCTCACTGCAAGGGGCAGAGATATTTCGAGCCCAAAGGAAGGACACGCTCTGGGGAGGACTTCGGCACCAGAAAGTCTTTCCTGGAGCAAAGAAGCCGCCACACATGCAAGCTGTAGCCACGTTGTCTTTGACCTTTTCTTCAACACTATAATCAGGGGAGAGCGCGAACGCAGTCCCCCACTACCACAAATTATGCAGTCGAGATTCTCACATTTGGGGAATTCGCAGCGGTCAGCATAGCCGGGGTGCAATGGCCGAGCCTCGCCCTGGGTGAACCACCTTGGTGATCATGGTATCTCCCCTGCCAGGTAAGTATGTGTTGGACGGGTCAGAGGCAGGGCAGTGTTGCAACGACAAAGGACACGGCGTGGCGGTTCCTGCCTCTTAGCCGGCCAAAGCAGCCCATCAACCACATGTAACCCTAAGCCTTAAAGACAGATCAGGCTTGAAATAGACATAGGTTCCAATCGGGGGCACAAAGTGCTGCACTTTGCACAGCAGGGGTCTTTTTTGGACTCAATGCCAAGAAGCCAAAGGCGAGAGCCACGAACCATGCTAGCGCAGCTTCTGTCTGCATTTTCGGCCCATTTAAACCCAGTGTTTTGCTCCCTTTGAGCTCTACGCGTTCTGCTACCATAATACAAAGTTGACCCTTGCTCAGAGGCTTTGGAATACCCCCCAGATGCAGGGCAGTATTGTGTTATTTCGATAGCACATATAATAAAATTGGTACGATACAGAGAAGATTAGCATGGCCCCTGCGCAAGGATGACACGCAAATTCGTGAAGCGTTCCTCATTGCCAATTTGTAATGATTTTTCCAACATAAATCCCGATTCCTATCAAGCAGAGGTGGAAGAAGTACTCAGAACTTCCAGTTAAGTAAAAGTGAGGTTGCTTCTCTTGTTTTACACAGTATTTTGTGTTTTTGTCCAATCGGGGCCACAAACTGCAGCACAGCAGCAGGGGTCTTTTTTGGACTCAATGCCTATAGTCACTCAATAGCTTTACTCTCTAATTGTGTGCTAGTACAGATTCCAAACAACAGTGAAGATATGTTGCATTTGCAGAGAATGGGAACCTAGTTTTCCTCTTGGCTTACAAAGATTCTACCACTCATCTGCCCACATTCACAAGACACCTTAACTACCACTACGCTGGCGAGGTCAACAGCACGGTCAACAAGGTGGATTTTTCAAAAGATATGCTATATGCTCTAAGTCATTTAAGAAGGGATACAGTCCATCGGTCATCACTTAAAGTGATTTGATGTCGAGCATCTCACTGAGTTCTCAAATCAATGGGAGTCGGCACGGAGAACATCCCTCTTTACTTGTACACTCCAAAGACCTGTGTGTTTGCTGTAGCAGAGTCCAAGTGGTGTAGGCATTATACTTTTTTTTTCATTCAACAAAGAACTGTCTATTGCATTGGCCGGGAATCGGACCCGGGTCTCCCACGTGGCAGGTGAGAATTCTACCACTGAACCACCAATGCTGAATTATAAAGCCAAGCCACCATACGGCAGTTGAGGCCAAAAGTTCAGCCAACAAAGACTGTTTTCCAAGCAACCACGCTTCTATATTTCATTATAAGCTCTATATCCGTAAAGACATTCTAGTGTTCCTCCCTTAAATGGATTTGATGTTTAGCATCAAACTAGTGTTTTCTAATGCCGCGGAGTCAGCACGTATAACATGCCACACAACTCAAGCGTATTACCAAAGAGATAGGTTCCAATCGGGGGCACAAAGTGCAGCACAGCAGCAGGGGGCTTTTTTGGACTCAATGCCAAAGAAGCCACAGGTGAGAGCAACGAACCATGCTAGCGCAGCTGGGGGAAAGGGTGTGGCCTGGGATGTGGAAAAGCCAAGTGAGGGTCACCGCGGGGGCTTGGACTGGGACAACTACGTTGGTGTCTGTTCTCCAGGACGGCCTCCACAATTACTCTGGTTTCTCTTCAAAGCGTATAAGTCTTTCGCCTTTTACTAAAGACTTCCGTGGAGAGGAACACCTACGAGTTCAACCTATTTTTGGTAGGCTTGGCCATTTGGCTGAGCATTCTGAGTTTGTGAAAGACAAGAAAAGAGCAGTCATTCGCACGTGGGCGGTCCAAGCTACGCAGCGCCTCTGTTACGCCAGGTCAAAAGAGCCGCACCAAGACCTGCGGCGACTGCGCAACGAGTCCGGCCCCCGCAGCAAACGTTAGGTGTCATCGCTTCTCGGCCTTTTGGCTAAGATCAAGTGTAGTATCTGTTCTTATCAGTTTAATATCTGATACGTCCCCTATACGGGGACTATATATTAAATGGATTTTTAGCATTGGGAGCTGAAAGAGGGGCTTGCCCCATTCGCTCCACGCATCGACCCGGTATTGCAGCGCCTCCGGGAACGGTGCACCCATCTCATGACTTGTGCAAAAACAAACAAAGACGCATCTGGAAACCACAACAAATGGTTTCAATTGAGGGGAGAAACTGTAGCACATCAGCAGCGGATCTTTTTTGGACTCAATGCCAAAGAAGCTAAAGGTGACAAATTGAACTTGCCTTGGCTCTGGAGCGTGGCACGCAGAGGGAGGCTCACTGCAAGGGGCAGAGATATTTCGAGCCCAAAGGAAGGACACGCTCTGGGGAGGACTTCGGCACCAGAAAGTCTTTCCTGGAGCAAAGAAGCCGCCACACATGCAAGCTGTAGCCACGTTGTCTTTGACCTTTTCTTCAACACTATAATCAGGGGAGAGCGCGAACGCAGTCCCCCACTCCCACAAATTATGCAGTCGAGATTCTCACATTTGGGGAATTCGCAGCGGTCAGCATAGCCGGGGTGCAATGGCCGAGCCTCGCCCTGGGTGAACCACCTTGGTGATCATGGTATCTCCCCTGCCAGGTAAGTATGTGTTGGACGGGTCAGAGGCAGGGCAGTGTTGCAACGACAAAGGACACGGCGTGGCGGTTCCTGCCTCTTAGCCGGCCAAAGCAGCCCATCAACCACATGTAACCCTAAGCCTTAAAGACAGATCAGGCTTGAAATAGACATAGGTTCCAATCGGGGGCACAAAGTGCTGCACTTTGCACAGCAGGGGTCTTTTTTGGACTCAATGCCAAGAAGCCAAAGGCGAGAGCCACGAACCATGCTAGCGCAGCTTCTGTCTGCATTTTCGGCCCATTTAAACCCAGTGTTTTGCTCCCTTTGAGCTCTACGCGTTCTGCTACCATAATACAAAGTTGACCCTTGCTCAGAGGCTTTGGAATACCCCCCAGATGCAGGGCAGTATTGTGTTATTTCGATAGCACATATAATAAAATTGGTACGATACAGAGAAGATTAGCATGGCCCCTGCGCAAGGATGACACGCAAATTCGTGAAGCGTTCCTCATTGCCAATTTGTAATGATTTTTCCAACATAAATCCCGATTCCTATCAAGCAGAGGTGGAAGAAGTACTCAGAACTTCCAGTTAAGTAAAAGTGAGGTTGCTTCTCTTGTTTTACACAGTATTTTGTGTTTTTGTCCAATCGGGGCCACAAACTGCAGCACAGCAGCAGGGGTCTTTTTTGGACTCAATGCCTATAGTCACTCAATAGCTTTACTCTCTAATTGTGTGCTAGTACAGATTCCAAACAACAGTGAAGATATGTTGCATTTGCAGAGAATGGGAACCTAGTTTTCCTCTTGGCTTACAAAGATTCTACCACTCATCTGCCCACATTCACAAGACACCTTAACTACCACTACGCTGGCGAGGTCAACAGCACGGTCAACAAGGTGGATTTTTCAAAAGATATGCTATATGCTCTAAGTCATTTAAGAAGGGATACAGTCCATCGGTCATCACTTAAAGTGATTTGATGTCGAGCATCTCACTGAGTTCTCAAATCAATGGGAGTCGGCACGGAGAACATCCCTCTTTACTTGTACACTCCAAAGACCTGTGTGTTTGCTGTAGCAGAGTCCAAGTGGTGTAGGCATTATACTTTTTTTTTCATTCAACAAAGAACTGTCTATTGCATTGGCCGGGAATCGGACCCGGGTCTCCCACGTGGCAGGTGAGAATTCTACCACTGAACCACCAATGCTGAATTATAAAGCCAAGCCACCATACGGCAGTTGAGGCCAAAAGTTCAGCCAACAAAGACTGTTTTCCAAGCAACCACGCTTCTATATTTCATTATAAGCTCTATATCCGTAAAGACATTCTAGTGTTCCTCCCTTAAATGGATTTGATGTTTAGCATCAAACTAGTGTTTTCTAATGCCGCGGAGTCAGCACGTATAACATGCCACACAACTCAAGCGTATTACCAAAGAGATAGGTTCCAATCGGGGGCACAAAGTGCAGCACAGCAGCAGGGGGCTTTTTTGGACTCAATGCCAAAGAAGCCACAGGTGAGAGCAACGAACCATGCTAGCGCAGCTGGGGGAAAGGGTGTGGCCTGGGATGTGGAAAAGCCAAGTGAGGGTCACCGCGGGGGCTTGGACTGGGACAACTACGTTGGTGTCTGTTCTCCAGGACGGCCTCCACAATTACTCTGGTTTCTCTTCAAAGCGTATAAGTCTTTCGCCTTTTACTAAAGACTTCCGTGGAGAGGAACACCTACGAGTTCAACCTATTTTTGGTAGGCTTGGCCATTTGGCTGAGCATTCTGAGTTTGTGAAAGACAAGAAAAGAGCAGTCATTCGCACGTGGGCGGTCCAAGCTACGCAGCGCCTCTGTTACGCCAGGTCAAAAGAGCCGCACCAAGACCTGCGGCGACTGCGCAACGAGTCCGGCCCCCGCAGCAAACGTTAGGTGTCATCGCTTCTCGGCCTTTTGGCTAAGATCAAGTGTAGTATCTGTTCTTATCAGTTTAATATCTGATACGTCCCCTATACGGGGACTATATATTAAATGGATTTTTAGCATTGGGAGCTGAAAGAGGGGCTTGCCCCATTCGCTCCACGCATCGACCCGGTATTGCAGCGCCTCCGGGAACGGTGCACCCATCTCATGACTTGTGCAAAAACAAACAAAGACGCATCTGGAAACCACAACAAATGGTTTCAATTGAGGTGAGAAACTGTAGCACATCAGCAGCGGATCTTTTTTGGACTCAATGCCAAAGAAGCTAAAGGTGACAAATTGAACTTGCCTTGGCTCTGGAGCGTGGCACGCAGAGGGAGGCTCACTGCAAGGGGCAGAGATATTTCGAGCCCAAAGGAAGGACACGCTCTGGGGAGGACTTCGGCACCAGAAAGTCTTTCCTGGAGCAAAGAAGCCGCCACACATGCAAGCTGTAGCCACGTTGTCTTTGACCTTTTCTTCAACACTATAATCAGGGGAGAGCGCGAACGCAGTCCCCCACTCCCACAAATTATGCAGTCGAGATTCTCACATTTGGGGAATTCGCAGCGGTCAGCATAGCCGGGGTGCAATGGCCGAGCCTCGCCCTGGGTGAACCACCTTGGTGATCATGGTATCTCCCCTGCCAGGTAAGTATGTGTTGGACGGGTCAGAGGCAGGGCAGTGTTGCAACGACAAAGGACACGGCGTGGCGGTTCCTGCCTCTTAGCCGGCCAAAGCAGCCCATCAACCACATGTAACCCTAAGCCTTAAAGACAGATCAGGCTTGAAATAGACATAGGTTCCAATCGGGGGCACAAAGTGCTGCACTTTGCACAGCAGGGGTCTTTTTTGGACTCAATGCCAAGAAGCCAAAGGCGAGAGCCACGAACCATGCTAGCGCAGCTTCTGTCTGCATTTTCGGCCCATTTAAACCCAGTGTTTTGCTCCCTTTGAGCTCTACGCGTTCTGCTACCATAATACAAAGTTGACCCTTGCTCAGAGGCTTTGGAATACCCCCCAGATGCAGGGCAGTATTGTGTTATTTCGATAGCACATATAATAAAATTGGTACGATACAGAGAAGATTAGCATGGCCCCTGTGCAAGGATGACACGCAAATTCGTGAAGCGTTCCTCATTGCCAATTTGTAATGATTTTTCCAACATAAATCCCGATTCCTATCAAGCAGAGGTGGAAGAAGTACTCAGAACTTCCAGTTAAGTAAAAGTGAGGTTGCTTCTCTTGTTTTACACAGTATTTTGTGTTTTTGTCCAATCGGGGCCACAAACTGCAGCACAGCAGCAGGGGTCTTTTTTGGACTCAATGCCTATAGTCACTCAATAGCTTTACTCTCTAATTGTGTGCTAGTACAGATTCCAAACAACAGTGAAGATATGTTGCATTTGCAGAGAATGGGAACCTAGTTTTCCTCTTGGCTTACAAAGATTCTACCACTCATCTGCCCACATTCACAAGACACCTTAACTACCACTACGCTGGCGAGGTCAACAGCACGGTCAACAAGGTGGATTTTTCAAAAGATATGCTATATGCTCTAAGTCATTTAAGAAGGGATACAGTCCATCGGTCATCACTTAAAGTGATTTGATGTCGAGCATCTCACTGAGTTCTCAAATCAATGGGAGTCGGCACGGAGAACATCCCTCTTTACTTGTACACTCCAAAGACCTGTGTGTTTGCTGTAGCAGAGTCCAAGTGGTGTAGGCATTATACTTTTTTTTTCATTCAACAAAGAACTGTCTATTGCATTGGCCGGGAATCGGACCCGGGTCTCCCACGTGGCAGGTGAGAATTCTACCACTGAACCACCAATGCTGAATTATAAAGCCAAGCCACCATACGGCAGTTGAGGCGAAAAGTTCAGCCAACAAAGACTGTTTTCCAAGCAACCACGCTTCTATATTTCATTATAAGCTCTATATCCGTAAAGACATTCTAGTGTTCCTCCCTTAAATGGATTTGATGTTTAGCATCAAACTAGTGTTTTCTAATGCCGCGGAGTCAGCACGTATAACATGCCACACAACTCAAGCGTATTACCAAAGAGATAGGTTCCAATCGGGGGCACAAAGTGCAGCACAGCAGCAGGGGGCTTTTTTGGACTCAATGCCAAAGAAGCCACAGGTGAGAGCAACGAACCATGCTAGCGCAGCTGGGGGAAAGGGTGTGGCCTGGGATGTGGAAAAGCCAAGTGAGGGTCACCGTGGGGGCTTGGACTGGGACAACTACGTTGGTGTCTGTTCTCCAGGACGGCCTCCACAATTACTCTGGTTTCTCTTCAAAGCGTATAAGTCTTTCGCCTTTTACTAAAGACTTCCGTGGAGAGGAACACCTACGAGTTCAACCTATTTTTGGTAGGCTTGGCCATTTGGCTGAGCATTCTGAGTTTGTGAAAGACAAGAAAAGAGCAGTCATTCGCACGTGGGCGGTCCAAGCTACGCAGCGCCTCTGTTACGCCAGGTCAAAAGAGCCTGCGGCGACTGCGCAACGAGTCCGGCCCCCGCAGCAAACGTTAGGTGTCATCGCTTCTCGGCCTTTTGGCTAAGATCAAGTGTAGTATCTGTTCTTATCAGTTTAATATCTGATACGTCCCCTATACGGGGACTATATATTAAATGGATTTTTAGCATTGGGAGCTGAAAGAGGGGCTTGCCCCATTCGCTCCACGCATCGACCCGGTATTGCAGCGCCTCCGGGAACGGTGCACCCATCTCATGACTTGTGCAAAAACAAACAAAGACGCATCTGGAAACCACAACAAATGGTTTCAATTGAGGTGAGAAACTGTAGCACATCAGCAGCGGATCTTTTTTGGACTCAATGCCAAATAAGCTAAAGGTGACAAATTGAACTTGCCTTGGCTCTGGAGCGTGGCACGCAGAGGGAGGCTCACTGCAAGGGGCAGAGATATTTCGAGCCCAAAGGAAGGACACGCTCTGGGGAGGACTTCGGCACCAGAAAGTCTTTCCTGGAGCAAAGAAGCCGCCACACATGCAAGCTGTAGCCACGTTGTCTTTGACCTTTTCTTCAACACTATAATCAGGGGAGAGCGCGAACGCAGTCCCCCACTACCACAAATTATGCAGTCGAGATTCTCACATTTGGGGAATTCGCAGCGGTCAGCATAGCCGGGGTGCAATGGCCGAGCCTCGCCCTGGGTGAACCACCTTGGTGATCATGGTATCTCCCCTGCCAGGTAAGTATGTGTTGGACGGGTCAGAGGCAGGGCAGTGTTGCAACGACAAAGGACACGGCGTGGCGGTTCCTGCCTCTTAGCCGGCCAAAGCAGCCCATCAACCACATGTAACCCTAAGCCTTAAAGACAGATCAGGCTTGAAATAGACATAGGTTCCAATCGGGGGCACAAAGTGCTGCACTTTGCACAGCAGGGGTCTTTTTTGGACTCAATGCCAAGAAGCCAAAGGCGAGAGCCACGAACCATGCTAGCGCAGCTTCTGTCTGCATTTTCGGCCCATTTAAACCCAGTGTTTTGCTCCCTTTGAGCTCTACGCGTTCTGCTACCATAATACAAAGTTGACCCTTGCTCAGAGGCTTTGGAATACCCCCCAGATGCAGGGCAGTATTGTGTTATTTCGATAGCACATATAATAAAATTGGTACGATACAGAGAAGATTAGCATGGCCCCTGCGCAAGGATGACACGCAAATTCGTGAAGCGTTCCTCATTGCCAATTTGTAATGATTTTTCCAACATAAATCCCGATTCCTATCAAGCAGAGGTGGAAGAAGTACTCAGAACTTCCAGTTAAGTAAAAGTGAGGTTGCTTCTCTTGTTTTACACAGTATTTTGTGTTTTTGTCCAATCGGGGCCACAAACTGCAGCACAGCAGCAGGGGTCTTTTTTGGACTCAATGCCTATAGTCACTCAATAGCTTTACTCTCTAATTGTGTGCTAGTACAGATTCCAAACAACAGTGAAGATATGTTGCATTTGCAGAGAATGGGAACCTAGTTTTCCTCTTGGCTTACAAAGATTCTACCACTCATCTGCCCACATTCACAAGACACCTTAACTACCACTACGCTGGCGAGGTCAACAGCACGGTCAACAAGGTGGATTTTTCAAAAGATATGCTATATGCTCTAAGTCATTTAAGAAGGGATACAGTCCATCGGTCATCACTTAAAGTGATTTGATGTCGAGCATCTCACTGAGTTCTCAAATCAATGGGAGTCGGCACGGAGAACATCCCTCTTTACTTGTACACTCCAAAGACCTGTGTGTTTGCTGTAGCAGAGTCCAAGTGGTGTAGGCATTATACTTTTTTTTTCATTCAACAAAGAACTGTCTATTGCATTGGCCGGGAATCGGACCCGGGTCTCCCACGTGGCAGGTGAGAATTCTACCACTGAACCACCAATGCTGAATTATAAAGCCAAGCCACCATACGGCAGTTGAGGCGAAAAGTTCAGCCAACAAAGACTGTTTTCCAAGCAACCACGCTTCTATATTTCATTATAAGCTCTATATCTGTAAAGACATTCTAGTGTTCCTCCCTTAAATGGATTTGATGTTTAGCATCAAACTAGTGTTTTCTAATGCCGCGGAGTCAGCACGTATAACATGCCACACAACTCAAGCGTATTACCAAAGAGATAGGTTCCAATCGGGGGCACAAAGTGCAGCACAGCAGCAGGGGGCTTTTTTGGACTCAATGCCAAAGAAGCCACAGGTGAGAGCAACGAACCATGCTAGCGCAGCTGGGGGAAAGGGTGTGGCCTGGGATGTGGAAAAGCCAAGTGAGGGTCACCGTGGGGGCTTGGACTGGGACAACTACGTTGGTGTCTGTTCTCCAGGACGGCCTCCACAATTACTCTGGTTTCTCTTCAAAGCGTATAAGTCTTTCGCCTTTTACTAAAGACTTCCGTGGAGAGGAACACCTACGAGTTCAACCTATTTTTGGTAGGCTTGGCCATTTGGCTGAGCATTCTGAGTTTGTGAAAGACAAGAAAAGAGCAGTCATTCGCACGTGGGCGGTCCAAGCTACGCAGCGCCTCTGTTACGCCAGGTCAAAAGAGCCGCACCAAGACCTGCGGCGACTGCGCAACGAGTCCGGCCCCCGCAGCAAACGTTAGGTGTCATCGCTTCTCGGCCTTTTGGCTAAGATCAAGTGTAGTATCTGTTCTTATCAGTTTAATATCTGATACGTCCCCTATACGGGGACTATATATTAAATGGATTTTTAGCATTGGGAGCTGAAAGAGGGGCTTGCCCCATTCGCTCCACGCATCGACCCGGTATTGCAGCGCCTCCGGGAACGGTGCACCCATCTCATGACTTGTGCAAAAACAAACAAAGACGCATCTGGAAACCACAACAAATGGTTTCAATTGAGGTGAGAAACTGTAGCACATCAGCAGCGGATCTTTTTTGGACTCAATGCCAAAGAAGCTAAAGGTGACAAATTGAACTTGCCTTGGCTCTGGAGCGTGGCACGCAGAGGGAGGCTCACTGCAAGGGGCAGAGATATTTCGAGCCCAAAGGAAGGACACGCTCTGGGGAGGACTTCGGCACCAGAAAGTCTTTCCTGGAGCAAAGAAGCCGCCACACATGCAAGCTGTAGCCACGTTGTCTTTGACCTTTTCTTCAACACTATAATCAGGGGAGAGCGCGAACGCAGTCCCCCACTACCACAAATTATGCAGTCGAGATTCTCACATTTGGGGAATTCGCAGCGGTCAGCATAGCCGGGGTGCAATGGCCGAGCCTCGCCCTGGGTGAACCACCTTGGTGATCATGGTATCTCCCCTGCCAGGTAAGTATGTGTTGGACGGGTCAGAGGCAGGGCAGTGTTGCAACGACAAAGGACACGGCGTGGCGGTTCCTGCCTCTTAGCCGGCCAAAGCAGCCCATCAACCACATGTAACCCTAAGCCTTAAAGACAGATCAGGCTTGAAATAGACATAGGTTCCAATCGGGGGCACAAAGTGCTGCACTTTGCACAGCAGGGGTCTTTTTTGGACTCAATGCCAAGAAGCCAAAGGCGAGAGCCACGAACCATGCTAGCGCAGCTTCTGTCTGCATTTTCGGCCCATTTAAACCCAGTGTTTTGCTCCCTTTGAGCTCTACGCGTTCTGCTACCATAATACAAAGTTGACCCTTGCTCAGAGGCTTTGGAATACCCCCCAGATGCAGGGCAGTATTGTGTTATTTCGATAGCACATATAATAAAATTGGTACGATACAGAGAAGATTAGCATGGCCCCTGCGCAAGGATGACACGCAAATTCGTGAAGCGTTCCTCATTGCCAATTTGTAATGATTTTTCCAACATAAATCCCGATTCCTATCAAGCAGAGGTGGAAGAAGTACTCAGAACTTCCAGTTAAGTACGCTTCTATATTTCATTATAAGCTCTATATCTGTAAAGACATTCTAGTGTTCCTCCCTTAAATGGATTTGATGTTTAGCATCAAACTAGTGTTTTCTAATGCCGCGGAGTCAGCACGTATAACATGCCACACAACTCAAGCGTATTACCAAAGAGATAGGTTCCAATCGGGGGCACAAAGTGCAGCACAGCAGCAGGGGGCTTTTTTGGACTCAATGCCAAAGAAGCCACAGGTGAGAGCAACGAACCATGCTAGCGCAGCTGGGGGAAAGGGTGTGGCCTGGGATGTGGAAAAGCCAAGTGAGGGTCACCGTGGGGGCTTGGACTGGGACAACTACGTTGGTGTCTGTTCTCCAGGACGGCCTCCACAATTACTCTGGTTTCTCTTCAAAGCGTATAAGTCTTTCGCCTTTTACTAAAGACTTCCGTGGAGAGGAACACCTACGAGTTCAACCTATTTTTGGTAGGCTTGGCCATTTGGCTGAGCATTCTGAGTTTGTGAAAGACAAGAAAAGAGCAGTCATTCGCACGTGGGCGGTCCAAGCTACGCAGCGCCTCTGTTACGCCAGGTCAAAAGAGCCGCACCAAGACCTGCGGCGACTGCGCAACGAGTCCGGCCCCCGCAGCAAACGTTAGGTGTCATCGCTTCTCGGCCTTTTGGCTAAGATCAAGTGTAGTATCTGTTCTTATCAGTTTAATATCTGATACGTCCCCTATACGGGGACTATATATTAAATGGATTTTTAGCATTGGGAGCTGAAAGAGGGGCTTGCCCCATTCGCTCCACGCATCGACCCGGTATTGCAGCGCCTCCGGGAACGGTGCACCCATCTCATGACTTGTGCAAAAACAAACAAAGACGCATCTGGAAACCACAACAAATGGTTTCAATTGAGGTGAGAAACTGTAGCACATCAGCAGCGGATCTTTTTTGGACTCAATGCCAAAGAAGCTAAAGGTGACAAATTGAACTTGCCTTGGCTCTGGAGCGTGGCACGCAGAGGGAGGCTCACTGCAAGGGGCAGAGATATTTCGAGCCCAAAGGAAGGACACGCTCTGGGGAGGACTTCGGCACCAGAAAGTCTTTCCTGGAGCAAAGAAGCCGCCACACATGCAAGCTGTAGCCACGTTGTCTTTGACCTTTTCTTCAACACTATAATCAGGGGAGAGCGCGAACGCAGTCCCCCACTACCACAAATTATGCAGTCGAGATTCTCACATTTGGGGAATTCGCAGCGGTCAGCATAGCCGGGGTGCAATGGCCGAGCCTCGCCCTGGGTGAACCACCTTGGTGATCATGGTATCTCCCCTGCCAGGTAAGTATGTGTTGGACGGGTCAGAGGCAGGGCAGTGTTGCAACGACAAAGGACACGGCGTGGCGGTTCCTGCCTCTTAGCCGGCCAAAGCAGCCCATCAACCACATGTAACCCTAAGCCTTAAAGACAGATCAGGCTTGAAATAGACATAGGTTCCAATCGGGGGCACAAAGTGCTGCACTTTGCACAGCAGGGGTCTTTTTTGGACTCAATGCCAAGAAGCCAAAGGCGAGAGCCACGAACCATGCTAGCGCAGCTTCTGTCTGCATTTTCGGCCCATTTAAACCCAGTGTTTTGCTCCCTTTGAGCTCTACGCGTTCTGCTACCATAATACAAAGTTGACCCTTGCTCAGAGGCTTTGGAATACCCCCCAGATGCAGGGCAGTATTGTGTTATTTCGATAGCACATATAATAAAATTGGTACGATACAGAGAAGATTAGCATGGCCCCTGCGCAAGGATGACACGCAAATTCGTGAAGCGTTCCTCATTGCCAATTTGTAATGATTTTTCCAACATAAATCCCGATTCCTATCAAGCAGAGGTGGAAGAAGTACTCAGAACTTCCAGTTAAGTACGCTTCTATATTTCATTATAAGCTCTATATCTGTAAAGACATTCTAGTGTTCCTCCCTTAAATGGATTTGATGTTTAGCATCAAACTAGTGTTTTCTAATGCCGCGGAGTCAGCACGTATAACATGCCACACAACTCAAGCGTATTACCAAAGAGATAGGTTCCAATCGGGGGCACAAAGTGCAGCACAGCAGCAGGGGGCTTTTTTGGACTCAATGCCAAAGAAGCCACAGGTGAGAGCAACGAACCATGCTAGCGCAGCTGGGGGAAAGGGTGTGGCCTGGGATGTGGAAAAGCCAAGTGAGGGTCACCGTGGGGGCTTGGACTGGGACAACTACGTTGGTGTCTGTTCTCCAGGACGGCCTCCACAATTACTCTGGTTTCTCTTCAAAGCGTATAAGTCTTTCGCCTTTTACTAAAGACTTCCGTGGAGAGGAACACCTACGAGTTCAACCTATTTTTGGTAGGCTTGGCCATTTGGCTGAGCATTCTGAGTTTGTGAAAGACAAGAAAAGAGCAGTCATTCGCACGTGGGCGGTCCAAGCTACGCAGCGCCTCTGTTACGCCAGGTCAAAAGAGCCGCACCAAGACCTGCGGCGACTGCGCAACGAGTCCGGCCCCCGCAGCAAACGTTAGGTGTCATCGCTTCTCGGCCTTTTGGCTAAGATCAAGTGTAGTATCTGTTCTTATCAGTTTAATATCTGATACGTCCCCTATACGGGGACTATATATTAAATGGATTTTTAGCATTGGGAGCTGAAAGAGGGGCTTGCCCCATTCGCTCCACGCATCGACCCGGTATTGCAGCGCCTCCGGGAACGGTGCACCCATCTCATGACTTGTGCAAAAACAAACAAAGACGCATCTGGAAACCACAACAAATGGTTTCAATTGAGGTGAGAAACTGTAGCACATCAGCAGCGGATCTTTTTTGGACTCAATGCCAAAGAAGCTAAAGGTGACAAATTGAACTTGCCTTGGCTCTGGAGCGTGGCACGCAGAGGGAGGCTCACTGCAAGGGGCAGAGATATTTCGAGCCCAAAGGAAGGACACGCTCTGGGGAGGACTTCGGCACCAGAAAGTCTTTCCTGGAGCAAAGAAGCCGCCACACATGCAAGCTGTAGCCACGTTGTCTTTGACCTTTTCTTCAACACTATAATCAGGGGAGAGCGCGAACGCAGTCCCCCACTACCACAAATTATGCAGTCGAGATTCTCACATTTGGGGAATTCGCAGCGGTCAGCATAGCCGGGGTGCAATGGCCGAGCCTCGCCCTGGGTGAACCACCTTGGTGATCATGGTATCTACCCTGCCAGGTAAGTATGTGTTGGACGGGTCAGAGGCAGGGCAGTGTTGCAACGACAAAGGACACGGCGTGGCGGTTCCTGCCTCTTAGCCGGCCAAAGCAGCCCATCAACCACATGTAACCCTAAGCCTTAAAGACAGATCAGGCTTGAAATAGACATAGGTTCCAATCGGGGGCACAAAGTGCTGCACTTTGCACAGCAGGGGTCTTTTTTGGACTCAATGCCAAGAAGCCAAAGGCGAGAGCCACGAACCATGCTAGCGCAGCTTCTGTCTGCATTTTCGGCCCATTTAAACCCAGTGTTTTGCTCCCTTTGAGCTCTACGCGTTCTGCTACCATAATACAAAGTTGACCCTTGCTCAGAGGCTTTGGAATACCCCCCAGATGCAGGGCAGTATTGTGTTATTTCGATAGCACATATAATAAAATTGGTACGATACAGAGAAGATTAGCATGGCCCCTGCGCAAGGATGACACGCAAATTCGTGAAGCGTTCCTCATTGCCAATTTGTAATGATTTTTCCAACATAAATCCCGATTCCTATCAAGCAGAGGTGGAAGAAGTACTCAGAACTTCCAGTTAAGTAAAAGTGAGGTTGCTTCTCTTGTTTTACACAGTATTTTGTGTTTTTGTCCAATCGGGGCCACAAACTGCAGCACAGCAGCAGGGGTCTTTTTTGGACTCAATGCCTATAGTCACTCAATAGCTTTACTCTCTAATTGTGTGCTAGTACAGATTCCAAACAACAGTGAAGATATGTTGCATTTGCAGAGAATGGGAACCTAGTTTTCCTCTTGGCTTACAAAGATTCTACCACTCATCTGCCCACATTCACAAGACACCTTAACTACCACTACGCTGGCGAGGTCAACAGCACGGTCAACAAGGTGGATTTTTCAAAAGATATGCTATATGCTCTAAGTCATTTAAGAAGGGATACAGTCCATCGGTCATCACTTAAAGTGATTTGATGTCGAGCATCTCACTGAGTTCTCAAATCAATGGGAGTCGGCACGGAGAACATCCCTCTTTACTTGTACACTCCAAAGACCTGTGTGTTTGCTGTAGCAGAGTCCAAGTGGTGTAGGCATTATACTTTTTTTTTCATTCAACAAAGAACTGTCTATTGCATTGGCCGGGAATCGGACCCGGGTCTCCCACGTGGCAGGTGAGAATTCTACCACTGAACCACCAATGCTGAATTATAAAGCCAAGCCACCATACGGCAGTTGAGGCGAAAAGTTCAGCCAACAAAGACTGTTTTCCAAGCAACCACGCTTCTATATTTCATTATAAGCTCTATATCCGTAAAGACATTCTAGTGTTCCTCCCTTAAATGGATTTGATGTTTAGCATCAAACTAGTGTTTTCTAATGCCGCGGAGTCAGCACGTATAACATGCCACACAACTCAAGCGTATTACCAAAGAGATAGGTTCCAATCGGGGGCACAAAGTGCAGCACAGCAGCAGGGGGCTTTTTTGGACTCAATGCCAAAGAAGCCACAGGTGAGAGCAACGAACCATGCTAGCGCAGCTGGGGGAAAGGGTGTGGCCTGGGATGTGGAAAAGCCAAGTGAGGGTCACCGTGGGGGCTTGGACTGGGACAACTACTTTGGTGTCTGTTCTCCAGGACGGCCTCCACAATTACTCTGGTTTCTCTTCAAAGCGTATAAGTCTTTCGCCTTTTACTAAAGACTTCCGTGGAGAGGAACACCTACGAGTTCAACCTATTTTTGGTAGGCTTGGCCATTTGGCTGAGCATTCTGAGTTTGTGAAAGACAAGAAAAGAGCAGTCATTCGCACGTGGGCGGTCCAAGCTACGCAGCGCCTCTGTTACGCCAGGTCAAAAGAGCCGCACCAAGACCTGCGGCGACTGCGCAACGAGTCCGGCCCCCGCAGCAAACGTTAGGTGTCATCGCTTCTCGGCCTTTTGGCTAAGATCAAGTGTAGTATCTGTTCTTATCAGTTTAATATCTGATACGTCCCCTATACGGGGACTATATATTAAATGGATTTTTAGCATTGGGAGCTGAAAGAGGGGCTTGCCCCATTCGCTCCACGCATCGACCCGGTATTGCAGCGCCTCCGGGAACGGTGCACCCATCTCATGACTTGTGCAAAAACAAACAAAGACGCATCTGGAAACCACAACAAATGGTTTCAATTGAGGGGAGAAACTGTAGCACATCAGCAGCGGATCTTTTTTGGACTCAATGCCAAAGAAGCTAAAGGTGACAAATTGAACTTGCCTTGGCTCTGGAGCGTGGCACGCAGAGGGAGGCTCACTGCAAGGGGCAGAGATATTTCGAGCCCAAAGGAAGGACACGCTCTGGGGAGGACTTCGGCACCAGAAAGTCTTTCCTGGAGCAAAGAAGCCGCCACACATGCAAGCTGTAGCCACGTTGTCTTTGACCTTTTCTTCAACACTATAATCAGGGGAGAGCGCGAACGCAGTCCCCCACTCCCACAAATTATGCAGTCGAGATTCTCACATTTGGGGAATTCGCAGCGGTCAGCATAGCCGGGGTGCAATGGCCGAGCCTCGCCCTGGGTGAACCACCTTGGTGATCATGGTATCTCCCCTGCCAGGTAAGTATGTGTTGGACGGGTCAGAGGCAGGGCAGTGTTGCAACGACAAAGGACACGGCGTGGCGGTTCCTGCCTCTTAGCCGGCCAAAGCAGCCCATCAACCACATGTAACCCTAAGCCTTAAAGACAGATCAGGCTTGAAATAGACATAGGTTCCAATCGGGGGCACAAAGTGCTGCACTTTGCACAGCAGGGGTCTTTTTTGGACTCAATGCCAAGAAGCCAAAGGCGAGAGCCACGAACCATGCTAGCGCAGCTTCTGTCTGCATTTTCGGCCCATTTAAACCCAGTGTTTTGCTCCCTTTGAGCTCTACGCGTTCTGCTACCATAATACAAAGTTGACCCTTGCTCAGAGGCTTTGGAATACCCCCCAGATGCAGGGCAGTATTGTGTTATTTCGATAGCACATATAATAAAATTGGTACGATACAGAGACGATTAGCATGGCCCCTGTGCAAGGATGACACGCAAATTCGTGAAGCGTTCCTCATTGCCAATTTGTAATGATTTTTCCTACATAAATCCCGATTCCTATCAAGCAGAGGTGGAAGAAGTACTCAGAACTTCCAGTTAAGTAAAAGTGAGGTTGCTTCTCTTGTTTTACACAGTATTTTGTGTTTTTGTCCAATCGGGGCCACAAACTGCAGCACAGCAGCAGGGGTCTTTTTTGGACTCAATGCCTATAGTCACTCAATAGCTTTACTCTCTAATTGTGTGCTAGTACAGATTCCAAACAACAGTGAAGATATGTTGCATTTGCAGAGAATGGGAACCTAGTTTTCCTCTTGGCTTACAAAGATTCTACCACTCATCTGCCCACATTCACAAGACACCTTAACTACCACTACGCTGGCGAGGTCAACAGCACGGTCAACAAGGTGGATTTTTCAAAAGATATGCTATATGCTCTAAGTCATTTAAGAAGGGATACAGTCCATCGGTCATCACTTAAAGTGATTTGATGTCGAGCATCTCACTGAGTTCTCAAATCAATGGGAGTCGGCACAGAGAACATCCCTCTTTACTTGTACACTCCAAAGACCTGTGTGTTTGCTGTAGCAGAGTCCAAGTGGTGTAGGCATTATACTTTTTTTTTCATTCAACAAAGAACTGTCTATTGCATTGGCCGGGAATCGGACCCGGGTCTCCCACGTGGCAGGTGAGAATTCTACCACTGAACCACCAATGCTGAATTATAAAGCCAAGCCACCATACGGCAGTTGAGGCGAAAAGTTCAGCCAACAAAGACTGTTTTCCAAGCAACCACGCTTCTATATTTCATTATAAGCTCTATATCCGTAAAGACATTCTAGTGTTCCTCCCTTAAATGGATTTGATGTTTAGCATCAAACTAGTGTTTTCTAATGCCGCGGAGTCAGCACGTATAACATGCCACACAACTCAAGCGTATTACCAAAGAGATAGGTTCCAATCGGGGGCACAAAGTGCAGCACAGCAGCAGGGGGCTTTTTTGGACTCAATGCCAAAGAAGCCACAGGTGAGAGCAACGAACCATGCTAGTGCAGCTGGGGGAAAGGGTGTGGCCTGGGATGTGGAAAAGCCAAGTGAGGGTCACCGCGGGGGCTTGGACTGGGACAACTACGTTGGTGTCTGTTCTCCAGGACGGCCTCCACAATTACTCTGGTTTCTCTTCAAAGCGTATAAGTCTTTCGCCTTTTACTAAAGACTTCCGTGGAGAGGAACACCTACGAGTTCAACCTATTTTTGGTAGGCTTGGCCATTTGGCTGAGCATTCTGAGTTTGTGAAAGACAAGAAAAGAGCAGTCATTCGCACGTGGGCGGTCCAAGCTACGCAGCGCCTCTGTTACGCCAGGTCAAAAGAGCCGCACCAAGACCTGCGGCGACTGCGCAACGAGTCCGGCCCCCGCAGCAAACGTTAGGTGTCATCGCTTCTCGGCCTTTTGGCTAAGATCAAGTGTAGTATCTGTTCTTATCAGTTTAATATCTGATACGTCCCCTATACGGGGACTATATATTAAATGGATTTTTAGCATTGGGAGCTGAAAGAGGGGCTTGCCCCATTCGCTCCACGCATCGACCCGGTATTGCAGCGCCTCCGGGAACGGTGCACCCATCTCATGACTTGTGCAAAAACAAACAAAGACGCATCTGGAAACCACAACAAATGGTTTCAATTGAGGGGAGAAACTGTAGCACATCAGCAGCGGATCTTTTTTGGACTCAATGCCAAAGAAGCTAAAGGTGACAAATTGAACTTGCCTTGGCTCTGGAGCGTGGCACGCAGAGGGAGGCTCACTGCAAGGGGCAGAGATATTTCGAGCCCAAAGGAAGGACACGCTCTGGGGAGGACTTCGGCACCAGAAAGTCTTTCCTGGAGCAAAGAAGCCGCCACACATGCAAGCTGTAGCCACGTTGTCTTTGACCTTTTCTTCAACACTATAATCAGGGGAGAGCGCGAACGCAGTCCCCCACTCCCACAAATTATGCAGTCGAGATTCTCACATTTGGGGAATTCGCAGCGGTCAGCATAGCCGGGGTGCAATGGCCGAGCCTCGCCCTGGGTGAACCACCTTGGTGATCATGGTATCTCCCCTGCCAGGTAAGTATGTGTTGGACGGGTCAGAGGCAGGGCAGTGTTGCAACGACAAAGGACACGGCGTGGCGGTTCCTGCCTCTTAGCCGGCCAAAGCAGCCCATCAACCACATGTAACCCTAAGCCTTAAAGACAGATCAGGCTTGAAATAGACATAGGTTCCAATCGGGGGCACAAAGTGCTGCACTTTGCACAGCAGGGGTCTTTTTTGGACTCAATGCCAAGAAGCCAAAGGCGAGAGCCACGAACCATGCTAGCGCAGCTTCTGTCTGCATTTTCGGCCCATTTAAACCCAGTGTTTTGCTCCCTTTGAGCTCTACGCGTTCTGCTACCATAATACAAAGTTGACCCTTGCTCAGAGGCTTTGGAATACCCCCCAGATGCAGGGCAGTATTGTGTTATTTCGATAGCACATATAATAAAATTGGTACGATACAGAGACGATTAGCATGGCCCCTGTGCAAGGATGACACGCAAATTCGTGAAGCGTTCCTCATTGCCAATTTGTAATGATTTTTCCTACATAAATCCCGATTCCTATCAAGCAGAGGTGGAAGAAGTACTCAGAACTTCCAGTTAAGTAAAAGTGAGGTTGCTTCTCTTGTTTTACACAGTATTTTGTGTTTTTGTCCAATCGGGGCCACAAACTGCAGCACAGCAGCAGGGGTCTTTTTTGGACTCAATGCCTATAGTCACTCAATAGCTTTACTCTCTAATTGTGTGCTAGTACAGATTCCAAACAACAGTGAAGATATGTTGCATTTGCAGAGAATGGGAACCTAGTTTTCCTCTTGGCTTACAAAGATTCTACCACTCATCTGCCCACATTCACAAGACACCTTAACTACCACTACGCTGGCGAGGTCAACAGCACGGTCAACAAGGTGGATTTTTCAAAAGATATGCTATATGCTCTAAGTCATTTAAGAAGGGATACAGTCCATCGGTCATCACTTAAAGTGATTTGATGTCGAGCATCTCACTGAGTTCTCAAATCAATGGGAGTCGGCACAGAGAAAATCCCTCTTTACTTGTACACTCCAAAGACCTGTGTGTTTGCTGTAGCAGAGTCCAAGTGGTGTAGGCATTATACTTTTTTTTTCATTCAACAAAGAACTGTCTATTGCATTGGCCGGGAATCGGACCCGGGTCTCCCACGTGGCAGGTGAGAATTCTACCACTGAACCACCAATGCTGAATTATAAAGCCAAGCCACCATACGGCAGTTGAGGCGAAAAGTTCAGCCAACAAAGACTGTTTTCCAAGCAACCACGCTTCTATATTTCATTATAAGCTCTATATCCGTAAAGACATTCTAGTGTTCCTCCCTTAAATGGATTTGATGTTTAGCATCAAACTAGTGTTTTCTAATGCCGCGGAGTCAGCACGTATAACATGCCACACAACTCAAGCGTATTACCAAAGAGATAGGTTCCAATCGGGGGCACAAAGTGCAGCACAGCAGCAGGGGGCTTTTTTGGACTCAATGCCAAAGAAGCCACAGGTGAGAGCAACGAACCATGCTAGTGCAGCTGGGGGAAAGGGTGTGGCCTGGGATGTGGAAAAGCCAAGTGAGGGTCACCGCGGGGGCTTGGACTGGGACAACTACGTTGGTGTCTGTTCTCCAGGACGGCCTCCACAATTACTCTGGTTTCTCTTCAAAGCGTATAAGTCTTTCGCCTTTTACTAAAGACTTCCGTGGAGAGGAACACCTACGAGTTCAACCTATTTTTGGTAGGCTTGGCCATTTGGCTGAGCATTCTGAGTTTGTGAAAGACAAGAAAAGAGCAGTCATTCGCACGTGGGCGGTCCAAGCTACGCAGCGCCTCTGTTACGCCAGGTCAAAAGAGCCGCACCAAGACCTGCGGCGACTGCGCAACGAGTCCGGCCCCCGCAGCAAACGTTAGGTGTCATCGCTTCTCGGCCTTTTGGCTAAGATCAAGTGTAGTATCTGTTCTTATCAGTTTAATATCTGATACGTCCCCTATACGGGGACTATATATTAAATGGATTTTTAGCATTGGGAGCTGAAAGAGGGGCTTGCCCCATTCGCTCCACGCATCGACCCGGTATTGCAGCGCCTCCGGGAACGGTGCACCCATCTCATGACTTGTGCAAAAACAAACAAAGACGCATCTGGAAACCACAACAAATGGTTTCAATTGAGGGGAGAAACTGTAGCACATCAGCAGCGGATCTTTTTTGGACTCAATGCCAAAGAAGCTAAAGGTGACAAATTGAACTTGCCTTGGCTCTGGAGCGTGGCACGCAGAGGGAGGCTCACTGCAAGGGGCAGAGATATTTCGAGCCCAAAGGAAGGACACGCTCTGGGGAGGACTTCGGCACCAGAAAGTCTTTCCTGGAGCAAAGAAGCCGCCACACATGCAAGCTGTAGCCACGTTGTCTTTGACCTTTTCTTCAACACTATAATCAGGGGAGAGCGCGAACGCAGTCCCCCACTCCCACAAATTATGCAGTCGAGATTCTCACATTTGGGGAATTCGCAGCGGTCAGCATAGCCGGGGTGCAATGGCCGAGCCTCGCCCTGGGTGAACCACCTTGGTGATCATGGTATCTCCCCTGCCAGGTAAGTATGTGTTGGACGGGTCAGAGGCAGGGCAGTGTTGCAACGACAAAGGACACGGCGTGGCGGTTCCTGCCTCTTAGCCGGCCAAAGCAGCCCATCAACCACATGTAACCCTAAGCCTTAAAGACAGATCAGGCTTGAAATAGACATAGGTTCCAATCGGGGGCACAAAGTGCTGCACTTTGCACAGCAGGGGTCTTTTTTGGACTCAATGCCAAGAAGCCAAAGGCGAGAGCCACGAACCATGCTAGCGCAGCTTCTGTCTGCATTTTCGGCCCATTTAAACCCAGTGTTTTGCTCCCTTTGAGCTCTACGCGTTCTGCTACCATAATACAAAGTTGACCCTTGCTCAGAGGCTTTGGAATACCCCCCAGATGCAGGGCAGTATTGTGTTATTTCGATAGCACATATAATAAAATTGGTACGATACAGAGAAGATTAGCATGGCCCCTGCGCAAGGATGACACGCAAATTCGTGAAGCGTTCCTCATTGCCAATTTGTAATGATTTTTCCAACATAAATCCCGATTCCTATCAAGCAGAGGTGGAAGAAGTACTCAGAACTTCCAGTTAAGTAAAAGTGAGGTTGCTTCTCTTGTTTTACACAGTATTTTGTGTTTTTGTCCAATCGGGGCCACAAACTGCAGCACAGCAGCAGGGGTCTTTTTTGGACTCAATGCCTATAGTCACTCAATAGCTTTACTCTCTAATTGTGTGCTAGTACAGATTCCAAACAACAGTGAAGATATGTTGCATTTGCAGAGAATGGGAACCTAGTTTTCCTCTTGGCTTACAAAGATTCTACCACTCATCTGCCCACATTCACAAGACACCTTAACTACCACTACGCTGGCGAGGTCAACAGCACGGTCAACAAGGTGGATTTTTCAAAAGATATGCTATATGCTCTAAGTCATTTAAGAAGGGATACAGTCCATCGGTCATCACTTAAAGTGATTTGATGTCGAGCATCTCACTGAGTTCTCAAATCAATGGGAGTCGGCACGGAGAACATCCCTCTTTACTTGTACACTCCAAAGACCTGTGTGTTTGCTGTAGCAGAGTCCAAGTGGTGTAGGCATTATACTTTTTTTTTCATTCAACAAAGAACTGTCTATTGCATTGGCCGGGAATCGGACCCGGGTCTCCCACGTGGCAGGTGAGAATTCTACCACTGAACCACCAATGCTGAATTATAAAGCCAAGCCACCATACGGCAGTTGAGGCGAAAAGTTCAGCCAACAAAGACTGTTTTCCAAGCAACCACGCTTCTATATTTCATTATAAGCTCTATATCCGTAAAGACATTCTAGTGTTCCTCCCTTAAATGGATTTGATGTTTAGCATCAAACTAGTGTTTTCTAATGCCGCGGAGTCAGCACGTATAACATGCCACACAACTCAAGCGTATTACCAAAGAGATAGGTTCCAATCGGGGGCACAAAGTGCAGAACAGCAGCAGGGGGCTTTTTTGGACTCAATGCCAAAGAAGCCACAGGTGAGAGCAACGAACCATGCTAGCGCAGCTGGGGGAAAGGGTGTGGCCTGGGATGTGGAAAAGCCAAGTGAGGGTCACCGCGGGGGCTTGGACTGGGACAACTACGTTGGTGTCTGTTCTCCAGGACGGCCTCCACAATTACTCTGGTTTCTCTTCAAAGCGTATAAGTCTTTCGCCTTTTACTAAAGACTTCCGTGGAGAGGAACACCTACGAGTTCAACCTATTTTTGGTAGGCTTGGCCATTTGGCTGAGCATTCTGAGTTTGTGAAAGACAAGAAAAGAGCAGTCATTCGCACGTGGGCGGTCCAAGCTACGCAGCGCCTCTTTTACGCCAGGTCAAAAGAGCCGCACCAAGACCTGCGGCGACTGCGCAACGAGTCCGGCCCCCGCAGCAAACGTTAGGTGTCATCGCTTCTCGGCCTTTTGGCTAAGATCAAGTGTAGTATCTGTTCTTATCAGTTTAATATCTGATACGTCCCCTATACGGGGACTATATATTAAATGGATTTTTAGCATTGGGAGCTGAAAGAGGGGCTTGCCCCATTCGCTCCACGCATCGACCCGGTATTGCAGCGCCTCCGGGAACGGTGCACCCATCTCATGACTTGTGCAAAAACAAACAAAGACGCATCTGGAAACCACAACAAATGGTTTCAATTGAGGGGAGAAACTGTAGCACATCAGCAGCGGATCTTTTTTGGACTCAATGCCAAAGAAGCTAAAGGTGACAAATTGAACTTGCCTTGGCTCTGGAGCGTGGCACGCAGAGGGAGGCTCACTGCAAGGGGCAGAGATATTTCGAGCCCAAAGGAAGGACACGCTCTGGGGAGGACTTCGGCACCAGAAAGTCTTTCCTGGAGCAAAGAAGCCGCCACACATGCAAGCTGTAGCCACGTTGTCTTTGACCTTTTCTTCAACACTATAATCAGGGGAGAGCGCGAACGCAGTCCCCCACTCCCACAAATTATGCAGTCGAGATTCTCACATTTGGGGAATTCGCAGCGGTCAGCATAGCCGGGGTGCAATGGCCGAGCCTCGCCCTGGGTGAACCACCTTGGTGATCATGGTATCTCCCCTGCCAGGTAAGTATGTGTTGGACGGGTCAGAGGCAGGGCAGTGTTGCAACGACAAAGGACACGGCGTGGCGGTTCCTGCCTCTTAGCCGGCCAAAGCAGCCCATCAACCACATGTAACCCTAAGCCTTAAAGACAGATCAGGCTTGAAATAGACATAGGTTCCAATCGGGGGCACAAAGTGCTGCTGTGCTGCACTTTGCACAACAGGGGTCTTTTTTGGACTCAATGCCAAGAAGCCAAAGGCGAGAGCCACGAACCATGCTAGCGCAGCTTCTGTCTGCATTTTCGGCCCATTTAAACCCAGTGTTTTGCTCCCTTTGAGCTCTACGCGTTCTGCTACCATAATACAAAGTTGACCCTTGCTCAGAGGCTTTGGAATACCCCCCAGATGCAGGGCAGTATTGTGTTATTTCGATAGCACATATAATAAAATTGGTACGATACAGAGAAGATTAGCATGGCCCCTGCGCAAGGATGACACGCAAATTCGTGAAGCGTTCCTCATTGCCAATTTGTAATGATTTTTCCAACATAAATCCCGATTCCTATCAAGCAGAGGTGGAAGAAGTACTCAGAACTTCCAGTTAAGTAAAAGTGAGGTTGCTTCTCTTGTTTCACACAGTATTTTGTGTTTTTGTCCAATCGGGGCCACAAACTGCAGCACAGCAGCAGGGGTCTTTTTTGGACTCAATGCCTATAGTCACTCAATAGCTTTACTCTCTAATTGTGTGCTAGTACAGATTCCAAACAACAGTGAAGATATGTTGCATTTGCAGAGAATGGGAACCTAGTTTTCCTCTTGGCTTACAAAGATTCTACCACTCATCTGCCCACATTCACAAGACACCTTAACTACCACTACGCTGGCGAGGTCAACAGCACGGTCAACAAGGTGGATTTTTCAAAAGATATGCTATATGCTCTAAGTCATTTAAGAAGGGATACAGTCCATCGGTCATCACTTAAAGTGATTTGATGTCGAGCATCTCACTGAGTTCTCAAATCAATGGGAGTCGGCACGGAGAACATCCCTCTTTACTTGTACACTCCAAAGACCTGTGTGTTTGCTGTAGCAGAGTCCAAGTGGTGTAGGCATTATACTTTTTTTTTCATTCAACAAAGAACTGTCTATTGCATTGGCCGGGAATCGGACCCGGGTCTCCCACGTGGCAGGTGAGAATTCTACCACTGAACCACCAATGCTGAATTATAAAGCCAAGCCACCATACGGCAGTTGAGGCGAAAAGTTCAGCCAACACAGACTGTTTTCCAAGCAACCACGCTTCTATATTTCATTATAAGCTCTATATCCGTAAAGACATTCTAGTGTTCCTCCCTTAAATGGATTTGATGTTTAGCATCAAACTAGTGTTTTCTAATGCCGCGGAGTCAGCACGTATAACATGCCACACAACTCAAGCGTATTACCAAAGAGATAGGTTCCAATCGGGGGCACAAAGTGCAGCACAGCAGCAGGGGTCTTTTTTGGACTCAATGCCAAAGAAGCCACAGGTGAGAGCAACGAACCATGCTAGCGCAGCTGGGGGAAAGGGTGTGGCCTGGGATGTGGAAAAGCCAAGTGAGGGTCACCGCGGGGGCTTGGACTGGGACAACTACGTTGGTGTCTGTTCTCCAGGACGGCCTCCACAATTACTCTGGTTTCTCTTCAAAGCGTATAAGTCTTTCGCCTTTTACTAAAGACTTCCGTGGAGAGGAACACCTACGAGTTCAACCTATTTTTGGTAGGCTTGGCCATTTGGCTGAGCATTCTGAGTTTGTGAAAGACAAGAAAAGAGCAGTCATTCGCACGTGGGCGGTCCAAGCTACGCAGCGCCTCTGTTACGCCAGGTCAAAAGAGCCGCACCAAGACCTGCGGCGACTGCGCAACGAGTCCGGCCCCCGCAGCAAACGTTAGGTGTCATCGCTTCTCGGCCTTTTGGCTAAGATCAAGTGTAGTATCTGTTCTTATCAGTTTAATATCTGATACGTCCCCTATACGGGGACTATATATTAAATGGATTTTTAGCATTGGGAGCTGAAAGAGGGGCTTGCCCCATTCGCTCCACGCATCGACCCGGTATTGCAGCGCCTCCGGGAACGGTGCACCCATCTCATGACTTGTGCAAAAACAAACAAAGACGCATCTGGAAACCACAACAAATGGTTTCAATTGAGGGGAGAAACTGTAGCACATCAGCAGCGGATCTTTTTGGACTCAATGCCAAAGAAGCTAAAGGTGACAAATTGAACTTGCCTTGGCTCTGGAGCGTGGCACGCAGAGGGAGGCTCACTGCAAGGGGCAGAGATATTTCGAGCCCAAAGGAAGGACACGCTCTGGGGAGGACATCGGCACCAGAAAGTCTTTCCTGGAGCAAAGAAGCCGCCACACATGCAAGCTGTAGCCACGTTGTCTTTGACCTTTTCTTCAACACTATAATCAGGGGAGAGCGCGAACGCAGTCCCCCACTACCACAAATTATGCAGTCGAGATTCTCACATTTGGGGAATTCGCAGCGGTCAGCATAGCCGGGGTGCAATGGCCGAGCCTCGCCCTGGGTGAACCACCTTGGTGATCATGGTATCTCCCCTGCCAGGTAAGTATGAGTTGGACGGGTCAGAGGCAGGGCAGTGTTGCAACGACAAAGGACACGGCGTGGCGGTTCCTGCCTCTTAGCCGGCCAAAGCAGCCCATCAACCACATGTAACCCTAAGCCTTAAAGACAGATCAGGCTTGAAATAGACATAGGTTCCAATCGGGGGCACAAAGTGCAGCACAGCAGCAGGGGTCTTTTTTGGACTCAATGCCAAGAAGCCAAAGGCGAGAGCCACGAACCATGCTAGCGCAGCTTCTGTCTGCATTTTCGGCCCATTTAAACCCAGTGTTTTGCTCCCTTTGAGCTCTACGCGTTCTGCTACCATAATACAAAGTTGACCCTTGCTCAGAGGCTTTGGAATACCCCCCAGATGCAGGGCAGTATTGTGTTATTTCGATAGCACATATAATAAAATTGGTACGATACAGAGAAGATTAGCATGGCCCCTGCGCAAGGATGACACGCAAATTCGTGAAGCGTTCCTCATTGCCAATTTGTAATGATTTTTCCAACATAAATCCCGATTCCTATCAAGCAGAGGTGGAAGAAGTACTCAGAACTTCCAGTTAAGTAAAAGTGAGGTTGCTTCTCTTGTTTTACACAGTATTTTGTGTTTTTGTCCAATCGGGGCCACAAACTGCAGCACAGCAGCAGGGGTCTTTTTTGGACTCAATGCCTATAGTCACTCAATAGCTTTACTCTCTAATTGTGTGCTAGTACAGATTCCAAACAACAGTGAAGATATGTTGCATTTGCAGAGAATGGGAACCTAGTTTTCCTCTTGGCTTACAAAGATTCTACCACTCATCTGCCCACATTCCCAAGACACCTTAACTACCACTACGCTGGCGAGGTCAACAGCACGGTCAACAAGGTGGATTTTTCAAAAGATATGCTATATGCTCTAAGTCATTTAAGAAAGGATACAGTCCATCGGTCATCACTTAAAGTGATTTGATGTCGAGCATCTCACTGAGTTCTCAAATCAATGGGAGTCGGCACGGAGAACATCCCTCTTTACTTGTACACTCCAAAGACCTGTGTGTTTGCTGTAGCAGAGTCCAAGTGGTGTAGGCATTATACTTTTTTTTTCATTCAACAAAGAACTGTCTATTGCATTGGCCGGGAATCGGACCCGGGTCTCCCACGTGGCAGGTGAGAATTCTACCACTGAACCACCAATGCTGAATTATAAAGCCAAGCCACCATACGGCAGTTGAGGCGAAAAGTTCAGCCAACAAAGACTGTTTTCCAAGCAACCACGCTTCTATATTTCATTATAAGCTCTATATCCGTAAAGACATTCTAGTGTTCCTCCCTTAAATGGATTTGATGTTTAGCATCAAACTAGTGTTTTCTAATGCCGCGGAGTCAGCACGTATAACATGCCACACAACTCAAGCGTATTACCAAAGAGATAGGTTCCAATCGGGGGCACAAAGTGCAGCACAGCAGCAGGGGTCTTTTTTGGACTCAATGCCAAAGAAGCCACAGGTGAGAGCAACGAACCATGCTAGCGCAGCTGGGGGAAAGGGTGTGGCCTGGGATGTGGAAAAGCCAAGTGAGGGTCACCGCGGGGGCTTGGACTGGGACAACTACGTTGGTGTCTGTTCTCCAGGACGGCCTCCACAATTACTCTGGTTTCTCTTCAAAGCGTATAAGTCTTTCGCCTTTTACTAAAGACTTCCGTGGAGAGGAACACCTACGAGTTCAACCTATTTTTGGTAGGCTTGGCCATTTGGCTGAGCATTCTGAGTTTGTGAAAGACAAGAAAAGAGCAGTCATTCGCACGTGGGCGGTCCAAGCTACGCAGCGCCTCTGTTACGCCAGGTCAAAAGAGCCGCACCAAGACCTGCGGCGACTGCGCAACGAGTCCGGCCCCCGCAGCAAACGTTAGGTGTCATCGCTTCTCGGCCTTTTGGCTAAGATCAAGTGTAGTATCTGTTCTTATCAGTTTAATATCTGATACGTCCCCTATACGGGGACTATATATTAAATGGATTTTTAGC
Organism: Notothenia rossii; assembly: GCF_949606895.1. Classification (NCBI taxonomy): domain Eukaryota; kingdom Metazoa; phylum Chordata; class Actinopteri; order Perciformes; family Nototheniidae; genus Notothenia; species Notothenia rossii. Next base: position 17,050,079 of record NC_136901.1, read on the forward strand.
ATTGGGAGCTGAAAGAGGGGCTTGCCCCATTCGCTCCACGCATCGACCCGGTATTGCAGCGCCTCCGGGAACGGTGCACCCATCTCATGACTTGTGCAAAAACAAACAAAGACGCATCTGGAAACCACAACAAATGGTTTCAATTGAGGGGAGATACTGTAGCACATCAGCAGCGGATCCTTTTTGGACTCAATGCCAAAGAAGCTAAAGGTGACAAATTGAACTTGCCTTGGCTCTGGAGCGTGGCACGCAGAGGGAGGCTCACTGCAAGGGGCAGAGATATTTCGAGCCCAAAGGAAGGACACGCTCTGGGGAGGACATCGGCACCAGAAAGTCTTTCCTGGAGCAAAGAAGCCGCCACACATGCAAGCTGTAGCCACGTTGTCTTTGACCTTTTCTTCAACACTATAATCAGGGGAGAGCGCGAACGCAGTCCCCCACTACCACAAATTATGCAGTCGAGATTCTCACATTTGGGGAATTCGCAGCGGTCAGCATAGCCGGGGTGCAATGGCCGAGCCTCGCCCTGGGTGAACCACCTTGGTGATCATGGTATCTCCCCTGCCAGGTAAGTATGAGTTGGACGGGTCAGAGGCAGGGCAGTGTTGCAACGACAAAGGACACGGCGTGGCGGTTCCTGCCTCTTAGCCGGCCAAAGCAGCCCATCAACCACATGTAACCCTAAGCCTTAAAGACAGATCAGGCTTGAAATAGACATAGGTTCCAATCGGGGGCACAAAGTGCAGCACAGCAGCAGGGGTCTTTTTTGGACTCAATGCCAAGAAGCCAAAGGCGAGAGCCACGAACCATGCTAGCGCAGCTTCTGTCTGCATTTTCGGCCCATTTAAACCCAGTGTTTTGCTCCCTTTGAGCTCTACGCGTTCTGCTACCATAATACAAAGTTGACCCTTGCTCAGAGGCTTTGGAATACCCCCCAGATGCAAGGCAGTATTGTGTTATTTCGATAGCACATATAATAAAATTGGTACGATACAGAGAAGATTAGCATGGCCCCTGCGCAAGGATGACACGCAAATTCGTGAAGCGTTCCTCATTGCCAATTTGTAATGATTTTTCCAACATAAATCCCGATTCCTATCAAGCAGAGGTGGAAGAAGTACTCAGAACTTCCAGTTAAGTAAAAGTGAGGTTGCTTCTCTTGTTTTACACAGTATTTTGTGTTTTTGTCCAATCGGGGCCACAAACTGCAGCACAGCAGCAGGGGTCTTTTTTGGACTCAATGCCTATAGTCACTCAATAGCTTTACTCTCTAATTGTGTGCTAGTACAGATTCCAAACAACAGTGAAGATATGTTGCATTTGCAGAGAATGGGAACCTAGTTTTCCTCTTGGCTTACAAAGATTCTACCACTCATCTGCCCACATTCACAAGACACCTTAACTACCACTACGCTGGCGAGGTCAACAGCACGGTCAACAAGGTGGATTTTTCAAAAGATATGCTATATGCTCTAAGTCATTTAAGAAGGGATACAGTCCATCGGTCATCACTTAAAGTGATTTGATGTCGAGCATCTCACTGAGTTCTCAAATCAATGGGAGTCGGCACGGAGAACATCCCTCTTTACTTGTACACTCCAAAGACCTGTGTGTTTGCTGTAGCAGAGTCCAAGTGGTGTAGGCATTATACTTTTTTTTTCATTCAACAAAGAACTGTCTATTGCATTGGCCGGGAATCGGACCCGGGTCTCCCACGTGGCAGGTGAGAATTCTACCACTGAACCACCAATGCTGAATTATAAAGCCAAGCCACCATACGGCAGTTGAGGCGAAAAGTTCAGCCAACAAAGACTGTTTTCCAAGCAACCACGCTTCTATATTTCATTATAAGCTCTATATCCGTAAAGACATTCTAGTGTTCCTCCCTTAAATGGATTTGATGTTTAGCATCAAACTAGTGTTTTCTAATGCCGCGGAGTCAGCACGTATAACATGCCACACAACTCAAGCGTATTACCAAAGAGATAGGTTCCAATCGGGGGCACAAAGTGCAGCACAGCAGCAGGGGTCTTTTTTGGACTCAATGCCAAAGAAGCCACAGGTGAGAGCAACGAACCATGCTAGCGCAGCTGGGGGAAAGGGTGTGGCCTGGGATGTGGAAAAGCCAAGTGAGGGTCACCGCGGGGGCTTGGACTGGGACAACTACGTTGGTGTCTGTTCTCCAGGACGGCCTCCACAATTACTCTGGTTTCTCCTCAAAGCGTATAAGTCTTTCGCCTTTTACTAAAGACTTCCGTGGAGAGGAACACCTACGAGTTCAACCTATTTTTGGTAGGCTTGGCCATTTGGCTGAGCATTCTGAGTTTGTGAAAGACAAGAAAAGAGCAGTCATTCGCACGTGGGCGGTCCAAGCTACGCAGCGCCTCTGTTACGCCAGGTCAAAAGAGCCGCACCAAGACCTGCGGCGACTGCGCAACGAGTCCGGCCCCCGCAGCAAACGTTAGGTGTCATCGCTTCTCGGCCTTTTGGCTAAGATCAAGTGTAGTATCTGTTCTTATCAGTTTAATATCTGATACGTCCCCTATACGGGGACTATATATTAAATGGATTTTTAGCATTGGGAGCTGAAAGAGGGGCTTGCCCCATTCGCTCCACGCATCGACCCGGTATTGCAGCGCCTCCGGGAACGGTGCACCCATCTCATGACTTGTGCAAAAACAAACAAAGACGCATCTGGAAACCACAACAAATGGTTTCAATTGAGGGGAGAAACTGTAGCACATCAGCAGCGGATCCTTTTTGGACTCAATGCCAAAGAAGCTAAAGGTGACAAATTGAACTTGCCTTGGCTCTGGAGCGTGGCACGCAGAGGGAGGCTCACTGCAAGGGGCAGAGATATTTCGAGCCCAAAGGAAGGACACGCTCTGGGGAGGACATCGGCACCAGAAAGTCTTTCCTGGAGCAAAGAAGCCGCCACACATGCAAGCTGTAGCCACGTTGTCTTTGACCTTTTCTTCAACACTATAATCAGGGGAGAGCGCGAACGCAGTCCCCCACTACCACAAATTATGCAGTCGAGATTCTCACATTTGGGGAATTCGCAGCGGTCAGCATAGCCGGGGTGCAATGGCCGAGCCTCGCCCTGGGTGAACCACCTTGGTGATCATGGTATCCTCTGCCAGGTAAGTATGAGTTGGACGGGTCAGAGGCAGGGCAGTGTTGCAACGACAAAGGACACGGCGTGGCGGTTCCTGCCTCTTAGCCGGCCAAAGCAGCCCATCAACCACATGTAACCCTAAGCCTTAAAGACAGATCAGGCTTGAAATAGACATAGGTTCCAATCGGGGGCACAAAGTGCAGCACAGCAGCAGGGGTCTTTTTTGGACTCAATGCCAAGAAGCCAAAGGCGAGAGCCACGAACCATGCTAGCGCAGCTTCTGTCTGCATTTTCGGCCCATTTAAACCCAGTGTTTTGCTCCCTTTGAGCTCTACGCGTTCTGCTACCATAATACAAAGTTGACCCTTGCTCAGAGGCTTTGGAATACCCCCCAGATGCAGGGCAGTATTGTGTTATTTCGATAGCACATATAATAAAATTGGTACGATACAGAGAAGATTAGCATGGCCCCTGCGCAAGGATGACACGCAAATTCGTGAAGCGTTCCTCATTGCCAATTTGTAATGATTTTTCCAACATAAATCCCGATTCCTATCAAGCAGAGGTGGAAGAAGTACTCAGAACTTCCAGTTAAGTAAAAGTGAGGTTGCTTCTCTTGTTTTACACAGTATTTTGTGTTTTTGTCCAATCGGGGCCACAAACTGCAGCACAGCAGCAGGGGTCTTTTTTGGACTCAATGCCTATAGTCACTCAATAGCTTTACTCTCTAATTGTGTGCTAGTACAGATTCCAAACAACAGTGAAGATATGTTGCATTTGCAGAGAATGGGAACCTAGTTTTCCTCTTGGCTTACAAAGATTCTACCACTCATCTGCCCACATTCCCAAGACACCTTAACTACCACTACGCTGGCGAGGTCAACAGCACGGTCAACAAGGTGGATTTTTCAAAAGATATGCTATATGCTCTAAGTCATTTAAGAAAGGATACAGTCCATCGGTCATCACTTAAAGTGATTTGATGTCGAGCATCTCACTGAGTTCTCAAATCAATGGGAGTCGGCACGGAGAACATCCCTCTTTACTTGTACACTCCAAAGACCTGTGTGTTTGCTGTAGCAGAGTCCAAGTGGTGTAGGCATTATACTTTTTTTTTCATTCAACAAAGAACTGTCTATTGCATTGGCCGGGAATCGGACCCGGGTCTCCCACGTGGCAGGTGAGAATTCTACCACTGAACCACCAATGCTGAATTATAAAGCCAAGCCACCATACGGCAGTTGAGGCGAAAAGTTCAGCCAACAAAGACTGTTTTCCAAGCAACCACGCTTCTATATTTCATTATAAGCTCTATATCCGTAAAGACATTCTAGTGTTCCTCCCTTAAATGGATTTGATGTTTAGCATCAAACTAGTGTTTTCTAATGCCGCGGAGTCAGCACGTATAACATGCCACACAACTCAAGCGTATTACCAAAGAGATAGGTTCCAATCGGGGGCACAAAGTGCAGCACAGCAGCAGGGGTCTTTTTTGGACTCAATGCCAAAGAAGCCACAGGTGAGAGCAACGAACCATGCTAGCGCAGCTGGGGGAAAGGGTGTGGCCTGGGATGTGGAAAAGCCAAGTGAGGGTCACCGCGGGGGCTTGGACTGGGACAACTACGTTGGTGTCTGTTCTCCAGGACGGCCTCCACAATTACTCTGGTTTCTCTTCAAAGCGTATAAGTCTTTCGCCTTTTACTAAAGACTTCCGTGGAGAGGAACACCTACGAGTTCAACCTATTTTTGGTAGGCTTGGCCATTTGGCTGAGCATTCTGAGTTTGTGAAAGACAAGAAAAGAGCAGTCATTCGCACGTGGGCGGTCCAAGCTACGCAGCGCCTCTGTTACGCCAGGTCAAAAGAGCCGCACCAAGACCTGCGGCGACTGCGCAACGAGTCCGGCCCCCGCAGCAAACGTTAGGTGTCATCGCTTCTCGGCCTTTTGGCTAAGATCAAGTGTAGTATCTGTTCTTATCAGTTTAATATCTGATACGTCCCCTATACGGGGACTATATATTAAATGGATTTTTAGCATTGGGAGCTGAAAGAGGGGCTTGCCCCATTCGCTCCACGCATCGACCCGGTATTGCAGCGCCTCCGGGAACGGTGCACCCATCTCATGACTTGTGCAAAAACAAACAAAGACGCATCTGGAAACCACAACAAATGGTTTCAATTGAGGGGAGAAACTGTAGCACATCAGCAGCGGATCCTTTTTGGACTCAATGCCAAAGAAGCTAAAGGTGACAAATTGAACTTGCCTTGGCTCTGGAGCGTGGCACGCAGAGGGAGGCTCACTGCAAGGGGCAGAGATATTTCGAGCCCAAAGGAAGGACACGCTCTGGGGAGGACATCGGCACCAGAAAGTCTTTCCTGGAGCAAAGAAGCCGCCACACATGCAAGCTGTAGCCACGTTGTCTTTGACCTTTTCTTCAACACTATAATCAGGGGACAGCGCGAACGCAGTCCCCCACTACCACAAATTATGCAGTCGAGATTCTCACATTTGGGGAATTCGCAGCGGTCAGCATAGCCGGGGTGCAATGGCCGAGCCTCGCCCTGGGTGAACCACCTTGGTGATCATGGTATCTCCCCTGCCAGGTAAGTATGAGTTGGACGGGTCAGAGGCAGGGCAGTGTTGCAACGACAAAGGACACGGCGTGGCGGTTCCTGCCTCTTAGCCGGCCAAAGCAGCCCATCAACCACATGTAACCCTAAGCCTTAAAGACAGATCAGGCTTGAAATAGACATAGGTTCCAATCGGGGGCACAAAGTGCAGCACAGCAGCAGGGGTCTTTTTTGGACTCAATGCCAAGAAGCCAAAGGCGAGAGCCACGAACCATGCTAGCGCAGCTTCTGTCTGCATTTTCGGCCCATTTAAACCCAGTGTTTTGCTCCCTTTGAGCTCTACGCGTTCTGCTACCATAATACAAAGTTGACCCTTGCTCAGAGGCTTTGGAATACCCCCCAGATGCAGGGCAGTATTGTGTTATTTCGATAGCACATATAATAAAATTGGTACGATACAGAGAAGATTAGCATGGCCCCTGCGCAAGGATGACACGCAAATTCGTGAAGCGTTCCTCATTGCCAATTTGTAATGATTTTTCCAACATAAATCCCGATTCCTATCAAGCAGAGGTGGAAGAAGTACTCAGAACTTCCAGTTAAGTAAAAGTGAGGTTGCTTCTCTTGTTTTACACAGTATTTTGTGTTTTTGTCCAATCGGGGCCACAAACTGCAGCACAGCAGCAGGGGTCTTTTTTGGACTCAATGCCTATAGTCACTCAATAGCTTTACTCTCTAATTGTGTGCTAGTACAGATTCCAAACAACAGTGAAGATATGTTGCATTTGCAGAGAATGGGAACCTAGTTTTCCTCTTGGCTTACAAAGATTCTACCACTCATCTGCCCACATTCACAAGACACCTTAACTACCACTACGCTGGCGAGGTCAACAGCACGGTCAACAAGGTGGATTTTTCAAAAGATATGCTATATGCTCTAAGTCATTTAAGAAGGGATACAGTCCATCGGTCATCACTTAAAGTGATTTGATGTCGAGCATCTCACTGAGTTCTCAAATCAATGGGAGTCGGCACGGAGAACATCCCTCTTTACTTGTACACTCCAAAGACCTGTGTGTTTGCTGTAGCAGAGTCCAAGTGGTGTAGGCATTATACTTTTTTTTTCATTCAACAAAGAACTGTCTATTGCATTGGCCGGGAATCGGACCCGGGTCTCCCACGTGGCAGGTGAGAATTCTACCACTGAACCACCAATGCTGAATTATAAAGCCAAGCCACCATACGGCAGTTGAGGCGAAAAGTTCAGCCAACAAAGACTGTTTTCCAAGCAACCACGCTTCTATATTTCATTATAAGCTCTATATCCGTAAAGACATTCTAGTGTTCCTCCCTTAAATGGATTTGATGTTTAGCATCAAACTAGTGTTTTCTAATGCCGCGGAGTCAGCACGTATAACATGCCACACAACTCAAGCGTATTACCAAAGAGATAGGTTCCAATCGGGGGCACAAAGTGCAGCACAGCAGCAGGGGTCTTTTTTGGACTCAATGCCAAAGAAGCCACAGGTGAGAGCAACGAACCATGCTAGCGCAGCTGGGGGAAAGGGTGTGGCCTGGGATGTGGAAAAGCCAAGTGAGGGTCACCGCGGGGGCTTGGACTGGGACAACTACGTTGGTGTCTGTTCTCCAGGACGGCCTCCACAATTACTCTGGTTTCTCTTCAAAGCGTATAAGTCTTTCGCCTTTTACTAAAGACTTCCGTGGAGAGGAACACCTACGAGTTCAACCTATTTTTGGTAGGCTTGGCCATTTGGCTGAGCATTCTGAGTTTGTGAAAGACAAGAAAAGAGCAGTCATTCGCACGTGGGCGGTCCAAGCTACGCAGCGCCTCTGTTACGCCAGGTCAAAAGAGCCGCACCAAGACCTGCGGCGACTGCGCAACGAGTCCGGCCCCCGCAGCAAACGTTAGGTGTCATCGCTTCTCGGCCTTTTGGCTAAGATCAAGTGTAGTATCTGTTCTTATCAGTTTAATATCTGATACGTCCCCTATACGGGGACTATATATTAAATGGATTTTTAGCATTGGGAGCTGAAAGAGGGGCTTGCCCCATTCGCTCCACGCATCGACCCGGTATTGCAGCGCCTCCGGGAACGGTGCACCCATCTCATGACTTGTGCAAAAACAAACAAAGACGCATCTGGAAACCACAACAAATGGTTTCAATTGAGGGGAGAAACTGTAGCACATCAGCAGCGGATCCTTTTTGGACTCAATGCCAAAGAAGCTAAAGGTGACAAATTGAACTTGCCTTGGCTCTGGAGCGTGGCACGCAGAGGGAGGCTCACTGCAAGGGGCAGAGATATTTCGAGCCCAAAGGAAGGACACGCTCTGGGGAGGACATCGGCACCAGAAAGTCTTTCCTGGAGCAAAGAAGCCGCCACACATGCAAGCTGTAGCCACGTTGTCTTTGACCTTTTCTTCAACACTATAATCAGGGGAGAGCGCGAACGCAGTCCCCCACTACCACAAATTATGCAGTCGAGATTCTCACATTTGGGGAATTCGCAGCGGTCAGCATAGCCGGGGTGCAATGGCCGAGCCTCGCCCTGGGTGAACCACCTTGGTGATCATGGTATCTCCCCTGCCAGGTAAGTATGAGTTGGACGGGTCAGAGGCAGGGCAGTGTTGCAACGACAAAGGACACGGCGTGGCGGTTCCTGCCTCTTAGCCGGCCAAAGCAGCCCATCAACCACATGTAACCCTAAGCCTTAAAGACAGATCAGGCTTGAAATAGACATAGGTTCCAATCGGGGGCACAAAGTGCAGCACAGCAGCAGGGGTCTTTTTTGGACTCAATGCCAAGAAGCCAAAGGCGAGAGCCACGAACCATGCTAGCGCAGCTTCTGTCTGCATTTTCGGCCCATTTAAACCCAGTGTTTTGCTCCCTTTGAGCTCTACGCGTTCTGCTACCATAATACAAAGTTGACCCTTGCTCAGAGGCTTTGGAATACCCCCCAGATGCAGGGCAGTATTGTGTTATTTCGATAGCACATATAATAAAATTGGTACGATACAGAGAAGATTAGCATGGCCCCTGCGCAAGGATGACACGCAAATTCGTGAAGCGTTCCTCATTGCCAATTTGTAATGATTTTTCCAACATAAATCCCGATTCCTATCAAGCAGAGGTGGAAGAAGTACTCAGAACTTCCAGTTAAGTAAAAGTGAGGTTGCTTCTCTTGTTTTACACAGTATTTTGTGTTTTTGTCCAATCGGGGCCACAAACTGCAGCACAGCAGCAGGGGTCTTTTTTGGACTCAATGCCTATAGTCACTCAATAGCTTTACTCTCTAATTGTGTGCTAGTACAGATTCCAAACAACAGTGAAGATATGTTGCATTTGCAGAGAATGGGAACCTAGTTTTCCTCTTGGCTTACAAAGATTCTACCACTCATCTGCCCACATTCACAAGACACCTTAACTACCACTACGCTGGCGAGGTCAACAGCACGGTCAACAAGGTGGATTTTTCAAAAGATATGCTATATGCTCTAAGTCATTTAAGAAAGGATACAGTCCATCGGTCATCACTTAAAGTGATTTGATGTCGAGCATCTCACTGAGTTCTCAAATCAATGGGAGTCGGCACGGAGAACATCCCTCTTTACTTGTACACTCCAAAGACCTGTGTGTTTGCTGTAGCAGAGTCCAAGTGGTGTAGGCATTATACTTTTTTTTTCATTCAACAAAGAACTGTCTATTGCATTGGCCGGGAATCGGACCCGGGTCTCCCACGTGGCAGGTGAGAATTCTACCACTGAACCACCAATGCTGAATTATAAAGCCAAGCCACCATACGGCAGTTGAGGCGAAAAGTTCAGCCAACAAAGACTGTTTTCCAAGCAACCACGCTTCTATATTTCATTATAAGCTCTATATCCGTAAAGACATTCTAGTGTTCCTCCCTTAAATGGATTTGATGTTTAGCATCAAACTAGTGTTTTCTAATGCCGCGGAGTCAGCACGTATAACATGCCACACAACTCAAGCGTATTACCAAAGAGATAGGTTCCAATCGGGGGCACAAAGTGCAGCACAGCAGCAGGGGTCTTTTTTGGACTCAATGCCAAAGAAGCCACAGGTGAGAGCAACGAACCATGCTAGCGCAGCTGGGGGAAAGGGTGTGGCCTGGGATGTGGAAAAGCCAAGTGAGGGTCACCGCGGGGGCTTGGACTGGGACAACTACGTTGGTGTCTGTTCTCCAGGACGGCCTCCACAATTACTCTGGTTTCTCTTCAAAGCGTATAAGTCTTTCGCCTTTTACTAAAGACTTCCGTGGAGAGGAACACCTACGAGTTCAACCTATTTTTGGTAGGCTTGGCCATTTGGCTGAGCATTCTGAGTTTGTGAAAGACAAGAAAAGAGCAGTCATTCGCACGTGGGCGGTCCAAGCTACGCAGCGCCTCTGTTACGCCAGGTCAAAAGAGCCGCACCAGGACCTGCGGCGACTGCGCAACGAGTCCGGCCCCCGCAGCAAACGTTAGGTGTCATCGCTTCTCGGCCTTTTGGCTAAGATCAAGTGTAGTATCTGTTCTTATCAGTTTAATATCTGATACGTCCCCTATACGGGGACTATATATTAAATGGATTTTTAGCATTGGGAGCTGAAAGAGGGGCTTGCCCCATTCGCTCCACGCATCGACCCGGTATTGCAGCGCCTCCGGGAACGGTGCACCCATCTCATGACTTGTGCAAAAACAAACAAAGACGCATCTGGAAACCACAACAAATGGTTTCAATTGAGGGGAGAAACTGTAGCACATCAGCAGCGGATCCTTTTTGGACTCAATGCCAAAGAAGCTAAAGGTGACAAATTGAACTTGCCTTGGCTCTGGAGCGTGGCACGCAGAGGGAGGCTCACTGCAAGGGGCAGAGATATTTCGAGCCCAAAGGAAGGACACGCTCTGGGGAGGACATCGGCACCAGAAAGTCTTTCCTGGAGCAAAGAAGCCGCCACACATGCAAGCTGTAGCCACGTTGTCTTTGACCTTTTCTTCAACACTATAATTAGGGGAGAGCGCGAACGCAGTCCCCCACTACCACAAATTATGCAGTCGAGATTCTCACATTTGGGGAATTCGCAGCGGTCAGCATAGCCGGGGTGCAATGGCCGAGCCTCGCCCTGGGTGAACCACCTTGGTGATCATGGTATCTCCCCTGCAAGGTAAGTATGAGTTGGACGGGTCAGAGGCAGGGCAGTGTTGCAACGACAAAGGACACGGCGTGGCGGTTCCTGCCTCTTAGCCGGCCAAAGCAGCCCATCAACCACATGTAACCCTAAGCCTTGAAGACAGATCAGGCTTGAAATAGACATAGGTTCCAATCGGGGGCACAAAGTGCAGCACAGCAGCAGGGGTCTTTTTTGGACTCAATGCCAAGAAGCCAAAGGCGAGAGCCACGAACCATGCTAGCGCAGCTTCTGTCTGCATTTTCGGCCCATTTAAACCCAGTGTTTTGCTCCCTTTGAGCTCTACGCGTTCTGCTACCATAATACAAAGTTGACCCTTGCTCAGAGGCTTTGGAATACCCCCCAGATGCAGGGCAGTATTGTGTTATTTCGATAGCACATATAATAAAATTGGTACGATACAGAGAAGATTAGCATGGCCCCTGCGCAAGGATGACACGCAAATTCGTGAAGCGTTCCTCATTGCCAATTTGTAATGATTTTTCCAACATAAATCCCGATTCCTATCAAGCAGAGGTGGAAGAAGTACTCAGAACTTCCAGTTAAGTAAAAGTGAGGTTGCTTCTCTTGTTTTACACAGTATTTTGTGTTTTTGTCCAATCGGGGCCACAAACTGCAGCACAGCAGCAGGGGTCTTTTTTGGACTCAATGCCTATAGTCACTCAATAGCTTTACTCTCTAATTGTGTGCTAGTACAGATTCCAAACAACAGTGAAGATATGTTGCATTTGCAGAGAATGGGAACCTAGTTTTCCTCTTGGCTTACAAAGATTCTACCACTCATCTGCCCACATTCCCAAGACACCTTAACTACCACTACGCTGGCGAGGTCAACAGCACGGTCAACAAGGTGGATTTTTCAAAAGATATGCTATATGCTCTAAGTCATTTAAGAAAGGATACAGTCCATCGGTCATCACTTAAAGTGATTTGATGTCGAGCATCTCACTGAGTTCTCAAATCAATGGGAGTCGGCACGGAGAACATCCCTCTTTACTTGTACACTCCAAAGACCTGTGTGTTTGCTGTAGCAGAGTCCAAGTGGTGTAGGCATTATACTTTTTTTTTCATTCAACAAAGAACTGTCTATTGCATTGGCCGGGAATCGGACCCGGGTCTCCCACGTGGCAGGTGAGAATTCTACCACTGAACCACCAATGCTGAATTATAAAGCCAAGCCACCATACGGCAGTTGAGGCGAAAAGTTCAGCCAACAAAGACTGTTTTCCAAGCAACCACGCTTCTATATTTCATTATAAGCTCTATATCCGTAAAGACATTCTAGTGTTCCTCCCTTAAATGGATTTGATGTTTAGCATCAAACTAGTGTTTTCTAATGCCGCGGAGTCAGCACGTATAACATGCCACACAACTCAAGCGTATTACCAAAGAGATAGGTTCCAATCGGGGGCACAAAGTGCAGCACAGCAGCAGGGGTCTTTTTTGGACTCAATGCCAAAGAAGCCACAGGTGAGAGCAACGAACCATGCTAGCGCAGCTGGGGGAAAGGGTGTGGCCTGGGATGTGGAAAAGCCAAGTGAGGGTCACCGCGGGGGCTTGGACTGGGACAACTACGTTGGTGTCTGTTCTCCAGGACGGCCTCCACAATTACTCTGGTTTCTCTTCAAAGCGTATAAGTCTTTCGCCTTTTACTAAAGACTTCCGTGGAGAGGAACACCTACGAGTTCAACCTATTTTTGGTAGGCTTGGCCATTTGGCTGAGCATTCTGAGTTTGTGAAAGACAAGAAAAGAGCAGTCATTCGCACGTGGGCGGTCCAAGCTACGCAGCGCCTCTGTTACGCCAGGTCAAAAGAGCCGCACCAAGACCTGCGGCGACTGCGCAACGAGTCCGGCCCCCGCAGCAAACGTTAGGTGTCATCGCTTCTCGGCCTTTTGGCTAAGATCAAGTGTAGTATCTGTTCTTATCAGTTTAATATCTGATACGTCCCCTATACGGGGACTATATATTAAATGGATTTTTAGCATTGGGAGCTGAAAGAGGGGCTTGCCCCATTCGCTCCACGCATCGACCCGGTATTGCAGCGCCTCCGGGAACGGTGCACCCATCTCATGACTTGTGCAAAAACAAACAAAGACGCATCTGGAAACCACAACAAATGGTTTCAATTGAGGGGAGAAACTGTAGCACATCAGCAGCGGATCTTTTTTGGACTCAATGCCAAAGAAGCTAAAGGTGACAAATTGAACTTGCCTTGGCTCTGGAGCGTGGCACGCAGAGGGAGGCTCACTGCAAGGGGCAGAGATATTTCGAGCCCAAAGGAAGGACACGCTCTGGGGAGGACATCGGCACCAGAAAGTCTTTCCTGGAGCAAAGAAGCCGCCACACATGCAAGCTGTAGCCACGTTGTCTTTGACCTTTTCTTCAACACTATAATCAGGGGAGAGCGCGAACGCAGTCCCCCACTACAACAAATTATGCAGTCGAGATTCTCACATTTGGGGAATTCGCAGCCGTCAGCATAGCCGGGGTGCAATGGCCGAGCCTCGCCCTGGGTGAACCACCTTGGTGATCATGGTATCTCCCCTGCAAGGTAAGTATGAGTTGGACGGGTCAGAGGCAGGGCAGTGTTGCAACGACAAAGGACACGGCGTGGCGGTTCCTGCCTCTTAGCCGGCCAAAGCAGCCCATCAACCACATGTAACCCTAAGCCTTGAAGACAGATCAGGCTTGAAATAGACATAGGTTCCAATCGGGGGCACAAAGTGCAGCACAGCAGCAGGGGTCTTTTTTGGACTCAATGCCAAGAAGCCAAAGGCGAGAGCCACGAACCATGCTAGCGCAGCTTCTGTCTGCATTTTCGGCCCATTTAAACCCAGTGTTTTGCTCCCTTTGAGCTCTACGCGTTCTGCTACCATAATACAAAGTTGACCCTTGCTCAGAGGCTTTGGAATACCCCCCAGATGCAGGGCAGTATTGTGTTATTTCGATAGCACATATAATAAAATTGGTACGATACAGAGAAGATTAGCATGGCCCCTGCGCAAGGATGACACGCAAATTCGTGAAGCGTTCCTCATTGCCAATTTGTAATGATTTTTCCAACATAAATCCCGATTCCTATCAAGCAGAGGTGGAAGAAGTACTCAGAACTTCCAGTTAAGTAAAAGTGAGGTTGCTTCTCTTGTTTTACACAGTATTTTGTGTTTTTGTCCAATCGGGGCCACAAACTGCAGCACAGCAGCAGGGGTCTTTTTTGGACTCAATGCCTATAGTCACTCAATAGCTTTACTCTCTAATTGTGTGCTAGTACAGATTCCAAACAACAGTGAAGATATGTTGCATTTGCAGAGAATGGGAACCTAGTTTTCCTCTTGGCTTACAAAGATTCTACCACTCATCTGCCCACATTCACAAGACACCTTAACTACCACTACGCTGGCGAGGTCAACAGCACGGTCAACAAGGTGGATTTTTCAAAAGATATGCTATATGCTCTAAGTCATTTAAGAAAGGATACAGTCCATCGGTCATCACTTAAAGTGATTTGATGTCGAGCATCTCACTGAGTTCTCAAATCAATGGGAGTCGGCACGGAGAACATCCCTCTTTACTTGTACACTCCAAAGACCTGTGTGTTTGCTGTAGCAGAGTCCAAGTGGTGTAGGCATTATACTTTTTTTTTTCATTCAACAAAGAACTGTCTATTGCATTGGCCGGGAATCGGACCCGGGTCTCCCACGTGGCAGGTGAGAATTCTACCACTGAACCACCAATGCTGAATTATAAAGCCAAGCCACCATACGGCAGTTGAGGCGAAAAGTTCAGCCAACAAAGACTGTTTTCCAAGCAACCACGCTTCTATATTTCATTATAAGCTCTATATCCGTAAAGACATTCTAGTGTTCCTCCCTTAAATGGATTTGATGTTTAGCATCAAACTAGTGTTTTCTAATGCCGCGGAGTCAGCACGTATAACATGCCACACAACTCAAGCGTATTACCAAAGAGATAGGTTCCAATCGGGGGCACAAAGTGCAGCACAGCAGCAGGGGTCTTTTTTGGACTCAATGCCAAAGAAGCCACAGGTGAGAGCAACGAACCATGCTAGCGCAGCTGGGGGAAAGGGTGTGGCCTGGGATGTGGAAAAGCCAAGTGAGGGTCACCGCGGGGGCTTGGACTGGGACAACTACGTTGGTGTCTGTTCTCCAGGACGGCCTCCACAATTACTCTGGTTTCTCTTCAAAGCGTATAAGTCTTTCGCCTTTTACTAAAGACTTCCGTGGAGAGGAACACCTACGAGTTCAACCTATTTTTGGTAGGCTTGGCCATTTGGCTGAGCATTCTGAGTTTGTGAAAGACAAGAAAAGAGCAGTCATTCGCACGTGGGCGGTCCAAGCTACGCAGCGCCTCTGTTACGCCAGGTCAAAAGAGCCGCACCAAGACCTGCGGCGACTGCGCAACGAGTCCGGCCCCCGCAGCAAACGTTAGGTGTCATCGCTTCTCGGCCTTTTGGCTAAGATCAAGTGTAGTATCTGTTCTTATCAGTTTAATATCTGATACGTCCCCTATACGGGGACTATATATTAAATGGATTTTTAGCATTGGGAGCTGAAAGAGGGGCTTGCCCCATTCGCTCCACGCATCGACCCGGTATTGCAGCGCCTCCGGGAACGGTGCACCCATCTCATGACTTGTGCAAAAACAAACAAAGACGCATCTGGAAACCACAACAAATGGTTTCAATTGAGGGGAGAAACTGTAGCACATCAGCAGCGGATCCTTTTTGGACTCAATGCCAAAGAAGCTAAAGGTGACAAATTGAACTTGCCTTGGCTCTGGAGCGTGGCACGCAGAGGGAGGCTCACTGCAAGGGGCAGAGATATTTCGAGCCCAAAGGAAGGACACGCTCTGGGGAGGACATCGGCACCAGAAAGTCTTTCCTGGAGCAAAGAAGCCGCCACACATGCAAGCTGTAGCCACGTTGTCTTTGACCTTTTCTTCAACACTATAATCAGGGGAGAGCGCGAACGCAGTCCCCCACTACCACAAATTATGCAGTCGAGATTCTCACATTTGGGGAATTCGCAGCGGTCAGCATAGCCGGGGTGCAATGGCCGAGCCTCGCCCTGGGTGAACCACCTTGGTGATCATGGTATCTCCCCTGCCAGGTAAGTATGAGTTGGACGGGTCAGAGGCAGGGCAGTGTTGCAACGACAAAGGACACGGCGTGGCGGTTCCTGCCTCTTAGCCGGCCAAAGCAGCCCATCAACCACATGTAACCCTAAGCCTTAAAGACAGATCAGGCTTGAAATAGACATAGGTTCCAATCGGGGGCACAAAGTGCAGCACAGCAGCAGGGGTCTTTTTTGGACTCAATGCCAAGAAGCCAAAGGCGAGAGCCACGAACCATGCTAGCGCAGCTTCTGTCTGCATTTTCGGCCCATTTAAACCCAGTGTTTTGCTCCCTTTGAGCTCTACGCGTTCTGCTACCATAATACAAAGTTGACCCTTGCTCAGAGGCTTTGGAATACCCCCCAGATGCAGGGCAGTATTGTGTTATTTCGATAGCACATATAATAAAATTGGTACGATACAGAGAAGATTAGCATGGCCCCTGCGCAAGGATGACACGCAAATTCGTGAAGCGTTCCTCATTGCCAATTTGTAATGATTTTTCCAACATAAATCCCGATTCCTATCAAGCAGAGGTGGAAGAAGTACTCAGAACTTCCAGTTAAGTAAAAGTGAGGTTGCTTCTCTTGTTTTACACAGTATTTTGTGTTTTTGTCCAATCGGGGCCACAAACTGCAGCACAGCAGCAGGGGTCTTTTTTGGACTCAATGCCTATAGTCACTCAATAGCTTTACTCTCTAATTGTGTGCTAGTACAGATTCCAAACAACAGTGAAGATATGTTGCATTTGCAGAGAATGGGAACCTAGTTTTCCTCTTGGCTTACAAAGATTCTACCACTCATCTGCCCACATTCACAAGACACCTTAACTACCACTACGCTGGCGAGGTCAACAGCACGGTCAACAAGGTGGATTTTTCAAAAGATATGCTATATGCTCTAAGTCATTTAAGAAGGGATACAGTCCATCGGTCATCACTTAAAGTGATTTGATGTCGAGCATCTCACTGAGTTCTCAAATCAATGGGAGTCGGCACGGAGAACATCCCTCTTTACTTGTACACTCCAAAGACCTGTGTGTTTGCTGTAGCAGAGTCCAAGTGGTGTAGGCATTATACTTTTTTTTTCATTCAACAAAGAACTGTCTATTGCATTGGCCGGGAATCGGACCCGGGTCTCCCACGTGGCAGGTGAGAATTCTACCACTGAACCACCAATGCTGAATTATAAAGCCAAGCCACCATACGGCAGTTGAGGCGAAAAGTTCAGCCAACAAAGACTGTTTTCCAAGCAACCACGCTTCTATATTTCATTATAAGCTCTATATCCGTAAAGACATTCTAGTGTTCCTCCCTTAAATGGATTTGATGTTTAGCATCAAACTAGTGTTTTCTAATGCCGCGGAGTCAGCACGTATAACATGCCACACAACTCAAGCGTATTACCAAAGAGATAGGTTCCAATCGGGGGCACAAAGTGCAGCACAGCAGCAGGGGGCTTTTTTGGACTCAATGCCAAAGAAGCCACAGGTGAGAGCAACGAACCATGCTAGCGCAGCTGGGGGAAAGGGTGTGGCCTGGGATGTGGAAAAGCCAAGTGAGGGTCACCGCGGGGGCTTGGACTGGGACAACTACGTTGGTGTCTGTTCTCCAGGACGGCCTCCACAATTACTCTGGTTTCTCTTCAAAGCGTATAAGTCTTTCGCCTTTTACTAAAGACTTCCGTGGAGAGGAACACCTACGAGTTCAACCTATTTTTGGTAGGCTTGGCCATTTGGCTGAGCATTCTGAGTTTGTGAAAGACAAGAAAAGAGCAGTCATTCGCACGTGGGCGGTCCAAGCTACGCAGCGCCTCTGTTACGCCAGGTCAAAAGAGCCGCACCAAGACCTGCGGCGACTGCGCAACGAGTCCGGCCCCCGCAGCAAACGTTAGGTGTCATCGCTTCTCGGCCTTTTGGCTAAGATCAAGTGTAGTATCTGTTCTTATCAGTTTAATATCTGATACGTCCCCTATACGGGGACTATATATTAAATGGATTTTTAGCATTGGGAGCTGAAAGAGGGGCTTGCCCCATTCGCTCCACGCATCGACCCGGTATTGCAGCGCCTCCGGGAACGGTGCACCCATCTCATGACTTGTGCAAAAACAAACAAAGACGCATCTGGAAACCACAACAAATGGTTTCAATTGAGGGGAGAAACTGTAGCACATCAGCAGCGGATCTTTTTTGGACTCAATGCCAAAGAAGCTAAAGGTGACAAATTGAACTTGCCTTGGCTCTGGAGCGTGGCACGCAGAGGGAGGCTCACTGCAAGGGGCAGAGATATTTCGAGCCCAAAGGAAGGACACGCTCTGGGGAGGACTTCGGCACCAGAAAGTCTTTCCTGGAGCAAAGAAGCCGCCACACATGCAAGCTGTAGCCACGTTGTCTTTGACCTTTTCTTCAACACTATAATCAGGGGAGAGCGCGAACGCAGTCCCCCACTCCCACAAATTATGCAGTCGAGATTCTCACATTTGGGGAATTCGCAGCGGTCAGCATAGCCGGGGTGCAATGGCCGAGCCTCGCCCTGGGTGAACCACCTTGGTGATCATGGTATCTCCCCTGCCAGGTAAGTATGTGTTGGACGGGTCAGAGGCAGGGCAGTGTTGCAACGACAAAGGACACGGCGTGGCGGTTCCTGCCTCTTAGCCGGCCAAAGCAGCCCATCAACCACATGTAACCCTAAGCCTTAAAGACAGATCAGGCTTGAAATAGACATAGGTTCCAATCGGGGGCACAAAGTGCTGCACTTTGCACAGCAGGGGTCTTTTTTGGACTCAATGCCAAGAAGCCAAAGGCGAGAGCCACGAACCATGCTAGCGCAGCTTCTGTCTGCATTTTCGGCCCATTTAAACCCAGTGTTTTGCTCCCTTTGAGCTCTACGCGTTCTGCTACCATAATACAAAGTTGACCCTTGCTCAGAGGCTTTGGAATACCCCCCAGATGCAGGGCAGTATTGTGTTATTTCGATAGCACATATAATAAAATTGGTACGATACAGAGAAGATTAGCATGGCCCCTGCGCAAGGATGACACGCAAATTCGTGAAGCGTTCCTCATTGCCAATTTGTAATGATTTTTCCAACATAAATCCCGATTCCTATCAAGCAGAGGTGGAAGAAGTACTCAGAACTTCCAGTTAAGTAAAAGTGAGGTTGCTTCTCTTGTTTTACACAGTATTTTGTGTTTTTGTCCAATCGGGGCCACAAACTGCAGCACAGCAGCAGGGGTCTTTTTTGGACTCAATGCCTATAGTCACTCAATAGCTTTACTCTCTAATTGTGTGCTAGTACAGATTCCAAACAACAGTGAAGATATGTTGCATTTGCAGAGAATGGGAACCTAGTTTTCCTCTTGGCTTACAAAGATTCTACCACTCATCTGCCCACATTCACAAGACACCTTAACTACCACTACGCTGGCGAGGTCAACAGCACGGTCAACAAGGTGGATTTTTCAAAAGATATGCTATATGCTCTAAGTCATTTAAGAAGGGATACAGTCCATCGGTCATCACTTAAAGTGATTTGATGTCGAGCATCTCACTGAGTTCTCAAATCAATGGGAGTCGGCACGGAGAACATCCCTCTTTACTTGTACACTCCAAAGACCTGTGTGTTTGCTGTAGCAGAGTCCAAGTGGTGTAGGCATTATACTTTTTTTTTCATTCAACAAAGAACTGTCTATTGCATTGGCCGGGAATCGGACCCGGGTCTCCCACGTGGCAGGTGAGAATTCTACCGCTGAACCACCAATGCTGAATTATAAAGCCAAGCCACCATACGGCAGTTGAGGCGAAAAGTTCAGCCAACAAAGACTGTTTTCCAAGCAACCACGCTTCTATATTTCATTATAAGCTCTATATCCGTAAAGACATTCTAGTGTTCCTCCCTTAAATGGATTTGATGTTTAGCATCAAACTAGTGTTTTCTAATGCCGCGGAGTCAGCACGTATAACATGCCACACAACTCAAGCGTATTACCAAAGAGATAGGTTCCAATCGGGGGCACAAAGTGCAGCACAGCAGCAGGGGGCTTTTTTGGACTCAATGCCAAAGAAGCCACAGGTGAGAGCAACGAACCATGCTAGCGCAGCTGGGGGAAAGGGTGTGGCCTGGGATGTGGAAAAGCCAAGTGAGGGTCACCGCGGGGGCTTGGACTGGGACAACTACGTTGGTGTCTGTTCTCCAGGACGGCCTCCACAATTACTCTGGTTTCTCTTCAAAGCGTATAAGTCTTTCGCCTTTTACTAAAGACTTCCGTGGAGAGGAACACCTACGAGTTCAACCTATTTTTGGTAGGCTTGGCCATTTGGCTGAGCATTCTGAGTTTGTGAAAGACAAGAAAAGAGCAGTCATTCGCACGTGGGCGGTCCAAGCTACGCAGCGCCTCTGTTACGCCAGGTCAAAAGAGCCGCACCAAGACCTGCGGCGACTGCGCAACGAGTCCGGCCCCCGCAGCAAACGTTAGGTGTCATCGCTTCTCGGCCTTTTGGCTAAGATCAAGTGTAGTATCTGTTCTTATCAGTTTAATATCTGATACGTCCCCTATACGGGGACTATATATTAAATGGATTTTTAGCATTGGGAGCTGAAAGAGGGGCTTGCCCCATTCGCTCCACGCATCGACCCGGTATTGCAGCGCCTCCGGGAACGGTGCACCCATCTCATGACTTGTGCAAAAACAAACAAAGACGCATCTGGAAACCACAACAAATGGTTTCAATTGAGGTGAGAAACTGTAGCACATCAACAGCGGATCTTTTTTGGACTCAATGCCAAAGAAGCTAAAGGTGACAAATTGAACTTGCCTTGGCTCTGGAGCGTGGCACGCAGAGGGAGGCTCACTGCAAGGGGCAGAGACATTTCGAGCCCAAAGGAAGGACACGCTCTGGGGAGGACTTCGGCACCAGAAAGTCTTTCCTGGAGCAAAGAAGCCGCCACACATGCAAGCTGTAGCCACGTTGTCTTTGACCTTTTCTTCAACACTATAATCAGGGGAGAGCGCGAACGCAGTCCCCCACTCCCACAAATTATGCAGTCGAGATTCTCACATTTGGGGAATTCGCAGCGGTCAGCATAGCCGGGGTGCAATGGCCGAGCCTCGCCCTGGGTGAACCACCTTGGTGATCATGGTATCTCCCCTGCCAGGTAAGTATGTGTTGGACGGGTCAGAGGCAGGGCAGTGTTGCAACGACAAAGGACACGGCGTGGCGGTTCCTGCCTCTTAGCCGGCCAAAGCAGCCCATCAACCACATGTAACCCTAAGCCTTAAAGACAGATCAGGCTTGAAATAGACATAGGTTCCAATCGGGGGCACAAAGTGCTGCACTTTGCACAGCAGGGGTCTTTTTTGGACTCAATGCCAAGAAGCCAAAGGCGAGAGCCACGAACCATGCTAGCGCAGCTTCTGTCTGCATTTTCGGCCCATTTAAACCCAGTGTTTTGCTCCCTTTGAGCTCTACGCGTTCTGCTACCATAATACAAAGTTGACCCTTGCTCAGAGGCTTTGGAATACCCCCCAGATGCAGGGCAGTATTGTGTTATTTCGATAGCACATATAATAAAATTGGTACGATACAGAGAAGATTAGCATGGCCCCTGCGCAAGGATGACACGCAAATTCGTGAAGCGTTCCTCATTGCCAATTTGTAATGATTTTTCCAACATAAATCCCGATTCCTATCAAGCAGAGGTGGAAGAAGTACTCAGAACTTCCAGTTAAGTAAAAGTGAGGTTGCTTCTCTTGTTTTACACAGTATTTTGTGTTTTTGTCCAATCGGGGCCACAAACTGCAGCACAGCAGCAGGGGTCTTTTTTGGACTCAATGCCTATAGTCACTCAATAGCTTTACTCTCTAATTGTGTGCTAGTACAGATTCCAAACAACAGTGAAGATATGTTGCATTTGCAGAGAATGGGAACCTAGTTTTCCTCTTGGCTTACAAAGATTCTACCACTCATCTGCCCACATTCACAAGACACCTTAACTACCACTACGCTGGCGAGGTCAACAGCACGGTCAACAAGGTGGATTTTTCAAAAGATATGCTATATGCTCTAAGTCATTTAAGAAGGGATACAGTCCATCGGTCATCACTTAAAGTGATTTGATGTCGAGCATCTCACTGAGTTCTCAAATCAATGGGAGTCGGCACGGAGAACATCCCTCTTTACTTGTACACTCCAAAGACCTGTGTGTTTGCTGTAGCAGAGTCCAAGTGGTGTAGGCATTATACTTGTTTTTTCATTCAACAAAGAACTGTCTATTGCATTGGCCGGGAATCGGACCCGGGTCTCCCACGTGGCAGGTGAGAATTCTACCACTGAACCACCAATGCTGAATTATAAAGCCAAGCCACCATACGGCAGTTGAGGCGAAAAGTTCAGCCAACAAAGACTGTTTTCCAAGCAACCACGCTTCTATATTTCATTATAAGCTCTATATCCGTAAAGACATTCTAGTGTTCCTCCCTTAAATGGATTTGATGTTTAGCATCAAACTAGTGTTTTCTAATGCCGCGGAGTCAGCACGTATAACATGCCACACAACTCAAGCGTATTACCAAAGAGATAGGTTCCAATCGGGGGCACAAAGTGCAGCACAGCAGCAGGGGGCTTTTTTGGACTCAATGCCAAAGAAGCCACAGGTGAGAGCAACGAACCATGCTAGCGCAGCTGGGGGAAAGGGTGTGGCCTGGGATGTGGAAAAGCCAAGTGAGGGTCACCGCGGGGGCTTGGACTGGGACAACTACCTTGGTGTCTGTTCTCCAGGACGGCCTCCACAATTACTCTGGTTTCTCTTCAAAGCGTATAAGTCTTTCGCCTTTTACTAAAGACTTCCGTGGAGAGGAACACCTACGAGTTCAACCTATTTTTGGTAGGCTTGGCCATTTGGCTGAGCATTCTGAGTTTGTGAAAGACAAGAAAAGAGCAGTCATTCGCACGTGGGCGGTCCAAGCTACGCAGCGCCTCTGTTACGCCAGGTCAAAAGAGCCGCACCAAGACCTGCGGCGACTGCGCAACGAGTCCGGCCCCCGCAGCAAACGTTAGGTGTCATCGCTTCTCGGCCTTTTGGCTAAGATCAAGTGTAGTATCTGTTCTTATCAGTTTAATATCTGATACGTCCCCTATACGGGGACTATATATTAAATGGATTTTTAGCATTGGGAGCTGAAAGAGGGGCTTTCCCCATTCGCTCCACGCATCGACCCGGTATTGCAGCGCCTCCGGGAACGGTGCACCCATCTCATGACTTGTGCAAAAACAAACAAAGACGCATCTGGAAACCACAACAAATGGTTTCAATTGAGGGGAGAAACTGTAGCACATCAGCAGCGGATCTTTTTTGGACTCAATGCCAAAGAAGCTAAAGGTGACAAATTGAACTTGCCTTGGCTCTGGAGCGTGGCACGCAGAGGGAGGCTCACTGCAAGGGGCAGAGATATTTCGAGCCCAAAGGAAGGACACGCTCTGGGGAGGACTTCGGCACCAGAAAGTCTTTCCTGGAGCAAAGAAGCCGCCACACATGCAAGCTGTAGCCACGTTGTCTTTGACCTTTTCTTCAACACTATAATCAGGGGAGAGCGCGAACGCAGTCCCCCACTCCCACAAATTATGCAGTCGAGATTCTCACATTTGGGGAATTCGCAGCGGTCAGCATAGCCGGGGTGCAATGGCCGAGCCTCGCCCTGGGTGAACCACCTTGGTGATCATGGTATCTCCCCTGCCAGGTAAGTATGTGTTGGACGGGTCAGAGGCAGGGCAGTGTTGCAACGACAAAGGACACGGCGTGGCGGTTCCTGCCTCTTAGCCGGCCAAAGCAGCCCATCAACCACATGTAACCCTAAGCCTTAAAGACAGATCAGGCTTGAAATAGACATAGGTTCCAATCGGGGGCACAAAGTGCTGCACTTTGCACAGCAGGGGTCTTTTTTGGACTCAATGCCAAGAAGCCAAAGGCGAGAGCCACGAACCATGCTAGCGCAGCTTCTGTCTGCATTTTCGGCCCATTTAAACCCAGTGTTTTGCTCCCTTTGAGCTCTACGCGTTCTGCTACCATAATACAAAGTTGACCCTTGCTCAGAGGCTTTGGAATACCCCCCAGATGCAGGGCAGTATTGTGTTATTTCGATAGCACATATAATAAAATTGGTACGATACAGAGAAGATTAGCATGGCCCCTGCGCAAGGATGACACGCAAATTCGTGAAGCGTTCCTCATTGCCAATTTGTAATGATTTTTCCAACATAAATCCCGATTCCTATCAAGCAGAGGTGGAAGAAGTACTCAGAACTTCCAGTTAAGTAAAAGTGAGGTTGCTTCTCTTGTTTTACACAGTATTTTGTGTTTTTGTCCAATCGGGGCCACAAACTGCAGCACAGCAGCAGGGGTCTTTTTTGGACTCAATGCCTATAGTCACTCAATAGCTTTACTCTCTAATTGTGTGCTAGTACAGATTCCAAACAACAGTGAAGATATGTTGCATTTGCAGAGAATGGGAACCTAGTTTTCCTCTTGGCTTACAAAGATTCTACCACTCATCTGCCCACATTCACAAGACACCTTAACTACCACTACGCTGGCGAGGTCAACAGCACGGTCAACAAGGTGGATTTTTCAAAAGATATGCTATATGCTCTAAGTCATTTAAGAAGGGATACAGTCCATCGGTCATCACTTAAAGTGATTTGATGTCGAGCATCTCACTGAGTTCTCAAATCAATGGGAGTCGGCACGGAGAACATCCCTCTTTACTTGTACACTCCAAAGACCTGTGTGTTTGCTGTAGCAGAGTCCAAGTGGTGTAGGCATTATACTTTTTTTTTCATTCAACAAAGAACTGTCTATTGCATTGGCCGGGAATCGGACCCGGGTCTCCCACGTGGCAGGTGAGAATTCTACCACTGAACCACCAATGCTGAATTATAAAGCCAAGCCACCATACGGCAGTTGAGGCGAAAAGTTCAGCCAACAAAGACTGTTTTCCAAGCAACCACGCTTCTATATTTCATTATAAGCTCTATATCCGTAAAGACATTCTAGTGTTCCTCCCTTAAATGGATTTGATGTTTAGCATCAAACTAGTGTTTTCTAATGCCGCGGAGTCAGCACGTATAACATGCCACACAACTCAAGCGTATTACCAAAGAGATAGGTTCCAATCGGGGGCACAAAGTGCAGCACAGCAGCAGGGGGCTTTTTTGGACTCAATGCCAAAGAAGCCACAGGTGAGAGCAACGAACCATGCTAGCGCAGCTGGGGGAAAGGGTGTGGCCTGGGATGTGGAAAAGCCAAGTGAGGGTCACCGCGGGGGCTTGGACTGGGACAACTACGTTGGTGTCTGTTCTCCAGGACGGCCTCCACAATTACTCTGGTTTCTCTTCAAAGCGTATAAGTCTTTCGCCTTTTACTAAAGACTTCCGTGGAGAGGAACACCTACGAGTTCAACCTATTTTTGGTAGGCTTGGCCATTTGGCTGAGCATTCTGAGTTTGTGAAAGACAAGAAAAGAGCAGTCATTCGCACGTGGGCGGTCCAAGCTACGCAGCGCCTCTGTTACGCCAGGTCAAAAGAGCCGCACCAAGACCTGCGGCGACTGCGCAACGAGTCCGGCCCCCGCAGCAAACGTTAGGTGTCATCGCTTCTCGGCCTTTTGGCTAAGATCAAGTGTAGTATCTGTTCTTATCAGTTTAATATCTGATACGTCCCCTATACGGGGACTATATATTAAATGGATTTTTAGCATTGGGAGCTGAAAGAGGGGCTTGCCCCATTCGCTCCACGCATCGACCCGGTATTGCAGCGCCTCCGGGAACGGTGCACCCATCTCATGACTTGTGCAAAAACAAACAAAGACGCATCTGGAAACCACAACAAATGGTTTCAATTGAGGGGAGAAACTGTAGCACATCAGCAGCGGATCTTTTTTGGACTCAATGCCAAAGAAGCTAAAGGTGACAAATTGAACTTGCCTTGGCTCTGGAGCGTGGCACGCAGAGGGAGGCTCACTGCAAGGGGCAGAGATATTTCGAGCCCAAAGGAAGGACACGCTCTGGGGAGGACTTCGGCACCAGAAAGTCTTTCCTGGAGCAAAGAAGCCGCCACACATGCAAGCTGTAGCCACGTTGTCTTTGACCTTTTCTTCAACACTATAATCAGGGGAGAGCGCGAACGCAGTCCCCCACTCCCACAAATTATGCAGTCGAGATTCTCACATTTGGGGAATTCGCAGCGGTCAGCATAGCCGGGGTGCAATGGCCGAGCCTCGCCCTGGGTGAACCACCTTGGTGATCATGGTATCTCCCCTGCCAGGTAAGTATGTGTTGGACGGGTCAGAGGCAGGGCAGTGTTGCAACGACAAAGGACACGGCGTGGCGGTTCCTGCCTCTTAGCCGGCCAAAGCAGCCCATCAACCACATGTAACCCTAAGCCTTAAAGACAGATCAGGCTTGAAATAGACATAGGTTCCAATCGGGGGCACAAAGTGCTGCACTTTGCACAGCAGGGGTCTTTTTTGGACTCAATGCCAAGAAGCCAAAGGCGAGAGCCACGAACCATGCTAGCGCAGCTTCTGTCTGCATTTTCGGCCCATTTAAACCCAGTGTTTTGCTCCCTTTGAGCTCTACGCGTTCTGCTACCATAATACAAAGTTGACCCTTGCTCAGAGGCTTTGGAATACCCCCCAGATGCAGGGCAGTATTGTGTTATTTCGATAGCACATATAATAAAATTGGTACGATACAGAGAAGATTAGCATGGCCCCTGCGCAAGGATGACACGCAAATTCGTGAAGCGTTCCTCATTGCCAATTTGTAATGATTTTTCCAACATAAATCCCGATTCCTATCAAGCAGAGGTGGAAGAAGTACTCAGAACTTCCAGTTAAGTAAAAGTGAGGTTGCTTCTCTTGTTTTACACAGTATTTTGTGTTTTTGTCCAATCGGGGCCACAAACTGCAGCACAGCAGCAGGGGTCTTTTTTGGACTCAATGCCTATAGTCACTCAATAGCTTTACTCTCTAATTGTGTGCTAGTACAGATTCCAAACAACAGTGAAGATATGTTGCATTTGCAGAGAATGGGAACCTAGTTTTCCTCTTGGCTTACAAAGATTCTACCACTCATCTGCCCACATTCACAAGACACCTTAACTACCACTACGCTGGCGAGGTCAACAGCACGGTCAACAAGGTGGATTTTTCAAAAGATATGCTATATGCTCTAAGTCATTTAAGAAGGGATACAGTCCATCGGTCATCACTTAAAGTGATTTGATGTCGAGCATCTCACTGAGTTCTCAAATCAATGGGAGTCGGCACGGAGAACATCCCTCTTTACTTGTACACTCCAAAGACCTGTGTGTTTGCTGTAGCAGAGTCCAAGTGGTGTAGGCATTATACTTTGTTTTTCATTCAACAAAGAACTGTCTATTGCATTGGCCGGGAATCGGACCCGGGTCTCCCACGTGGCAGGTGAGAATTCTACCACTGAACCACCAATGCTGAATTATAAAGCCAAGCCACCATACGGCAGTTGAGGCGAAAAGTTCAGCCAACAAAGACTGTTTTCCAAGCAACCACGCTTCTATATTTCATTATAAGCTCTATATCCGTAAAGACATTCTAGTGTTCCTCCCTTAAATGGATTTGATGTTTAGCATCAAACTAGTGTTTTCTAATGCCGCGGAGTCAGCACGTATAACATGCCACACAACTCAAGCGTATTACCAAAGAGATAGGTTCCAATCGGGGGCACAAAGTGCAGCACAGCAGCAGGGGGCTTTTTTGGACTCAATGCCAAAGAAGCCACAGGTGAGAGCAACGAACCATGCTAGCGCAGCTGGGGGAAAGGGTGTGGCCTGGGATGTGGAAAAGCCAAGTGAGGGTCACCGTGGGGGCTTGGACTGGGACAACTACGTTGGTGTCTGTTCTCCAGGACGGCCTCCACAATTACTCTGGTTTCTCTTCAAAGCGTATAAGTCTTTCGCCTTTTACTAAAGACTTCCGTGGAGAGGAACACCTACGAGTTCAACCTATTTTTGGTAGGCTTGGCCATTTGGCTGAGCATTCTGAGTTTGTGAAAGACAAGAAAAGAGCAGTCATTCGCACGTGGGCGGTCCAAGCTACGCAGCGCCTCTGTTACGCCAGGTCAAAAGAGCCGCACCAAGACCTGCGGCGACTGCGCAACGAGTCCGGCCCCCGCAGCAAACGTTAGGTGTCATCGCTTCTCGGCCTTTTGGCTAAGATCAAGTGTAGTATCTGTTCTTATCAGTTTAATATCTGATACGTCCCCTATACGGGGACTATATATTAAATGGATTTTTAGCATTGGGAGCTGAAAGAGGGGCTTGCCCCATTCGCTCCACGCATCGACCCGGTATTGCAGCGCCTCCGGGAACGGTGCACCCATCTCATGACTTGTGCAAAAACAAACAAAGACGCATCTGGAAACCACAACAAATGGTTTCAATTGAGGGGAGAAACTGTAGCACATCAGCAGCGGATCTTTTTTGGACTCAATGCCAAAGAAGCTAAAGGTGACAAATTGAACTTGCCTTGGCTCTGGAGCGTGGCACGCAGAGGGAG
This sequence comes from Notothenia rossii, assembly GCF_949606895.1. Taxonomy (NCBI): domain Eukaryota; kingdom Metazoa; phylum Chordata; class Actinopteri; order Perciformes; family Nototheniidae; genus Notothenia; species Notothenia rossii. The sequence continues at coordinate 17,078,700 of NC_136901.1, forward strand.
GCTCACTGCAAGGGGCAGAGATATTTCGAGCCCAAAGGAAGGACACGCTCTGGGGAGGACTTCGGCACCAGAAAGTCTTTCCTGGAGCAAAGAAGCCGCCACACATGCAAGCTGTAGCCACGTTGTCTTTGACCTTTTCTTCAACACTATAATCAGGGGAGAGCGCGAACGCAGTCCCCCACTCCCACAAATTATGCAGTCGAGATTCTCACATTTGGGGAATTCGCAGCGGTCAGCATAGCCGGGGTGCAATGGCCGAGCCTCGCCCTGGGTGAACCACCTTGGTGATCATGGTATCTCCCCTGCCAGGTAAGTATGTGTTGGACGGGTCAGAGGCAGGGCAGTGTTGCAACGACAAAGGACACGGCGTGGCGGTTCCTGCCTCTTAGCCGGCCAAAGCAGCCCATCAACCACATGTAACCCTAAGCCTTAAAGACAGATCAGGCTTGAAATAGACATAGGTTCCAATCGGGGGCACAAAGTGCAGCACAGCAGCAGGGGTCTTTTTTGGACTCAATGCCAAGAAGCCAAAGGCGAGAGCCACGAACCATGCTAGCGCAGCTTCTGTCTGCATTTTCGGCCCATTTAAACCCAGTGTTTTGCTCCCTTTGAGCTCTACGCGTTCTGCTACCATAATACAAAGTTGACCCTTGCTCAGAGGCTTTGGAATACCCCCCAGATGCAGGGCAGTATTGTGTTATTTCGATAGCACATATAATAAAATTGGTACGATACAGAGAAGATTAGCATGGCCCCTGCGCAAGGATGACACGCAAATTCGTGAAGCGTTCCTCATTGCCAATTTGTAATGATTTTTCCAACATAAATCCCGATTCCTATCAAGCAGAGGTGGAAGAAGTACTCAGAACTTCCAGTTAAGTAAAAGTGAGGTTGCTTCTCTTGTTTTACACAGTATTTTGTGTTTTTGTCCAATCGGGGCCACAAACTGCAGCACAGCAGCAGGGGTCTTTTTTGGACTCAATGCCTATAGTCACTCAATAGCTTTACTCTCTAATTGTGTGCTAGTACAGATTCCAAACAACAGTGAAGATATGTTGCATTTGCAGAGAATGGGAACCTAGTTTTCCTCTTGGCTTACAAAGATTCTACCACTCATCTGCCCACATTCCCAAGACACCTTAACTACCACTACGCTGGCGAGGTCAACAGCACGGTCAACAAGGTGGATTTTTCAAAAGATATGCTATATGCTCTAAGTCATTTAAGAAAGGATACAGTCCATCGGTCATCACTTAAAGTGATTTGATGTCGAGCATCTCACTGAGTTCTCAAATCAATGGGAGTCGGCACGGAGAACATCCCTCTTTACTTGTACACTCCAAAGACCTGTGTGTTTGCTGTAGCAGAGTCCAAGTGGTGTAGGCATTATACTTTTTTTTTCATTCAACAAAGAACTGTCTATTGCATTGGCCGGGAATCGGACCCGGGTCTCCCACGTGGCAGGTGAGAATTCTACCACTGAACCACCAATGCTGAATTATAAAGCCAAGCCACCATACGGCAGTTGAGGCGAAAAGTTCAGCCAACAAAGACTGTTTTCCAAGCAACCACGCTTCTATATTTCATTATAAGCTCTATATCCGTAAAGACATTCTAGTGTTCCTCCCTTAAATGGATTTGATGTTTAGCATCAAACTAGTGTTTTCTAATGCCGCGGAGTCAGCACGTATAACATGCCACACAACTCAAGCGTATTACCAAAGAGATAGGTTCCAATCGGGGGCACAAAGTGCAGCACAGCAGCAGGGGTCTTTTTTGGACTCAATGCCAAAGAAGCCACAGGTGAGAGCAACGAACCATGCTAGCGCAGCTGGGGGAAAGGGTGTGGCCTGGGATGTGGAAAAGCCAAGTGAGGGTCACCGCGGGGGCTTGGACTGGGACAACTACGTTGGTGTCTGTTCTCCAGGACGGCCTCCACAATTACTCTGGTTTCTCTTCAAAGCGTATAAGTCTTTCGCCTTTTACTAAAGACTTCCGTGGAGAGGAACACCTACGAGTTCAACCTATTTTTGGTAGGCTTGGCCATTTGGCTGAGCATTCTGAGTTTGTGAAAGACAAGAAAAGAGCAGTCATTCGCACGTGGGCGGTCCAAGCTACGCAGCGCCTCTGTTACGCCAGGTCAAAAGAGCCGCACCAAGACCTGCGGCGACTGCGCAACGAGTCCGGCCCCCGCAGCAAACGTTAGGTGTCATCGCTTCTCGGCCTTTTGGCTAAGATCAAGTGTAGTATCTGTTCTTATCAGTTTAATATCTGATACGTCCCCTATACGGGGACTATATATTAAATGGATTTTTAGCATTGGGAGCTGAAAGAGGGGCTTGCCCCATTCGCTCCACGCATCGACCCGGTATTGCAGCGCCTCCGGGAACGGTGCACCCATCTCATGACTTGTGCAAAAACAAACAAAGACGCATCTGGAAACCACAACAAATGGTTTCAATTGAGGGGAGAAACTGTAGCACATCAGCAGCGGATCCTTTTTGGACTCAATGCCAAAGAAGCTAAAGGTGACAAATTGAACTTGCCTTGGCTCTGGAGCGTGGCACGCAGAGGGAGGCTCACTGCAAGGGGCAGAGATATTTCGAGCCCAAAGGAAGGACACGCTCTGGGGAGGACATCGGCACCAGAAAGTCTTTCCTGGAGCAAAGAAGCCGCCACACATGCAAGCTGTAGCCACGTTGTCTTTGACCTTTTCTTCAACACTATAATCAGGGGAGAGCGCGAACGCAGTCCCCCACTACCACAAATTATGCAGTCGAGATTCTCACATTTGGGGAATTCGCAGCGGTCAGCATAGCCGGGGTGCAATGGCCGAGCCTCGCCCTGGGTGAACCACCTTGGTGATCATGGTATCTCCCCTGCCAGGTAAGTATGAGTTGGACGGGTCAGAGGCAGGGCAGTGTTGCAACGACAAAGGACACGGCGTGGCGGTTCCTGCCTCTTAGCCGGCCAAAGCAGCCCATCAACCACATGTAACCCTAAGCCTTAAAGACAGATCAGGCTTGAAATAGACATAGGTTCCAATCGGGGGCACAAAGTGCAGCACAGCAGCAGGGGTCTTTTTTGGACTCAATGCCAAGAAGCCAAAGGCGAGAGCCACGAACCATGCTAGCGCAGCTTCTGTCTGCATTTTCGGCCCATTTAAACCCAGTGTTTTGCTCCCTTTGAGCTCTACGCGTTCTGCTACCATAATACAAAGTTGACCCTTGCTCAGAGGCTTTGGAATACCCCCCAGATGCAGGGCAGTATTGTGTTATTTCGATAGCACATATAATAAAATTGGTACGATACAGAGAAGATTAGCATGGCCCCTGCGCAAGGATGACACGCAAATTCGTGAAGCGTTCCTCATTGCCAATTTGTAATGATTTTTCCAACATAAATCCCGATTCCTATCAAGCAGAGGTGGAAGAAGTACTCAGAACTTCCAGTTAAGTAAAAGTGAGGTTGCTTCTCTTGTTTTACACAGTATTTTGTGTTTTTGTCCAATCGGGGCCACAAACTGCAGCACAGCAGCAGGGGTCTTTTTTGGACTCAATGCCTATAGTCACTCAATAGCTTTACTCTCTAATTGTGTGCTAGTACAGATTCCAAACAACAGTGAAGATATGTTGCATTTGCAGAGAATGGGAACCTAGTTTTCCTCTTGGCTTACAAAGATTCTACCACTCATCTGCCCACATTCACAAGACACCTTAACTACCACTACGCTGGCGAGGTCAACAGCACGGTCAACAAGGTGGATTTTTCAAAAGATATGCTATATGCTCTAAGTCATTTAAGAAAGGATACAGTCCATCGGTCATCACTTAAAGTGATTTGATGTCGAGCATCTCACTGAGTTCTCAAATCAATGGGAGTCGGCACGGAGAACATCCCTCTTTACTTGTACACTCCAAAGACCTGTGTGTTTGCTGTAGCAGAGTCCAAGTGGTGTAGGCATTATACTTTTTTTTTCATTCAACAAATAACTGTCTATTGCATTGGCCGGGAATCGGACCCGGGTCTCCCACGTGGCAGGTGAGAATTCTACCACTGAACCACCAATGCTGAATTATAAAGCCAAGCCACCATACGGCAGTTGAGGCGAAAAGTTCAGCCAACAAAGACTGTTTTCCAAGCAACCACGCTTCTATATTTCATTATAAGCTCTATATCCGTAAAGACATTCTAGTGTTCCTCCCTTAAATGGATTTGATGTTTAGCATCAAACTAGTGTTTTCTAATGCCGCGGAGTCAGCACGTATAACATGCCACACAACTCAAGCGTATTACCAAAGAGATAGGTTCCAATCGGGGGCACAAAGTGCAGCACAGCAGCAGGGGTCTTTTTTGGACTCAATGCCAAAGAAGCCACAGGTGAGAGCAACGAACCATGCTAGCGCAGCTGGGGGAAAGGGTGTGGCCTGGGATGTGGAAAAGCCAAGTGAGGGTCACCGCGGGGGCTTGGACTGGGACAACTACGTTGGTGTCTGTTCTCCAGGACGGCCTCCACAATTACTCTGGTTTCTATTCAAAGCGTATAAGTCTTTCGCCTTTTACTAAAGACTTCCGTGGAGAGGAACACCTACGAGTTCAACCTATTTTTGGTAGGCTTGGCCATTTGGCTGAGCATTCTGAGTTTGTGAAAGACAAGAAAAGAGCAGTCATTCGCACGTGGGCGGTCCAAGCTACGCAGCGCCTCTGTTACGCCAGGTCAAAAGAGACGCACCAAGACCTGCGGCGACTGCGCAACGAGTCCGGACCCCGCAGCAAACGTTAGGTGTCATCGCTTCTTCTTCTTCTATACGGGGACTATATATTAAATGGATTTTTAGCATTGGGAGCTGAAAGAGGGGCTTGCCCCATTCGCTCCACGCATCGACCCGGTATTGCAGCGCCTCCGGGAACGGTGCACCCATCTCATGACTTGTGCAAAAACAAACAAAGACGCATCTGGAAACCACAACAAATGGTTTCAATTGAGGGGAGAAACTGTAGCACATCAGCAGCGGATCCTTTTTGGACTCAATGCCAAAGAAGCTAAAGGTGACAAATTGAACTTGCCTTGGCTCTGGAGCGTGGCACGCAGAGGGAGGCTCACTGCAAGGGGCAGAGATATTTCGAGCCCAAAGGAAGGACACGCTCTGGGGAGGACATCGGCACCAGAAAGTCTTTCCTGGAGCAAAGAAGCCGCCACACATGCAAGCTGTAGCCACGTTGTCTTTGACCTTTTCTTCAACACTATAATCAGGGGAGAGCGCGAACGCAGTCCCCCACTACCACAAATTATGCAGTCGAGATTCTCACATTTGGGGAATTCGCAGCGGTCAGCATAGCCGGGGTGCAATGGCCGAGCCTCGCCCTGGGTGAACCACCTTGGTGATCATGGTATCTCCCCTGCCAGGTAAGTATGAGTTGGACGGGTCAGAGGCAGGGCAGTGTTGCAACGACAAAGGACACGGCGTGGCGGTTCCTGCCTCTTAGCCGGCCAAAGCAGCCCATCAACCACATGTAACCCTAAGCCTTAAAGACAGATCAGGCTTGAAATAGACATAGGTTCCAATCGGGGGCACAAAGTGCAGCACAGCAGCAGGGGTCTTTTTTGGACTCAATGCCAAGAAGCCAAAGGCGAGAGCCACGAACCATGCTAGCGCAGCTTCTGTCTGCATTTTCGGCCCATTTAAACCCAGTGTTTTGCTCCCTTTGAGCTCTACGCGTTCTGCTACCATAATACAAAGTTGACCCTTGCTCAGAGGCTTTGGAATACCCCCCAGATACAGGGCAGTATTGTGTTATTTCGATAGCACATATAATAAAATTGGTACGATACAGAGAAGATTAGCATGGCCCCTGCGCAAGGATGACACGCAAATTCGTGAAGCGTTCCTCATTGCCAATTTGTAATGATTTTTCCAACATAAATCCCGATTCCTATCAAGCAGAGGTGGAAGAAGTACTCAGAACTTCCAGTTAAGTAAAAGTGAGGTTGCTTCTCTTGTTTTACACAGTATTTTGTGTTTTTGTCCAATCGGGGCCACAAACTGCAGCACAGCAGCAGGGGTCTTTTTTGGACTCAATGCCTATAGTCACTCAATAGCTTTACTCTCTAATTGTGTGCTAGTACAGATTCCAAACAACAGTGAAGATATGTTGCATTTGCAGAGAATGGGAACCTAGTTTTCCTCTTGGCTTACAAAGATTCTACCACTCATCTGCCCACATTCACAAGACACCTTAACTACCACTACGCTGGCGAGGTCAACAGCACGGTCAACAAGGTGGATTTTTCAAAAGATATGCTATATGCTCTAAGTCATTTAAGAAGGGATACAGTCCATCGGTCATCACTTAAAGTGATTTGATGTCGAGCATCTCACTGAGTTCTCAAATCAATGGGAGTCGGCACGGAGAACATCCCTCTTTACTTGTACACTCCAAAGACCTGTGTGTTTGCTGTAGCAGAGTCCAAGTGGTGTAGGCATTATACTTTTTTTTTCATTCAACAAAGAACTGTCTATTGCATTGGCCGGGAATCGGACCCGGGTCTCCCACGTGGCAGGTGAGAATTCTACCACTGAACCACCAATGCTGAATTATAAAGCCAAGCCACCATACGGCAGTTGAGGCGAAAAGTTCAGCCAACAAAGACTGTTTTCCAAGCAACCACGCTTCTATATTTCATTATAAGCTCTATATCCGTAAAGACATTCTAGTGTTCCTCCCTTAAATGGATTTGATGTTTAGCATCAAACTAGTGTTTTCTAATGCCGCGGAGTCAGCACGTATAACATGCCACACAACTCAAGCGTATTACCAAAGAGATAGGTTCCAATCGGGGGCACAAAGTGCAGCACAGCAGCAGGGGTCTTTTTTGGACTCAATGCCAAAGAAGCCACAGGTGAGAGCAACGAACCATGCTAGCGCAGCTGGGGGAAAGGGTGTGGCCTGGGATGTGGAAAAGCCAAGTGAGGGTCACCGCGGGGGCTTGGACTGGGACAACTACGTTGGTGTCTGTTCTCCAGGACGGCCTCCACAATTACTCTGGTTTCTATTCAAAGCGTATAAGTCTTTCGCCTTTTACTAAAGACTTCCGTGGAGAGGAACACCTACGAGTTCAACCTATTTTTGGTAGGCTTGGCCATTTGGCTGAGCATTCTGAGTTTGTGAAAGACAAGAAAAGAGCAGTCATTCGCACGTGGGCGGTCCAAGCTACGCAGCGCCTCTGTTACGCCAGGTCAAAAGAGCCGCACCAAGACCTGCGGCGACTGCGCAACGAGTCCGGCCCCCGCAGCAAACGTTAGGTGTCATCGCTTCTCGGCCTTTTGGCTAAGATCAAGTGTAGTATCTGTTCTTATCAGTTTAATATCTGATACGTCCCCTATACGGGGACTATATATTAAATGGATTTTTAGCATTGGGAGCTGAAAGAGGGGCTTGCCCCATTCGCTCCACGCATCGACCCGGTATTGCAGCGCCTCCGGGAACGGTGCACCCATCTCATGACTTGTGCAAAAACAAACAAAGACGCATCTGGAAACCACAACAAATGGTTTCAATTGAGGGGAGATACTGTAGCACATCAGCAGCGGATCCTTTTTGGACTCAATGCCAAAGAAGCTAAAGGTGACAAATTGAACTTGCCTTGGCTCTGGAGCGTGGCACGCAGAGGGAGGCTCACTGCAAGGGGCAGAGATATTTCGAGCCCAAAGGAAGGACACGCTCTGGGGAGGACATCGGCACCAGAAAGTCTTTCCTGGAGCAAAGAAGCCGCCACACATGCAAGCTGTAGCCACGTTGTCTTTGACCTTTTCTTCAACACTATAATCAGGGGAGAGCGCGAACGCAGTCCCCCACTACCACAAATTATGCAGTCGAGATTCTCACATTTGGGGAATTCGCAGCGGTCAGCATAGCCGGGGTGCAATGGCCGAGCCTCGCCCTGGGTGAACCACCTTGGTGATCATGGTATCTCCCCTGCCAGGTAAGTATGAGTTGGACGGGTCAGAGGCAGGGCAGTGTTGCAACGACAAAGGACACGGCGTGGCGGTTCCTGCCTCTTAGCCGGCCAAAGCAGCCCATCAACCACATGTAACCCTAAGCCTTAAAGACAGATCAGGCTTGAAATAGACATAGGTTCCAATCGGGGGCACAAAGTGCAGCACAGCAGCAGGGGTCTTTTTTGGACTCAATGCCAAGAAGCCAAAGGCGAGAGCCACGAACCATGCTAGCGCAGCTTCTGTCTGCATTTTCGGCCCATTTAAACCCAGTGTTTTGCTCCCTTTGAGCTCTACGCGTTCTGCTACCATAATACAAAGTTGACCCTTGCTCAGAGGCTTTGGAATACCCCCCAGATGCAAGGCAGTATTGTGTTATTTCGATAGCACATATAATAAAATTGGTACGATACAGAGAAGATTAGCATGGCCCCTGCGCAAGGATGACACGCAAATTCGTGAAGCGTTCCTCATTGCCAATTTGTAATGATTTTTCCAACATAAATCCCGATTCCTATCAAGCAGAGGTGGAAGAAGTACTCAGAACTTCCAGTTAAGTAAAAGTGAGGTTGCTTCTCTTGTTTTACACAGTATTTTGTGTTTTTGTCCAATCGGGGCCACAAACTGCAGCACAGCAGCAGGGGTCTTTTTTGGACTCAATGCCTATAGTCACTCAATAGCTTTACTCTCTAATTGTGTGCTAGTACAGATTCCAAACAACAGTGAAGATATGTTGCATTTGCAGAGAATGGGAACCTAGTTTTCCTCTTGGCTTACAAAGATTCTACCACTCATCTGCCCACATTCACAAGACACCTTAACTACCACTACGCTGGCGAGGTCAACAGCACGGTCAACAAGGTGGATTTTTCAAAAGATATGCTATATGCTCTAAGTCATTTAAGAAGGGATACAGTCCATCGGTCATCACTTAAAGTGATTTGATGTCGAGCATCTCACTGAGTTCTCAAATCAATGGGAGTCGGCACGGAGAACATCCCTCTTTACTTGTACACTCCAAAGACCTGTGTGTTTGCTGTAGCAGAGTCCAAGTGGTGTAGGCATTATACTTTTTTTTTCATTCAACAAAGAACTGTCTATTGCATTGGCCGGGAATCGGACCCGGGTCTCCCACGTGGCAGGTGAGAATTCTACCACTGAACCACCAATGCTGAATTATAAAGCCAAGCCACCATACGGCAGTTGAGGCGAAAAGTTCAGCCAACAAAGACTGTTTTCCAAGCAACCACGCTTCTATATTTCATTATAAGCTCTATATCCGTAAAGACATTCTAGTGTTCCTCCCTTAAATGGATTTGATGTTTAGCATCAAACTAGTGTTTTCTAATGCCGCGGAGTCAGCACGTATAACATGCCACACAACTCAAGCGTATTACCAAAGAGATAGGTTCCAATCGGGGGCACAAAGTGCAGCACAGCAGCAGGGGTCTTTTTTGGACTCAATGCCAAAGAAGCCACAGGTGAGAGCAACGAACCATGCTAGCGCAGCTGGGGGAAAGGGTGTGGCCTGGGATGTGGAAAAGCCAAGTGAGGGTCACCGCGGGGGCTTGGACTGGGACAACTACGTTGGTGTCTGTTCTCCAGGACGGCCTCCACAATTACTCTGGTTTCTCTTCAAAGCGTATAAGTCTTTCGCCTTTTACTAAAGACTTCCGTGGAGAGGAACACCTACGAGTTCAACCTATTTTTGGTAGGCTTGGCCATTTGGCTGAGCATTCTGAGTTTGTGAAAGACAAGAAAAGAGCAGTCATTCGCACGTGGGCGGTCCAAGCTACGCAGCGCCTCTGTTACGCCAGGTCAAAAGAGCCGCACCAAGACCTGCGGCGACTGCGCAACGAGTCCGGCCCCCGCAGCAAACGTTAGGTGTCATCGCTTCTCGGCCTTTTGGCTAAGATCAAGTGTAGTATCTGTTCTTATCAGTTTAATATCTGATACGTCCCCTATACGGGGACTATATATTAAATGGATTTTTAGCATTGGGAGCTGAAAGAGGGGCTTGCCCCATTCGCTCCACGCATCGACCCGGTATTGCAGCGCCTCCGGGAACGGTGCACCCATCTCATGACTTGTGCAAAAACAAACAAAGACGCATCTGGAAACCACAACAAATGGTTTCAATTGAGGGGAGAAACTGTAGCACATCAGCAGCGGATCCTTTTTGGACTCAATGCCAAAGAAGCTAAAGGTGACAAATTGAACTTGCCTTGGCTCTGGAGCGTGGCACGCAGAGGGAGGCTCACTGCAAGGGGCAGAGATATTTCGAGCCCAAAGGAAGGACACGCTCTGGGGAGGACATCGGCACCAGAAAGTCTTTCCTGGAGCAAAGAAGCCGCCACACATGCAAGCTGTAGCCACGTTGTCTTTGACCTTTTCTTCAACACTATAATCAGGGGAGAGCGCGAACGCAGTCCCCCACTACCACAAATTATGCAGTCGAGATTCTCACATTTGGGGAATTCGCAGCGGTCAGCATAGCCGGGGTGCAATGGCCGAGCCTCGCCCTGGGTGAACCACCTTGGTGATCATGGTATCTCCCCTGCCAGGTAAGTATGAGTTGGACGGGTCAGAGGCAGGGCAGTGTTGCAACGACAAAGGACACGGCGTGGCGGTTCCTGCCTCTTAGCCGGCCAAAGCAGCCCATCAACCACATGTAACCCTAAGCCTTAAAGACAGATCAGGCTTGAAATAGACATAGGTTCCAATCGGGGGCACAAAGTGCAGCACAGCAGCAGGGGTCTTTTTTGGACTCAATGCCAAGAAGCCAAAGGCGAGAGCCACGAACCATGCTAGCGCAGCTTCTGTCTGCATTTTCGGCCCATTTAAACCCAGTGTTTTGCTCCCTTTGAGCTCTACGCGTTCTGCTACCATAATACAAAGTTGACCCTTGCTCAGAGGCTTTGGAATACCCCCCAGATGCAGGGCAGTATTGTGTTATTTCGATAGCACATATAATAAAATTGGTACGATACAGAGAAGATTAGCATGGCCCCTGCGCAAGGATGACACGCAAATTCGTGAAGCGTTCCTCATTGCCAATTTGTAATGATTTTTCCAACATAAATCCCGATTCCTATCAAGCAGAGGTGGAAGAAGTACTCAGAACTTCCAGTTAAGTAAAAGTGAGGTTGCTTCTCTTGTTTTACACAGTATTTTGTGTTTTTGTCCAATCGGGGCCACAAACTGCAGCACAGCAGCAGGGGTCTTTTTTGGACTCAATGCCTATAGTCACTCAATAGCTTTACTCTCTAATTGTGTGCTAGTACAGATTCCAAACAACAGTGAAGATATGTTGCATTTGCAGAGAATGGGAACCTAGTTTTCCTCTTGGCTTACAAAGATTCTACCACTCATCTGCCCACATTCACAAGACACCTTAACTACCACTACGCTGGCGAGGTCAACAGCACGGTCAACAAGGTGGATTTTTCAAAAGATATGCTATATGCTCTAAGTCATTTAAGAAGGGATACAGTCCATCGGTCATCACTTAAAGTGATTTGATGTCGAGCATCTCACTGAGTTCTCAAATCAATGGGAGTCGGCACGGAGAACATCCCTCTTTACTTGTACACTCCAAAGACCTGTGTGTTTGCTGTAGCAGAGTCCAAGTGGTGTAGGCATTATACTTTTTTTTTCATTCAACAAAGAACTGTCTATTGCATTGGCCGGGAATCGGACCCGGGTCTCCCACGTGGCAGGTGAGAATTCTACCACTGAACCACCAATGCTGAATTATAAAGCCAAGCCACCATACGGCAGTTGAGGCGAAAAGTTCAGCCAACAAAGACTGTTTTCCAAGCAACCACGCTTCTATATTTCATTATAAGCTCTATATCCGTAAAGACATTCTAGTGTTCCTCCCTTAAATGGATTTGATGTTTAGCATCAAACTAGTGTTTTCTAATGCCGCGGAGTCAGCACGTATAACATGCCACACAACTCAAGCGTATTACCAAAGAGATAGGTTCCAATCGGGGGCACAAAGTGCAGCACAGCAGCAGGGGGCTTTTTTGGACTCAATGCCAAAGAAGCCACAGGTGAGAGCAACGAACCATGCTAGCGCAGCTGGGGGAAAGGGTGTGGCCTGGGATGTGGAAAAGCCAAGTGAGGGTCACCGCGGGGGCTTGGACTGGGACAACTACGTTGGTGTCTGTTCTCCAGGACGGCCTCCACAATTACTCTGGTTTCTCTTCAAAGCGTATAAGTCTTTCGCCTTTTACTAAAGACTTCCGTGGAGAGGAACACCTACGAGTTCAACCTATTTTTGGTAGGCTTGGCCATTTGGCTGAGCATTCTGAGTTTGTGAAAGACAAGAAAGGAGCAGTCATTCGCACGTGGGCGGTCCAAGCTACGCAGCGCCTCTGTTACGCCAGGTCAAAAGAGCCGCACCAAGACCTGCGGCGACTGCGCAACGAGTCCGGCCCCCGCAGCAAACGTTAGGTGTCATCGCTTCTCGGCCTTTTGGCTAAGATCAAGTGTAGTATCTGTTCTTATCAGTTTAATATCTGATACGTCCCCTATACGGGGACTATATATTAAATGGATTTTTAGCATTGGGAGCTGAAAGAGGGGCTTGCCCCATTCGCTCCACGCATCGACCCGGTATTGCAGCGCCTCCGGGAACGGTGCACCCATCTCATGACTTGTGCAAAAACAAACAAAGACGCATCTGGAAACCACAACAAATGGTTTCAATTGAGGGGAGAAACTGTAGCACATCAGCAGCGGATCCTTTTTGGACTCAATGCCAAAGAAGCTAAAGGTGACAAATTGAACTTGCCTTGGCTCTGGAGCGTGGCACGCAGAGGGAGGCTCACTGCAAGGGGCAGAGATATTTCGAGCCCAAAGGAAGGACACGCTCTGGGGAGGACATCGGCACCAGAAAGTCTTTCCTGGAGCAAAGAAGCCGCCACACATGCAAGCTGTAGCCACGTTGTCTTTGACCTTTTCTTCAACACTATAATCAGGGGAGAGCGCGAACGCAGTCCCCCACTACCACAAATTATGCAGTCGAGATTCTCACATTTGGGGAATTCGCAGCGGTCAGCATAGCCGGGGTGCAATGGCCGAGCCTCGCCCTGGGTGAACCACCTTGGTGATCATGGTATCTCCCCTGCCAGGTAAGTATGAGTTGGACGGGTCAGAGGCAGGGCAGTGTTGCAACGACAAAGGACACGGCGTGGCGGTTCCTGCCTCTTAGCCGGCCAAAGCAGCCCATCAACCACATGTAACCCTAAGCCTTAAAGACAGATCAGGCTTGAAATAGACATAGGTTCCAATCGGGGGCACAAAGTGCAGCACAGCAGCAGGGGTCTTTTTTGGACTCAATGCCAAGAAGCCAAAGGCGAGAGCCACGAACCATGCTAGCGCAGCTTCTGTCTGCATTTTCGGCCCATTTAAACCCAGTGTTTTGCTCCCTTTGAGCTCTACGCGTTCTGCTACCATAATACAAAGTTGACCCTTGCTCAGAGGCTTTGGAATACCCCCCAGATGCAGGGCAGTATTGTGTTATTTCGATAGCACATATAATAAAATTGGTACGATACAGAGAAGATTAGCATGGCCCCTGCGCAAGGATGACACGCAAATTCGTGAAGCGTTCCTCATTGCCAATTTGTAATGATTTTTCCAACATAAATCCCGATTCCTATCAAGCAGAGGTGGAAGAAGTACTCAGAACTTCCAGTTAAGTAAAAGTGAGGTTGCTTCTCTTGTTTTACACAGTATTTTGTGTTTTTGTCCAATCGGGGCCACAAACTGCAGCACAGCAGCAGGGGTCTTTTTTGGACTCAATGCCTATAGTCACTCAATAGCTTTACTCTCTAATTGTGTGCTAGTACAGATTCCAAACAACAGTGAAGATATGTTGCATTTGCAGAGAATGGGAACCTAGTTTTCCTCTTGGCTTACAAAGATTCTACCACTCATCTGCCCACATTCACAAGACACCTTAACTACCACTACGCTGGCGAGGTCAACAGCACGGTCAACAAGGTGGATTTTTCAAAAGATATGCTATATGCTCTAAGTCATTTAAGAAGGGATACAGTCCATCGGTCATCACTTAAAGTGATTTGATGTCGAGCATCTCACTGAGTTCTCAAATCAATGGGAGTCGGCACGGAGAACATCCCTCTTTACTTGTACACTCCAAAGACCTGTGTGTTTGCTGTAGCAGAGTCCAAGTGGTGTAGGCATTATACTTTTTTTTTCATTCAACAAAGAACTGTCTATTGCATTGGCCGGGAATCGGACCCGGGTCTCCCACGTGGCAGGTGAGAATTCTACCACTGAACCACCAATGCTGAATTATAAAGCCAAGCCACCATACGGCAGTTGAGGCGAAAAGTTCAGCCAACAAAGACTGTTTTCCAAGCAACCACGCTTCTATATTTCATTATAAGCTCTATATCCGTAAAGACATTCTAGTGTTCCTCCCTTAAATGGATTTGATGTTTAGCATCAAACTAGTGTTTTCTAATGCCGCGGAGTCAGCACGTATAACATGCCACACAACTCAAGCGTATTACCAAAGAGATAGGTTCCAATCGGGGGCACAAAGTGCAGCACAGCAGCAGGGGTCTTTTTTGGACTCAATGCCAAAGAAGCCACAGGTGAGAGCAACGAACCATGCTAGCGCAGCTGGGGGAAAGGGTGTGGCCTGGGATGTGGAAAAGCCAAGTGAGGGTCACCGCGGGGGCTTGGACTGGGACAACTACGTTGGTGTCTGTTCTCCAGGACGGCCTCCACAATTACTCTGGTTTCTCTTCAAAGCGTATAAGTCTTTCGCCTTTTACTAAAGACTTCCGTGGAGAGGAACACCTACGAGTTCAACCTATTTTTGGTAGGCTTGGCCATTTGGCTGAGCATTCTGAGTTTGTGAAAGACAAGAAAAGAGCAGTCATTCGCACGTGGGCGGTCCAAGCTACGCAGCGCCTCTGTTACGCCAGGTCAAAAGAGCCGCACCAAGACCTGCGGCGACTGCGCAACGAGTCCGGCCCCCGCAGCAAACGTTAGGTGTCATCGCTTCTCGGCCTTTTGGCTAAGATCAAGTGTAGTATCTGTTCTTATCAGTTTAATATCTGATACGTCCCCTATACGGGGACTATATATTAAATGGATTTTTAGCATTGGGAGCTGAAAGAGGGGCTTGCCCCATTCGCTCCACGCATCGACCCGGTATTGCAGCGCCTCCGGGAACGGTGCACCCATCTCATGACTTGTGCAAAAACAAACAAAGACGCATCTGGAAACCACAACAAATGGTTTCAATTGAGGGGAGAAACTGTAGCACATCAGCAGCGGATCCTTTTTGGACTCAATGCCAAAGAAGCTAAAGGTGACAAATTGAACTTGCCTTGGCTCTGGAGCGTGGCACGCAGAGGGAGGCTCACTGCAAGGGGCAGAGATATTTCGAGCCCAAAGGAAGGACACGCTCTGGGGAGGACATCGGCACCAGAAAGTCTTTCCTGGAGCAAAGAAGCCGCCACACATGCAAGCTGTAGCCACGTTGTCTTTGACCTTTTCTTCAACACTATAATCAGGGGAGAGCGCGAACGCAGTCCCCCACTACCACAAATTATGCAGTCGAGATTCTCACATTTGGGGAATTCGCAGCGGTCAGCATAGCCGGGGTGCAATGGCCGAGCCTCGCCCTGGGTGAACCACCTTGGTGATCATGGTATCTCCCCTGCCAGGTAAGTATGAGTTGGACGGGTCAGAGGCAGGGCAGTGTTGCAACGACAAAGGACACGGCGTGGCGGTTCCTGCCTCTTAGCCGGCCAAAGCAGCCCATCAACCACATGTAACCCTAAGCCTTAAAGACAGATCAGGCTTGAAATAGACATAGGTTCCAATCGGGGGCACAAAGTGCAGCACAGCAGCAGGGGTCTTTTTTGGACTCAATGCCAAGAAGCCAAAGGCGAGAGCCACGAACCATGCTAGCGCAGCTTCTGTCTGCATTTTCGGCCCATTTAAACCCAGTGTTTTGCTCCCTTTGAGCTCTACGCGTTCTGCTACCATAATACAAAGTTGACCCTTGCTCAGAGGCTTTGGAATACCCCCCAGATGCAAGGCAGTATTGTGTTATTTCGATAGCACATATAATAAAATTGGTACGATACAGAGAAGATTAGCATGGCCCCTGCGCAAGGATGACACGCAAATTCGTGAAGCGTTCCTCATTGCCAATTTGTAATGATTTTTCCAACCTAAATCCCGATTCCTATCAAGCAGAGGTGGAAGAAGTACTCAGAACTTCCAGTTAAGTAAAAGTGAGGTTGCTTCTCTTGTTTTACACAGTATTTTGTGTTTTTGTCCAATCGGGGCCACAAACTGCAGCACAGCAGCAGGGGTCTTTTTTGGACTCAATGCCTATAGTCACTCAATAGCTTTACTCTCTAATTGTGTGCTAGTACAGATTCCAAACAACAGTGAAGATATGTTGCATTTGCAGAGAATGGGAACCTAGTTTTCCTCTTGGCTTACAAAGATTCTACCACTCATCTGCCCACATTCACAAGACACCTTAACTACCACTACGCTGGCGAGGTCAACAGCACGGTCAACAAGGTGGATTTTTCAAAAGATATGCTATATGCTCTAAGTCATTTAAGAAGGGATATAGTCCATCGGTCATCACTTAAAGTGATTTGATGTCGAGCATCTCACTGAGTTCTCAAATCAATGGGAGTCGGCACGGAGAACATCCCTCTTTACTTGTACACTCCAAAGACCTGTGTGTTTGCTGTAGCAGAGTCCAAGTGGTGTAGGCATTATACTTTTTTTTTCATTCAACAAAGAACTGTCTATTGCATTGGCCGGGAATCGGACCCGGGTCTCCCACGTGGCAGGTGAGAATTCTACCACTGAACCACCAATGCTGAATTATAAAGCCAAGCCACCATACGGCAGTTGAGGCGAAAAGTTCAGCCAACAAAGACTGTTTTCCAAGCAACCACGCTTCTATATTTCATTATAAGCTCTATATCCGTAAAGACATTCTAGTGTTCCTCCCTTAAATGGATTTGATGTTTAGCATCAAACTAGTGTTTTCTAATGCCGCGGAGTCAGCACGTATAACATGCCACACAACTCAAGCGTATTACCAAAGAGATAGGTTCCAATCGGGGGCACAAAGTGCAGCACAGCAGCAGGGGTCTTTTATGGACTCAATGCCAAAGAAGCCACAGGTGAGAGCAACGAACCATGCTAGCGCAGCTGGGGGAAAGGGTGTGGCCTGGGATGTGGAAAAGCCAAGTGAGGGTCACCGCGGGGGCTTGGACTGGGACAACTACGTTGGTGTCTGTTCTCCAGGACGGCCTCCACAATTACTCTGGTTTCTCTTCAAAGCGTATAAGTCTTTCGCCTTTTACTAAAGACTTCCGTGGAGAGGAACACCTACGAGTTCAACCTATTTTTGGTAGGCTTGGCCATTTGGCTGAGCATTCTGAGTTTGTGAAAGACAAGAAAAGAGCAGTCATTCGCACGTGGGCGGTCCAAGCTACGCAGCGCCTCTGTTACGCCAGGTCAAAAGAGCCGCACCAAGACCTGCGGCGACTGCGCAACGAGTCCGGCCCCCGCAGCAAACGTTAGGTGTCATCGCTTCTCGGCCTTTTGGCTAAGATCAAGTGTAGTATCTGTTCTTATCAGTTTAATATCTGATACGTCCCCTATACGGGGACTATATATTAAATGGATTTTTAGCATTGGGAGCTGAAAGAGGGGCTTGCCCCATTCGCTCCACGCATCGACCCGGTATTGCAGCGCCTCCGGGAACGGTGCACCCATCTCATGACTTGTGCAAAAACAAACAAAGACGCATCTGGAAACCACAACAAATGGTTTCAATTGAGGGGAGAAACTGTAGCACATCAGCAGCGGATCTTTTTTGGACTCAATGCCAAAGAAGCTAAAGGTGACAAATTGAACTTGCCTTGGCTCTGGAGCGTGGCACGCAGAGGGAGGCTCACTGCAAGGGGCAGAGATATTTCGAGCCCAAAGGAAGGACACGCTCTGGGGAGGACATCGGCACCAGAAAGTCTTTCCTGGAGCAAAGAAGCCGCCACACATGCAAGCTGTAGCCACGTTGTCTTTGACCTTTTCTTCAACACTATAATCAGGGGAGAGCGCGAACGCAGTCCCCCACTACAACAAATTATGCAGTCGAGATTCTCACATTTGGGGAATTCGCAGCCGTCAGCATAGCCGGGGTGCAATGGCCGAGCCTCGCCCTGGGTGAACCACCTTGGTGATCATGGTATCTCCCCTGCAAGGTAAGTATGAGTTGGACGGGTCAGAGGCAGGGCAGTGTTGCAACGACAAAGGACACGGCGTGGCGGTTCCTGCCTCTTAGCCGGCCAAAGCAGCCCATCAACCACATGTAACCCTAAGCCTTGAAGACAGATCAGGCTTGAAATAGACATAGGTTCCAATCGGGGGCACAAAGTGCAGCACAGCAGCAGGGGTCTTTTTTGGACTCAATGCCAAGAAGCCAAAGGCGAGAGCCACGAACCATGCTAGCGCAGCTTCTGTCTGCATTTTCGGCCCATTTAAACCCAGTGTTTTGCTCCCTTTGAGCTCTACGCGTTCTGCTACCATAATACAAAGTTGACCCTTGCTCAGAGGCTTTGGAATACCCCCCAGATGCAGGGCAGTATTGTGTTATTTCGATAGCACATATAATAAAATTGGTACGATACAGAGAAGATTAGCATGGCCCCTGCGCAAGGATGACACGCAAATTCGTGAAGCGTTCCTCATTGCCAATTTGTAATGATTTTTCCAACATAAATCCCGATTCCTATCAAGCAGAGGTGGAAGAAGTACTCAGAACTTCCAGTTAAGTAAAAGTGAGGTTGCTTCTCTTGTTTTACACAGTATTTTGTGTTTTTGTCCAATCGGGGCCACAAACTGCAGCACAGCAGCAGGGGTCTTTTTTGGACTCAATGCCTATAGTCACTCAATAGCTTTACTCTCTAATTGTGTGCTAGTACAGATTCCAAACAACAGTGAAGATATGTTGCATTTGCAGAGAATGGGAACCTAGTTTTCCTCTTGGCTTACAAAGATTCTACCACTCATCTGCCCACATTCACAAGACACCTTAACTACCACTACGCTGGCGAGGTCAACAGCACGGTCAACAAGGTGGATTTTTCAAAAGATATGCTATATGCTCTAAGTCATTTAAGAAAGGATACAGTCCATCGGTCATCACTTAAAGTGATTTGATGTCGAGCATCTCACTGAGTTCTCAAATCAATGGGAGTCGGCACGGAGAACATCCCTCTTTACTTGTACACTCCAAAGACCTGTGTGTTTGCTGTAGCAGAGTCCAAGTGGTGTAGGCATTATACTTTTTTTTTTCATTCAACAAAGAACTGTCTATTGCATTGGCCGGGAATCGGACCCGGGTCTCCCACGTGGCAGGTGAGAATTCTACCACTGAACCACCAATGCTGAATTATAAAGCCAAGCCACCATACGGCAGTTGAGGCGAAAAGTTCAGCCAACAAAGACTGTTTTCCAAGCAACCACGCTTCTATATTTCATTATAAGCTCTATATCCGTAAAGACATTCTAGTGTTCCTCCCTTAAATGGATTTGATGTTTAGCATCAAACTAGTGTTTTCTAATGCCGCGGAGTCAGCACGTATAACATGCCACACAACTCAAGCGTATTACCAAAGAGATAGGTTCCAATCGGGGGCACAAAGTGCAGCACAGCAGCAGGGGTCTTTTTTGGACTCAATGCCAAAGAAGCCACAGGTGAGAGCAACGAACCATGCTAGCGCAGCTGGGGGAAAGGGTGTGGCCTGGGATGTGGAAAAGCCAAGTGAGGGTCACCGCGGGGGCTTGGACTGGGACAACTACGTTGGTGTCTGTTCTCCAGGACGGCCTCCACAATTACTCTGGTTTCTCTTCAAAGCGTATAAGTCTTTCGCCTTTTACTAAAGACTTCCGTGGAGAGGAACACCTACGAGTTCAACCTATTTTTGGTAGGCTTGGCCATTTGGCTGAGCATTCTGAGTTTGTGAAAGACAAGAAAAGAGCAGTCATTTGCACGTGGGCGGTCCAAGCTACGCAGCGCCTCTGTTACGCCAGGTCAAAAGAGCCGCACCAAGACCTGCGGCGACTGCGCAACGAGTCCGGCCCCCGCAGCAAACGTTAGGTGTCATCGCTTCTCGGCCTTTTGGCTAAGATCAAGTGTAGTATCTGTTCTTATCAGTTTAATATCTGATACGTCCCCTATACGGGGACTATATATTAAATGGATTTTTAGCATTGGGAGCTGAAAGAGGGGCTTGCCCCATTCGCTCCACGCATCGACCCGGTATTGCAGCGCCTCCGGGAACGGTGCACCCATCTCCTGACTTGTGCAAAAACAAACAAAGACGCATCTGGAAACCACAACAAATGGTTTCAATTGAGGGGAGAAACTGTAGCACATCAGCAGCGGATCTTTTTTGGACTCAATGCCAAAGAAGCTAAAGGTGACAAATTGAACTTGCCTTGGCTCTGGAGCGTGGCACGCAGAGGGAGGCTCACTGCAAGGGGCAGAGATATTTCGAGCCCAAAGGAAGGACACGCTCTGGGGAGGACATCGGCACCAGAAAGTCTTTCCTGGAGCAAAGAAGCCGCCACACATGCAAGCTGTAGCCACG
The DNA here is from genome assembly GCF_949606895.1 of Notothenia rossii. Lineage (NCBI taxonomy): Eukaryota > Metazoa > Chordata > Actinopteri > Perciformes > Nototheniidae > Notothenia > Notothenia rossii. The sequence goes on from NC_136901.1 coordinate 17,099,383, forward strand.
TTGTCTTTGACCTTTTCTTCAACACTATAATCAGGCGAGAGCGCGAACGCAGTCCCCCACTACCACAAATTATGCAGTCGAGATTCTCACATTTGGGGAATTCGCAGCGGTCAGCATAGCCGGGGTGCAATGGCCGAGCCTCGCCCTGGGTGAACCACCTTGGTGATCATGGTATCTCCCCTGCCAGGTAAGTATGAGTTGGACGGGTCAGAGGCAGGGCAGTGTTGCAACGACAAAGGACACGGCGTGGCGGTTCCTGCCTCTTAGCCGGCCAAAGCAGCCCATCAACCACATGTAACCCTAAGCCTTAAAGACAGATCAGGCTTGAAATAGACATAGGTTCCAATCGGGGGCACAAAGTGCAGCACAGCAGCAGGGGTCTTTTTTGGACTCAATGCCAAGAAGCCAAAGGCGAAAGCCACGAACCATGCTAGCGCAGCTTCTGTCTGCATTTTCGGCCCATTTAAACCCAGTGTTTTGCTCCCTTTGAGCTCTACGCGTTCTGCTACCATAATACAAAGTTGACCCTTGCTCAGAGGCTTTGGAATACCCCCCAGATGCAGGGCAGTATTGTGTTATTTCGATAGCACATATAATAAAATTGGTACGATACAGAGAAGATTAGCATGGCCCCTGCGCAAGGATGACACGCAAATTCGTGAAGCGTTCCTCATTGCCAATTTGTAATGATTTTTCCAACATAAATCCCGATTCCTATCAAGCAGAGGTGGAAGAAGTACTCAGAACTTCCAGTTAAGTAAAAGTGAGGTTGCTTCTCTTGTTTTACACAGTATTTTGTGTTTTTGTCCAATCGGGGCCACAAACTGCAGCACAGCAGCAGTGGTCTTTTTTGGACTCAATGCCTATAGTCACTCAATAGCTTTCCTACTCTCTAATTGTGTGCTAGTACAGATTCCAAACAACAGTGAAGATATGTTGCATTTGCAGAGAATGGGAACCTAGTTTTCCTCTTGGCTTACAAAGATTCTACCACTCATCTGCCCACATTCACAAGACACCTTAACTACCACTACGCTGGCGAGGTCAACAGCACGGTCAACAAGGTGGATTTTTCAAAAGATATGCTATATGCTCTAAGTCATTTAAGAAAGGATACAGTCCATCGGTCATCACTTAAAGTGATTTGATGTCGAGCATCTCACTGAGTTCTCAAATCAATGGGAGTCGGCACGGAGAACATCCCTCTTTACTTGTACACTCCAAAGACCTGTGTGTTTGCTGTAGCAGAGTCCAAGTGGTGTAGGCATTATACTTTTTTTTTTCATTCAACAAAGAACTGTCTATTGCATTGGCCGGGAATCGGACCCGGGTCTCCCACGTGGCAGGTGAGAATTCTACCACTGAACCACCAATGCTGAATTATAAAGCCAAGCCACCATACGGCAGTTGAGGCGAAAAGTTCAGCCAACAAAGACTGTTTTCCAAGCAACCACGCTTCTATATTTCATTATAAGCTCTATATCCGTAAAGACATTCTAGTGTTCCTCCCTTAAATGGATTTGATGTTTAGCATCAAACTAGTGTTTTCTAATGCCGCGGAGTCAGCACGTATAACATGCCACACAACTCAAGCGTATTACCAAAGAGATAGGTTCCAATCGGGGGCACAAAGTGCAGCACAGCAGCAGGGGTCTTTTTTGGATTCAATGCCAAAGAAGCCACAGGTGAGAGCAACGAACCATGCTAGCGCAGCTGGGGGAAAGGGTGTGGCCTGGGATGTGGAAAAGCCAAGTGAGGGTCACCGCGGGGGCTTGGACTGGGACAACTACGTTGGTGTCTGTTCTCCAGGACGGCCTCCACAATTACTCTGGTTTCTCTTCAAAGCGTATAAGTCTTTCGCCTTTTACTAAAGACTTCCGTGGAGAGGAACACCTACGAGTTCAACCTATTTTTGGTAGGCTTGGCCATTTGGCTGAGCATTCTGAGTTTGTGAAAGACAAGAAAAGAGCAGTCATTCGCACTTGGGCGGTCCAAGCTACGCAGCGCCTCTGTTACGCCAGGTCAAAAGAGCCGCACCAAGACCTGCGGCGACTGCGCAACGAGTCCGGCCCCCGCAGCAAACGTTAGGTGTCATCGCTTCTCGGCCTTTTGGCTAAGATCAAGTGTAGTATCTGTTCTTATCAGTTTAATATCTGATACGTCCCCTATACGGGGACTATATATTAAATGGATTTTTAGCATTGGGAGCTGAAAGAGGGGCTTGCCAAAGAAGCCACAGGTGAGAGCAACGAACCATGCTAGCGCAGCTGCGGGAAAGGGTGTGGCCTGGGATGTGGAAAAGCCAAGTGAGGGTCACCACGGGGGCTTGGACTGGGACAACTACGTTGGTGTCTGTTCTCCAGGACGGCCTCCACAATTACTCTGGTTTCTCTTCAAAGCGTATAAGTCTTTCGCCTTTTACTAAAGACTTCCGTGGAGAGGAACACCTACGAGTTCAACCTATTTTTGGTAGGCTTGGCCATTTGGCTGAGCATTCTGAGTTTGTGAAAGACAAGAAAAGAGCAGTCATTCGCACTTGGGCGGTCCAAGCTACGCAGCGCCTCTGTTACGCCAGGTCAAAAGAGCCGCACCAAGACCTGCGGCGACTGCGCAACGAGTCCGGCCCCCGCAGCAAACGTTAGGTGTCATCGCTTCTCGGCCTTTTGGCTAAGATCAAGTGTAGTATCTGTTCTTATCAGTTTAATATCTTGATACGACTATATATTAAATGGATTTTTAGCATTGGGAGCTGAAAGAGGGGCTTGCCCCATTCGCTCCACGCATCCGGGAACGGTGCACCCATCTCCTGACTTGTGCAAAAACAAACAGAGACGCATCTGGAAACCACAACAAATGGTTTCAATTGAGGGGAGAAACTGTAGCACATCAGCAGCGGATCTTTTTTGGACTCAATGCCAAAGAAGCTAAAGGTGACAAATTGAACTTGCCTTGGCTCTGGAGCGTGGCACGCAGAGGGAGGCTCACTGCAAGGGGCAGAGATATTTCGAGCCCAAAGGAAGGACACGCTCTGGGGAGGACATCGGCACCAGAAAGTCTTTCCTGGAGCAAAGAAGCCGCCACACATGCAAGCTGTAGCCACGTTGTCTTTGACCTTTTCTTCAACACTATAATCAGGGGAGAGCGCGAACGCAGTCCCCCACTACCACAAATTATGCAGTCGAGATTCTCACATTTGGGGAATTCGCAGCGGTCAGCATAGCCGGGGTGCAATGGCCGAGCCTCGCCCTGGGTGAACCACCTTGGTGATCATGGTATCTCCCCTGCCAGGTAAGTATGAGTTGGACGGGTCAGAGGCAGGGCAGTGTTGCAACGACAAAGGACACGGCGTGGCGGTTCCTGCCTCTTAGCCGGCCAAAGCAGCCCATCAACCACATGTAACCCTAAGCCTTAAAGACAGATCAGGCTTGAAATAGACATAGGTTCCAATCGGGGGCACAAAGTGCAGCACAGCAGCAGGGGTCTTTTTTTGGACTCAATGCCAAGAAGCCAAAGGCGAGAGCCACGAACCATGCTAGCGCAGCTTCTGTCTGCATTTTCGGCCCATTTAAACCCAGTGTTTTGCTCCCTTTGAGCTCTACGCGTTCTGCTACCATAATACAAAGTTGACCCTTGCTCAGAGGCTTTGGAATACCCCCCAGATGCAGGGCAGTATTGTGTTATTTCGATAGCACATATAATAAAATTGGTACGATACAGAGAAGATTAGCATGGCCCCTGCGCAAGGATGACACGCAAATTCGTGAAGCGTTCCTCATTGCCAATTTGTAATGATTTTTCCAACATAAATCCCGATTCCTATCAAGCAGAGGTGGAAGAAGTACTCAGAACTTCCAGTTAAGTAAAAGTGAGGTTGCTTCTCTTGTTTTACACAGTATTTTGTGTTTTTGTCCAATCGGGGCCACAAACTGCAGCACAGCAGCAGGGGTCTTTTTTGGACTCAATGCCTATAGTCACTCAATAGCTTTACTCTCTAATTGTGTGCTAGTACAGATTCCAAACAACAGTGAAGATATGTTGCATTTGCAGAGAATGGGAACCTAGTTTTCCTCTTGGCTTACAAAGATTCTACCACTCATCTGCCCACATTCCCAAGACACCTTAACTACCACTACGCTGGCGAGGTCAACAGCACGGTCAACAAGGTGGATTTTTCAAAAGATATGCTATATGCTCTAAGTCATTTAAGAAAGGATACAGTCCATCGGTCATCACTTAAAGTGATTTGATGTCGAGCATCTCACTGAGTTCTCAAATCAATGGGAGTCGGCACGGAGAACATCCCTCTTTACTTGTACACTCCAAAGACCTGTGTGTTTGCTGTAGCAGAGTCCAAGTGGTGTAGGCATTATACTTTTTTTTTCATTCAACAAAGAACTGTCTATTGCATTGGCCGGGAATCGGACCCGGGTCTCCCACGTGGCAGGTGAGAATTCTACCACTGAACCACCAATGCTGAATTATAAAGCCAAGCCACCATACGGCAGTTGAGGCGAAAAGTTCAGCCAACAAAGACTGTTTTCCAAGCAACCACGCTTCTATATTTCATTATAAGCTCTATATCCGTAAAGACATTCTAGTGTTCCTCCCTTAAATGGATTTGATGTTTAGCATCAAACTAGTGTTTTCTAATGCCGCGGAGTCAGCACGTATAACATGCCACACAACTCAAGCGTATTACCAAAGAGATAGGTTCCAATCGGGGGCACAAAGTGCAGCACAGCAGCAGGGGTCTTTTTTGGATTCAATGCCAAAGAAGCCACAGGTGAGAGCAACGAACCATGCTAGCGCAGCTGCGGGAAAGGGTGTGGCCTGGGATGTGGAAAAGCCAAGTGAGGGTCACCACGGGGGCTTGGACTGGGACAACTACGTTGGTGTCTGTTCTCCAGGACGGCCTCCACAATTACTCTGGTTTCTCTTCAAAGCGTATAAGTCTTTCGCCTTTTACTAAAGACTTCCGTGGAGAGGAACACCTACGAGTTCAACCTATTTTTGGTAGGCTTGGCCATTTGGCTGAGCATTCTGAGTTTGTGAAAGACAAGAAAAGAGCAGTCATTCGCACTTGGGCGGTCCAAGCTACGCAGCGCCTCTGTTACGCCAGGTCAAAAGAGCCGCACCAAGACCTGCGGCGACTGCGCAACGAGTCCGGCCCCCGCAGCAAACGTTAGGTGTCATCGCTTCTCGGCTTTTGGCTAAGATCAAGTGTAGTATCTGTTCTTATCAGTTTAATATCTTGATACGACTATATATTAAATGGATTTTTAGCATTGGGAGCTGAAAGAGGGGCTTGCCCCATTCGCTCCACGCATCGACCCGGTATTGCAGCGCCTCCGGGAACGGTGCACCCATCTCCTGACTTGTGCAAAAACAAACAGAGACGCATCTGGAAACCACAACAAATGGTTTCAATTGAGGGGAGAAACTGTAGCACATCAGCAGCGGATCTTTTTTGGACTCAATGCCAAAGAAGCTAAAGGTGACAAATTGAACTTGCCTTGGCTCTGGAGCGTGGCACGCAGAGGGAGGCTCACTGCAAGGGGCAGAGATATTTCGAGCCCAAAGGAAGGACACGCTCTGGGGAGGACATCGGCACCAGAAAGTCTTTCCTGGAGCAAAGAAGCCGCCACACATGCAAGCTGTAGCCACGTTGTCTTTGACCTTTTCTTCAACACTATAATCAGGGGAGAGCGCGAACGCAGTCCCCCACTACCACAAATTATGCAGTCGAGATTCTCACATTTGGGGAATTCGCAGCGGTCAGCATAGCCGGGGTGCAATGGCCGAGCCTCGCCCTGGGTGAACCACCTTGGTGATCATGGTATCTCCCCTGCCAGGTAAGTATGAGTTGGACGGGTCAGAGGCAGGGCAGTGTTGCAACGACAAAGGACACGGCGTGGCGGTTCCTGCCTCTTAGCCGGCCAAAGCAGCCCATCAACCACATGTAACCCTAAGCCTTAAAGACAGATCAGGCTTGAAATAGACATAGGTTCCAATCGGGGGCACAAAGTGCAGCACAGCAGCAGGGGTCTTTTTTTGGACTCAATGCCAAGAAGCCAAAGGCGAGAGCCACGAACCATGCTAGCGCAGCTTCTGTCTGCATTTTCGGCCCATTTAAACCCAGTGTTTTGCTCCCTTTGAGCTCTACGCGTTCTGCTACCATAATACAAAGTTGACCCTTGCTCAGAGGCTTTGGAATACCCCCCAGATGCAGGGCAGTATTGTGTTATTTCGATAGCACATATAATAAAATTGGTACGATACAGAGAAGATTAGCATTCCTCATTGCCAATTTGTAATGATTTTTCCAACATAAATCCCGATTCCTATCAAGCAGAGGTGGAAGAAGTACTCAGAACTTCCAGTTAAGTAAAAGTGAGGTTGCTTCTCTTGTTTTACACAGTATTTTGTGTTTTTGTCCAATCGGGGCCACAAACTGCAGCACAGCAGCAGGGGTCTTTTTTGGACTCAATGCCTATAGTCACTCAATAGCTTTACTCTCTAATTGTGTGCTAGTACAGATTCCAAACAACAGTGAAGATATGTTGCATTTGCAGAGAATGGGAACCTAGTTTTCCTCTTGGCTTACAAAGATTCTACCACTCATCTGCCCACATTCCCAAGACACCTTAACTACCACTACGCTGGCGAGGTCAACAGCACGGTCAACAAGGTGGATTTTTCAAAAGATATGCTATATGCTCTAAGTCATTTAAGAAAGGATACAGTCCATCGGTCATCACTTAAAGTGATTTGATGTCGAGCATCTCACTGAGTTCTCAAATCAATGGGAGTCGGCACGGAGAACATCCCTCTTTACTTGTACACTCCAAAGACCTGTGTGTTTGCTGTAGCAGAGTCCAAGTGGTGTAGGCATTATACTTTTTTTTTCATTCAACAAAGAACTGTCTATTGCATTGGCCGGGAATCGGACCCGGGTCTCCCACGTGGCAGGTGAGAATTCTACCACTGAACCACCAATGCTGAATTATAAAGCCAAGCCACCATACGGCAGTTGAGGCGAAAAGTTCAGCCAACAAAGACTGTTTTCCAAGCAACCACGCTTCTATATTTCATTATAAGCTCTATATCCGTAAAGACATTCTAGTGTTCCTCCCTTAAATGGATTTGATGTTTAGCATCAAACTAGTGTTTTCTAATGCCGCGGAGTCAGCACGTATAACATGCCACACAACTCAAGCGTATTACCAAAGAGATAGGTTCCAATCGGGGGCACAAAGTGCAGCACAGCAGCAGGGGTCTTTTTTGGATTCAATGCCAAAGAAGCCACAGGTGAGAGCAACGAACCATGCTAGCGCAGCTGCGGGAAAGGGTGTGGCCTGGGATGTGGAAAAGCCAAGTGAGGGTCACCACGGGGGCTTGGACTGGGACAACTACGTTGGTGTCTGTTCTCCAGGACGGCCTCCACAATTACTCTGGTTTCTCTTCAAAGCGTATAAGTCTTTCGCCTTTTACTAAAGACTTCCGTGGAGAGGAACACCTACGAGTTCAACCTATTTTTGGTAGGCTTGGCCATTTGGCTGAGCATTCTGAGTTTGTGAAAGACAAGAAAAGAGCAGTCATTCGCACGTGGGCGGTCCAAGCTACGCAGCGCCTCTGTTACGCCAGGTCAAAAGAGCCGCACCAAGACCTGCGGCGACTGCGCAACGAGTCCGGCCCCCGCAGCAAACGTTAGGTGTCATCGCTTCTCGGCCTTTTGGCTAAGATCAAGTGTAGTATCTGTTCTTATCTGTTTAATATCTGATACGTCCCCTATACGGGGACTATATATTAAATGGATTTTTAGCATTGGGAGCAGAAAGAGGGGCTTGCCAAAGAAGCCACAGGTGAGAGCAACGAACCATGCTAGCGCAGCTGCGGGAAAGGGTGTGGCCTGGGATGTGGAAAAGCCAAGTGAGGGTCACCACGGGGGCTTGGACTGGGACAACTACGTTGGTGTCTGTTCTCCAGGACGGCCTCCACAATTACTCTGGTTTCTCTTCAAAGCGTATAAGTCTTTCGCCTTTTACTAAAGACTTCCGTGGAGAGGAACACCTACGAGTTCAACCTATTTTTGGTAGGCTTGGCCATTTGGCTGAGCATTCTGAGTTTGTGAAAGACAAGAAAAGAGCAGTCATTCGCACGTGGGCGGTCCAAGCTACGCAGCGCCTCTGTTACGCCAGGTCAAAAGAGCCGCACCAAGACCTGCGGCGACTGCGCAACGAGTCCGGCCCCCGCAGCAAACGTTAGGTGTCATCGCTTCTCGGCCTTTTGGCTAAGATCAAGTGTAGTATCTGTTCTTATCAGTTTAATATCTGATACGTCCCCTATACGGGGACTATATATTAAATGGATTTTTAGCATTGGGAGCTGAAAGAGGGGCTTGCCCCATTCGCTCCACGCATCGACCCGGTATTGCAGCGCCTCCGGGAACGGTGCACCCATCTCATGACTTGTGCAAAAACAAAGAAAGACGCATCTGGAAACCACAACAAATGGTTTCAATTGAGGGGAGAAACTGTAGCACATCAGCAGCGGATCCTTTTTGGACTCAATGCCAAAGAAGCTAAAGGTGACAAATTGAACTTGCCTTGGCTCTGGAGCGTGGCACGCAGAGGGAGGCTCACTGCAAGGGGCAGAGATATTTCGAGCCCAAAGGAAGGACACGCTCTGGGGAGGACATCGGCACCAGAAAGTCTTTCCTGGAGCAAAGAAGCCGCCACACATGCAAGCTGTAGCCACGTTGTCTTTGACCTTTTCTTCAACACTATAATCAGGGGAGAGCGCGAACGCAGTCCCCCACTACCACAAATTATGCAGTCGAGATTCTCACATTTGGGGAATTCGCAGCGGTCAGCATAGCCGGGGTGCAATGGCCGAGCCTCGCCCTGGGTGAACCACCTTGGTGATCATGGTATCTCCCCTGCCAGGTAAGTATGAGTTGGACGGGTCAGAGGCAGGGCAGTGTTGCAACGACAAAGGACACGGCGTGGCGGTTCCTGCCTCTTAGCCGGCCAAAGCAGCCCATCAACCACATGTAACCCTAAGCCTTAAAGACAGATCAGGCTTGAAATAGACATAGGTTCCAATCGGGGGCACAAAGTGCAGCACAGCAGCAGGGGTCTTTTTTGGACTCAATGCCAAGAAGCCAAAGGCGAGAGCCACGAACCATGCTAGCGCAGCTTCTGTCTGCATTTTCGGCCCATTTAAACCCAGTGTTTTGCTCCCTTTGAGCTCTACGCGTTCTGCTACCATAATACAAAGTTGACCCTTGCTCAGAGGCTTTGGAATACCCCCCAGATGCAAGGCAGTATTGTGTTATTTCGATAGCACATATAATAAAATTGGTACGATACAGAGAAGATTAGCATGGCCCCTGCGCAAGGATGACACGCAAATTCGTGAAGCGTTCCTCATTGCCAATTTGTAATGATTTTTCCAACCTAAATCCCGATTCCTATCAAGCAGAGGTGGAAGAAGTACTCAGAACTTCCAGTTAAGTAAAAGTGAGGTTGCTTCTCTTGTTTTACACAGTATTTTGTGTTTTTGTCCAATCGGGGCCACAAACTGCAGCACAGCAGCAGGGGTCTTTTTTGGACTCAATGCCTATAGTCACTCAATAGCTTTACTCTCTAATTGTGTGCTAGTACAGATTCCAAACAACAGTGAAGATATGTTGCATTTGCAGAGAATGGGAACCTAGTTTTCCTCTTGGCTTACAAAGATTCTACCACTCATCTGCCCACATTCACAAGACACCTTAACTACCACTACGCTGGCGAGGTCAACAGCACGGTCAACAAGGTGGATTTTTCAAAAGATATGCTATATGCTCTAAGTCATTTAAGAAGGGATATAGTCCATCGGTCATCACTTAAAGTGATTTGATGTCGAGCATCTCACTGAGTTCTCAAATCAATGGGAGTCGGCACGGAGAACATCCCTCTTTACTTGTACACTCCAAAGACCTGTGTGTTTGCTGTAGCAGAGTCCAAGTGGTGTAGGCATTATACTTTTTTTTTCATTCAACAAAGAACTGTCTATTGCATTGGCCGGGAATCGGACCCGGGTCTCCCACGTGGCAGGTGAGAATTCTACCACTGAACCACCAATGCTGAATTATAAAGCCAAGCCACCATACGGCAGTTGAGGCGAAAAGTTCAGCCAACAAAGACTGTTTTCCAAGCAACCACGCTTCTATATTTCATTATAAGCTCTATATCCGTAAAGACATTCTAGTGTTCCTCCCTTAAATGGATTTGATGTTTAGCATCAAACTAGTGTTTTCTAATGCCGCGGAGTCAGCACGTATAACATGCCACACAACTCAAGCGTATTACCAAAGAGATAGGTTCCAATCGGGGGCACAAAGTGCAGCACAGCAGCAGGGGTCTTTTATGGACTCAATGCCAAAGAAGCCACAGGTGAGAGCAACGAACCATGCTAGCGCAGCTGGGGGAAAGGGTGTGGCCTGGGATGTGGAAAAGCCAAGTGAGGGTCACCGCGGGGGCTTGGACTGGGACAACTACGTTGGTGTCTGTTCTCCAGGACGGCCTCCACAATTACTCTGGTTTCTCTTCAAAGCGTATAAGTCTTTCGCCTTTTACTAAAGACTTCCGTGGAGAGGAACACCTACGAGTTCAACCTATTTTTGGTAGGCTTGGCCATTTGGCTGAGCATTCTGAGTTTGTGAAAGACAAGAAAAGAGCAGTCATTCGCACGTGGGCGGTCCAAGCTACGCAGCGCCTCTGTTACGCCAGGTCAAAAGAGCCGCACCAAGACCTGCGGCGACTGCGCAACGAGTCCGGCCCCCGCAGCAAACGTTAGGTGTCATCGCTTCTCGGCCTTTTGGCTAAGATCAAGTGTAGTATCTGTTCTTATCAGTTTAATATCTGATACGTCCCCTATACGGGGACTATATATTAAATGGATTTTTAGCATTGGGAGCTGAAAGAGGGGCTTGCCCCATTCGCTCCACGCATCGACCCGGTATTGCAGCGCCTCCGGGAACGGTGCACCCATCTCATGACTTGTGCAAAAACAAACAAAGACGCATCTGGAAACCACAACAAATGGTTTCAATTGAGGGGAGAAACTGTAGCACATCAGCAGCGGATCTTTTTTGGACTCAATGCCAAAGAAGCTAAAGGTGACAAATTGAACTTGCCTTGGCTCTGGAGCGTGGCACGCAGAGGGAGGCTCACTGCAAGGGGCAGAGATATTTCGAGCCCAAAGGAAGGACACGCTCTGGGGAGGACATCGGCACCAGAAAGTCTTTCCTGGAGCAAAGAAGCCGCCACACATGCAAGCTGTAGCCACGTTGTCTTTGACCTTTTCTTCAACACTATAATCAGGGGAGAGCGCGAACGCAGTCCCCCACTACAACAAATTATGCAGTCGAGATTCTCACATTTGGGGAATTCGCAGCCGTCAGCATAGCCGGGGTGCAATGGCCGAGCCTCGCCCTGGGTGAACCACCTTGGTGATCATGGTATCTCCCCTGCAAGGTAAGTATGAGTTGGACGGGTCAGAGGCAGGGCAGTGTTGCAACGACAAAGGACACGGCGTGGCGGTTCCTGCCTCTTAGCCGGCCAAAGCAGCCCATCAACCACATGTAACCCTAAGCCTTGAAGACAGATCAGGCTTGAAATAGACATAGGTTCCAATCGGGGGCACAAAGTGCAGCACAGCAGCAGGGGTCTTTTTTGGACTCAATGCCAAGAAGCCAAAGGCGAGAGCCACGAACCATGCTAGCGCAGCTTCTGTCTGCATTTTCGGCCCATTTAAACCCAGTGTTTTGCTCCCTTTGAGCTCTACGCGTTCTGCTACCATAATACAAAGTTGACCCTTGCTCAGAGGCTTTGGAATACCCCCCAGATGCAGGGCAGTATTGTGTTATTTCGATAGCACATATAATAAAATTGGTACGATACAGAGAAGATTAGCATGGCCCCTGCGCAAGGATGACACGCAAATTCGTGAAGCGTTCCTCATTGCCAATTTGTAATGATTTTTCCAACATAAATCCCGATTCCTATCAAGCAGAGGTGGAAGAAGTACTCAGAACTTCCAGTTAAGTAAAAGTGAGGTTGCTTCTCTTGTTTTACACAGTATTTTGTGTTTTTGTCCAATCGGGGCCACAAACTGCAGCACAGCAGCAGGGGTCTTTTTTGGACTCAATGCCTATAGTCACTCAATAGCTTTACTCTCTAATTGTGTGCTAGTACAGATTCCAAACAACAGTGAAGATATGTTGCATTTGCAGAGAATGGGAACCTAGTTTTCCTCTTGGCTTACAAAGATTCTACCACTCATCTGCCCACATTCACAAGACACCTTAACTACCACTACGCTGGCGAGGTCAACAGCACGGTCAACAAGGTGGATTTTTCAAAAGATATGCTATATGCTCTAAGTCATTTAAGAAAGGATACAGTCCATCGGTCATCACTTAAAGTGATTTGATGTCGAGCATCTCACTGAGTTCTCAAATCAATGGGAGTCGGCACGGAGAACATCCCTCTTTACTTGTACACTCCAAAGACCTGTGTGTTTGCTGTAGCAGAGTCCAAGTGGTGTAGGCATTATACTTTTTTTTTTCATTCAACAAAGAACTGTCTATTGCATTGGCCGGGAATCGGACCCGGGTCTCCCACGTGGCAGGTGAGAATTCTACCACTGAACCACCAATGCTGAATTATAAAGCCAAGCCACCATACGGCAGTTGAGGCGAAAAGTTCAGCCAACAAAGACTGTTTTCCAAGCAACCACGCTTCTATATTTCATTATAAGCTCTATATCCGTAAAGACATTCTAGTGTTCCTCCCTTAAATGGATTTGATGTTTAGCATCAAACTAGTGTTTTCTAATGCCGCGGAGTCAGCACGTATAACATGCCACACAACTCAAGCGTATTACCAAAGAGATAGGTTCCAATCGGGGGCACAAAGTGCAGCACAGCAGCAGGGGTCTTTTTTGGACTCAATGCCAAAGAAGCCACAGGTGAGAGCAACGAACCATGCTAGCGCAGCTGGGGGAAAGGGTGTGGCCTGGGATGTGGAAAAGCCAAGTGAGGGTCACCGCGGGGGCTTGGACTGGGACAACTACGTTGGTGTCTGTTCTCCAGGACGGCCTCCACAATTACTCTGGTTTCTCTTCAAAGCGTATAAGTCTTTCGCCTTTTACTAAAGACTTCCGTGGAGAGGAACACCTACGAGTTCAACCTATTTTTGGTAGGCTTGGCCATTTGGCTGAGCATTCTGAGTTTGTGAAAGACAAGAAAAGAGCAGTCATTTGCACGTGGGCGGTCCAAGCTACGCAGCGCCTCTGTTACGCCAGGTCAAAAGAGCCGCACCAAGACCTGCGGCGACTGCGCAACGAGTCCGGCCCCCGCAGCAAACGTTAGGTGTCATCGCTTCTCGGCCTTTTGGCTAAGATCAAGTGTAGTATCTGTTCTTATCAGTTTAATATCTGATACGTCCCCTATACGGGGACTATATATTAAATGGATTTTTAGCATTGGGAGCTGAAAGAGGGGCTTGCCCCATTCGCTCCACGCATCGACCCGGTATTGCAGCGCCTCCGGGAACGGTGCACCCATCTCCTGACTTGTGCAAAAACAAACAAAGACGCATCTGGAAACCACAACAAATGGTTTCAATTGAGGGGAGAAACTGTAGCACATCAGCAGCGGATCTTTTTTGGACTCAATGCCAAAGAAGCTAAAGGTGACAAATTGAACTTGCCTTGGCTCTGGAGCGTGGCACGCAGAGGGAGGCTCACTGCAAGGGGCAGAGATATTTCGAGCCCAAAGGAAGGACACGCTCTGGGGAGGACATCGGCACCAGAAAGTCTTTCCTGGAGCAAAGAAGCCGCCACACATGCAAGCTGTAGCCACGTTGTCTTTGACCTTTTCTTCAACACTATAATCAGGCGAGAGCGCGAACGCAGTCCCCCACTACCACAAATTATGCAGTCGAGATTCTCACATTTGGGGAATTCGCAGCGGTCAGCATAGCCGGGGTGCAATGGCCGAGCCTCGCCCTGGGTGAACCACCTTGGTGATCATGGTATCTCCCCTGCCAGGTAAGTATGAGTTGGACGGGTCAGAGGCAGGGCAGTGTTGCAACGACAAAGGACACGGCGTGGCGGTTCCTGCCTCTTAGCCGGCCAAAGCAGCCCATCAACCACATGTAACCCTAAGCCTTAAAGACAGATCAGGCTTGAAATAGACATAGGTTCCAATCGGGGGCACAAAGTGCAGCACAGCAGCAGGGGTCTTTTTTGGACTCAATGCCAAGAAGCCAAAGGCGAAAGCCACGAACCATGCTAGCGCAGCTTCTGTCTGCATTTTCGGCCCATTTAAACCCAGTGTTTTGCTCCCTTTGAGCTCTACGCGTTCTGCTACCATAATACAAAGTTGACCCTTGCTCAGAGGCTTTGGAATACCCCCCAGATGCAGGGCAGTATTGTGTTATTTCGATAGCACATATAATAAAATTGGTACGATACAGAGAAGATTAGCATGGCCCCTGCGCAAGGATGACACGCAAATTCGTGAAGCGTTCCTCATTGCCAATTTGTAATGATTTTTCCAACATAAATCCCGATTCCTATCAAGCAGAGGTGGAAGAAGTACTCAGAACTTCCAGTTAAGTAAAAGTGAGGTTGCTTCTCTTGTTTTACACAGTATTTTGTGTTTTTGTCCAATCGGGGCCACAAACTGCAGCACAGCAGCAGTGGTCTTTTTTGGACTCAATGCCTATAGTCACTCAATAGCTTTCCTACTCTCTAATTGTGTGCTAGTACAGATTCCAAACAACAGTGAAGATATGTTGCATTTGCAGAGAATGGGAACCTAGTTTTCCTCTTGGCTTACAAAGATTCTACCACTCATCTGCCCACATTCACAAGACACCTTAACTACCACTACGCTGGCGAGGTCAACAGCACGGTCAACAAGGTGGATTTTTCAAAAGATATGCTATATGCTCTAAGTCATTTAAGAAAGGATACAGTCCATCGGTCATCACTTAAAGTGATTTGATGTCGAGCATCTCACTGAGTTCTCAAATCAATGGGAGTCGGCACGGAGAACATCCCTCTTTACTTGTACACTCCAAAGACCTGTGTGTTTGCTGTAGCAGAGTCCAAGTGGTGTAGGCATTATACTTTTTTTTTTCATTCAACAAAGAACTGTCTATTGCATTGGCCGGGAATCGGACCCGGGTCTCCCACGTGGCAGGTGAGAATTCTACCACTGAACCACCAATGCTGAATTATAAAGCCAAGCCACCATACGGCAGTTGAGGCGAAAAGTTCAGCCAACAAAGACTGTTTTCCAAGCAACCACGCTTCTATATTTCATTATAAGCTCTATATCCGTAAAGACATTCTAGTGTTCCTCCCTTAAATGGATTTGATGTTTAGCATCAAACTAGTGTTTTCTAATGCCGCGGAGTCAGCACGTATAACATGCCACACAACTCAAGCGTATTACCAAAGAGATAGGTTCCAATCGGGGGCACAAAGTGCAGCACAGCAGCAGGGGTCTTTTTTGGATTCAATGCCAAAGAAGCCACAGGTGAGAGCAACGAACCATGCTAGCGCAGCTGGGGGAAAGGGTGTGGCCTGGGATGTGGAAAAGCCAAGTGAGGGTCACCGCGGGGGCTTGGACTGGGACAACTACGTTGGTGTCTGTTCTCCAGGACGGCCTCCACAATTACTCTGGTTTCTCTTCAAAGCGTATAAGTCTTTCGCCTTTTACTAAAGACTTCCGTGGAGAGGAACACCTACGAGTTCAACCTATTTTTGGTAGGCTTGGCCATTTGGCTGAGCATTCTGAGTTTGTGAAAGACAAGAAAAGAGCAGTCATTCGCACTTGGGCGGTCCAAGCTACGCAGCGCCTCTGTTACGCCAGGTCAAAAGAGCCGCACCAAGACCTGCGGCGACTGCGCAACGAGTCCGGCCCCCGCAGCAAACGTTAGGTGTCATCGCTTCTCGGCCTTTTGGCTAAGATCAAGTGTAGTATCTGTTCTTATCAGTTTAATATCTGATACGTCCCCTATACGGGGACTATATATTAAATGGATTTTTAGCATTGGGAGCTGAAAGAGGGGCTTGCCAAAGAAGCCACAGGTGAGAGCAACGAACCATGCTAGCGCAGCTGCGGGAAAGGGTGTGGCCTGGGATGTGGAAAAGCCAAGTGAGGGTCACCACGGGGGCTTGGACTGGGACAACTACGTTGGTGTCTGTTCTCCAGGACGGCCTCCACAATTACTCTGGTTTCTCTTCAAAGCGTATAAGTCTTTCGCCTTTTACTAAAGACTTCCGTGGAGAGGAACACCTACGAGTTCAACCTATTTTTGGTAGGCTTGGCCATTTGGCTGAGCATTCTGAGTTTGTGAAAGACAAGAAAAGAGCAGTCATTCGCACTTGGGCGGTCCAAGCTACGCAGCGCCTCTGTTACGCCAGGTCAAAAGAGCCGCACCAAGACCTGCGGCGACTGCGCAACGAGTCCGGCCCCCGCAGCAAACGTTAGGTGTCATCGCTTCTCGGCCTTTTGGCTAAGATCAAGTGTAGTATCTGTTCTTATCAGTTTAATATCTTGATACGACTATATATTAAATGGATTTTTAGCATTGGGAGCTGAAAGAGGGGCTTGCCCCATTCGCTCCACGCATCCGGGAACGGTGCACCCATCTCCTGACTTGTGCAAAAACAAACAGAGACGCATCTGGAAACCACAACAAATGGTTTCAATTGAGGGGAGAAACTGTAGCACATCAGCAGCGGATCTTTTTTGGACTCAATGCCAAAGAAGCTAAAGGTGACAAATTGAACTTGCCTTGGCTCTGGAGCGTGGCACGCAGAGGGAGGCTCACTGCAAGGGGCAGAGATATTTCGAGCCCAAAGGAAGGACACGCTCTGGGGAGGACATCGGCACCAGAAAGTCTTTCCTGGAGCAAAGAAGCCGCCACACATGCAAGCTGTAGCCACGTTGTCTTTGACCTTTTCTTCAACACTATAATCAGGGGAGAGCGCGAACGCAGTCCCCCACTACCACAAATTATGCAGTCGAGATTCTCACATTTGGGGAATTCGCAGCGGTCAGCATAGCCGGGGTGCAATGGCCGAGCCTCGCCCTGGGTGAACCACCTTGGTGATCATGGTATCTCCCCTGCCAGGTAAGTATGAGTTGGACGGGTCAGAGGCAGGGCAGTGTTGCAACGACAAAGGACACGGCGTGGCGGTTCCTGCCTCTTAGCCGGCCAAAGCAGCCCATCAACCACATGTAACCCTAAGCCTTAAAGACAGATCAGGCTTGAAATAGACATAGGTTCCAATCGGGGGCACAAAGTGCAGCACAGCAGCAGGGGTCTTTTTTTGGACTCAATGCCAAGAAGCCAAAGGCGAGAGCCACGAACCATGCTAGCGCAGCTTCTGTCTGCATTTTCGGCCCATTTAAACCCAGTGTTTTGCTCCCTTTGAGCTCTACGCGTTCTGCTACCATAATACAAAGTTGACCCTTGCTCAGAGGCTTTGGAATACCCCCCAGATGCAGGGCAGTATTGTGTTATTTCGATAGCACATATAATAAAATTGGTACGATACAGAGAAGATTAGCATGGCCCCTGCGCAAGGATGACACGCAAATTCGTGAAGCGTTCCTCATTGCCAATTTGTAATGATTTTTCCAACATAAATCCCGATTCCTATCAAGCAGAGGTGGAAGAAGTACTCAGAACTTCCAGTTAAGTAAAAGTGAGGTTGCTTCTCTTGTTTTACACAGTATTTTGTGTTTTTGTCCAATCGGGGCCACAAACTGCAGCACAGCAGCAGGGGTCTTTTTTGGACTCAATGCCTATAGTCACTCAATAGCTTTACTCTCTAATTGTGTGCTAGTACAGATTCCAAACAACAGTGAAGATATGTTGCATTTGCAGAGAATGGGAACCTAGTTTTCCTCTTGGCTTACAAAGATTCTACCACTCATCTGCCCACATTCCCAAGACACCTTAACTACCACTACGCTGGCGAGGTCAACAGCACGGTCAACAAGGTGGATTTTTCAAAAGATATGCTATATGCTCTAAGTCATTTAAGAAAGGATACAGTCCATCGGTCATCACTTAAAGTGATTTGATGTCGAGCATCTCACTGAGTTCTCAAATCAATGGGAGTCGGCACGGAGAACATCCCTCTTTACTTGTACACTCCAAAGACCTGTGTGTTTGCTGTAGCAGAGTCCAAGTGGTGTAGGCATTATACTTTTTTTTTCATTCAACAAAGAACTGTCTATTGCATTGGCCGGGAATCGGACCCGGGTCTCCCACGTGGCAGGTGAGAATTCTACCACTGAACCACCAATGCTGAATTATAAAGCCAAGCCACCATACGGCAGTTGAGGCGAAAAGTTCAGCCAACAAAGACTGTTTTCCAAGCAACCACGCTTCTATATTTCATTATAAGCTCTATATCCGTAAAGACATTCTAGTGTTCCTCCCTTAAATGGATTTGATGTTTAGCATCAAACTAGTGTTTTCTAATGCCGCGGAGTCAGCACGTATAACATGCCACACAACTCAAGCGTATTACCAAAGAGATAGGTTCCAATCGGGGGCACAAAGTGCAGCACAGCAGCAGGGGTCTTTTTTGGATTCAATGCCAAAGAAGCCACAGGTGAGAGCAACGAACCATGCTAGCGCAGCTGCGGGAAAGGGTGTGGCCTGGGATGTGGAAAAGCCAAGTGAGGGTCACCACGGGGGCTTGGACTGGGACAACTACGTTGGTGTCTGTTCTCCAGGACGGCCTCCACAATTACTCTGGTTTCTCTTCAAAGCGTATAAGTCTTTCGCCTTTTACTAAAGACTTCCGTGGAGAGGAACACCTACGAGTTCAACCTATTTTTGGTAGGCTTGGCCATTTGGCTGAGCATTCTGAGTTTGTGAAAGACAAGAAAAGAGCAGTCATTCGCACTTGGGCGGTCCAAGCTACGCAGCGCCTCTGTTACGCCAGGTCAAAAGAGCCGCACCAAGACCTGCGGCGACTGCGCAACGAGTCCGGCCCCCGCAGCAAACGTTAGGTGTCATCGCTTCTCGGCCTTTTGGCTAAGATCAAGTGTAGTATCTGTTCTTATCAGTTTAATATCTTGATACGACTATATATTAAATGGATTTTTAGCATTGGGAGCTGAAAGAGGGGCTTGCCCCATTCGCTCCACGCATCCGGGAACGGTGCACCCATCTCCTGACTTGTGCAAAAACAAACAGAGACGCATCTGGAAACCACAACAAATGGTTTCAATTGAGGGGAGAAACTGTAGCACATCAGCAGCGGATCTTTTTTGGACTCAATGCCAAAGAAGCTAAAGGTGACAAATTGAACTTGCCTTGGCTCTGGAGCGTGGCACGCAGAGGGAGGCTCACTGCAAGGGGCAGAGATATTTCGAGCCCAAAGGAAGGACACGCTCTGGGGAGGACATCGGCACCAGAAAGTCTTTCCTGGAGCAAAGAAGCCGCCACACATGCAAGCTGTAGCCACGTTGTCTTTGACCTTTTCTTCAACACTATAATCAGGGGAGAGCGCGAACGCAGTCCCCCACTACCACAAATTATGCAGTCGAGATTCTCACATTTGGGGAATTCGCAGCGGTCAGCATAGCCGGGGTGCAATGGCCGAGCCTCGCCCTGGGTGAACCACCTTGGTGATCATGGTATCTCCCCTGCCAGGTAAGTATGAGTTGGACGGGTCAGAGGCAGGGCAGTGTTGCAACGACAAAGGACACGGCGTGGCGGTTCCTGCCTCTTAGCCGGCCAAAGCAGCCCATCAACCACATGTAACCCTAAGCCTTAAAGACAGATCAGGCTTGAAATAGACATAGGTTCCAATCGGGGGCACAAAGTGCAGCACAGCAGCAGGGGTCTTTTTTTGGACTCAATGCCAAGAAGCCAAAGGCGAGAGCCACGAACCATGCTAGCGCAGCTTCTGTCTGCATTTTCGGCCCATTTAAACCCAGTGTTTTGCTCCCTTTGAGCTCTACGCGTTCTGCTACCATAATACAAAGTTGACCCTTGCTCAGAGGCTTTGGAATACCCCCCAGATGCAGGGCAGTATTGTGTTATTTCGATAGCACATATAATAAAATTGGTACGATACAGAGAAGATTAGCATGGCCCCTGCGCAAGGATGACACGCAAATTCGTGAAGCGTTCCTCATTGCCAATTTGTAATGATTTTTCCAACATAAATCCCGATTCCTATCAAGCAGAGGTGGAAGAAGTACTCAGAACTTCCAGTTAAGTAAAAGTGAGGTTGCTTCTCTTGTTTTACACAGTATTTTGTGTTTTTGTCCAATCGGGGCCACAAACTGCAGCACAGCAGCAGGGGTCTTTTTTGGACTCAATGCCTATAGTCACTCAATAGCTTTACTCTCTAATTGTGTGCTAGTACAGATTCCAAACAACAGTGAAGATATGTTGCATTTGCAGAGAATGGGAACCTAGTTTTCCTCTTGGCTTACAAAGATTCTACCACTCATCTGCCCACATTCCCAAGACACCTTAACTACCACTACGCTGGCGAGGTCAACAGCACGGTCAACAAGGTGGATTTTTCAAAAGATATGCTATATGCTCTAAGTCATTTAAGAAAGGATACAGTCCATCGGTCATCACTTAAAGTGATTTGATGTCGAGCATCTCACTGAGTTCTCAAATCAATGGGAGTCGGCACGGAGAACATCCCTCTTTACTTGTACACTCCAAAGACCTGTGTGTTTGCTGTAGCAGAGTCCAAGTGGTGTAGGCATTATACTTTTTTTTTCATTCAACAAAGAACTGTCTATTGCATTGGCCGGGAATCGGACCCGGGTCTCCCACGTGGCAGGTGAGAATTCTACCACTGAACCACCAATGCTGAATTATAAAGCCAAGCCACCATACGGCAGTTGAGGCGAAAAGTTCAGCCAACAAAGACTGTTTTCCAAGCAACCACGCTTCTATATTTCATTATAAGCTCTATATCCGTAAAGACATTCTAGTGTTCCTCCCTTAAATGGATTTGATGTTTAGCATCAAACTAGTGTTTTCTAATGCCGCGGAGTCAGCACGTATAACATGCCACACAACTCAAGCGTATTACCAAAGAGATAGGTTCCAATCGGGGGCACAAAGTGCAGCACAGCAGCAGGGGTCTTTTTTGGATTCAATGCCAAAGAAGCCACAGGTGAGAGCAACGAACCATGCTAGCGCAGCTGCGGGAAAGGGTGTGGCCTGGGATGTGGAAAAGCCAAGTGAGGGTCACCACGGGGGCTTGGACTGGGACAACTACGTTGGTGTCTGTTCTCCAGGACGGCCTCCACAATTACTCTGGTTTCTCTTCAAAGCGTATAAGTCTTTCGCCTTTTACTAAAGACTTCCGTGGAGAGGAACACCTACGAGTTCAACCTATTTTTGGTAGGCTTGGCCATTTGGCTGAGCATTCTGAGTTTGTGAAAGACAAGAAAAGAGCAGTCATTCGCACTTGGGCGGTCCAAGCTACGCAGCGCCTCTGTTACGCCAGGTCAAAAGAGCCGCACCAAGACCTGCGGCGACTGCGCAACGAGTCCGGCCCCCGCAGCAAACGTTAGGTGTCATCGCTTCTCGGCTTTTGGCTAAGATCAAGTGTAGTATCTGTTCTTATCAGTTTAATATCTTGATACGACTATATATTAAATGGATTTTTAGCATTGGGAGCTGAAAGAGGGGCTTGCCCCATTCGCTCCACGCATCGACCCGGTATTGCAGCGCCTCCGGGAACGGTGCACCCATCTCCTGACTTGTGCAAAAACAAACAGAGACGCATCTGGAAACCACAACAAATGGTTTCAATTGAGGGGAGAAACTGTAGCACATCAGCAGCGGATCTTTTTTGGACTCAATGCCAAAGAAGCTAAAGGTGACAAATTGAACTTGCCTTGGCTCTGGAGCGTGGCACGCAGAGGGAGGCTCACTGCAAGGGGCAGAGATATTTCGAGCCCAAAGGAAGGACACGCTCTGGGGAGGACATCGGCACCAGAAAGTCTTTCCTGGAGCAAAGAAGCCGCCACACATGCAAGCTGTAGCCACGTTGTCTTTGACCTTTTCTTCAACACTATAATCAGGGGAGAGCGCGAACGCAGTCCCCCACTACCACAAATTATGCAGTCGAGATTCTCACATTTGGGGAATTCGCAGCGGTCAGCATAGCCGGGGTGCAATGGCCGAGCCTCGCCCTGGGTGAACCACCTTGGTGATCATGGTATCTCCCCTGCCAGGTAAGTATGAGTTGGACGGGTCAGAGGCAGGGCAGTGTTGCAACGACAAAGGACACGGCGTGGCGGTTCCTGCCTCTTAGCCGGCCAAAGCAGCCCATCAACCACATGTAACCCTAAGCCTTAAAGACAGATCAGGCTTGAAATAGACATAGGTTCCAATCGGGGGCACAAAGTGCAGCACAGCAGCAGGGGTCTTTTTTTGGACTCAATGCCAAGAAGCCAAAGGCGAGAGCCACGAACCATGCTAGCGCAGCTTCTGTCTGCATTTTCGGCCCATTTAAACCCAGTGTTTTGCTCCCTTTGAGCTCTACGCGTTCTGCTACCATAATACAAAGTTGACCCTTGCTCAGAGGCTTTGGAATACCCCCCAGATGCAGGGCAGTATTGTGTTATTTCGATAGCACATATAATAAAATTGGTACGATACAGAGAAGATTAGCATTCCTCATTGCCAATTTGTAATGATTTTTCCAACATAAATCCCGATTCCTATCAAGCAGAGGTGGAAGAAGTACTCAGAACTTCCAGTTAAGTAAAAGTGAGGTTGCTTCTCTTGTTTTACACAGTATTTTGTGTTTTTGTCCAATCGGGGCCACAAACTGCAGCACAGCAGCAGGGGTCTTTTTTGGACTCAATGCCTATAGTCACTCAATAGCTTTACTCTCTAATTGTGTGCTAGTACAGATTCCAAACAACAGTGAAGATATGTTGCATTTGCAGAGAATGGGAACCTAGTTTTCCTCTTGGCTTACAAAGATTCTACCACTCATCTGCCCACATTCCCAAGACACCTTAACTACCACTACGCTGGCGAGGTCAACAGCACGGTCAACAAGGTGGATTTTTCAAAAGATATGCTATATGCTCTAAGTCATTTAAGAAAGGATACAGTCCATCGGTCATCACTTAAAGTGATTTGATGTCGAGCATCTCACTGAGTTCTCAAATCAATGGGAGTCGGCACGGAGAACATCCCTCTTTACTTGTACACTCCAAAGACCTGTGTGTTTGCTGTAGCAGAGTCCAAGTGGTGTAGGCATTATACTTTTTTTTTCATTCAACAAAGAACTGTCTATTGCATTGGCCGGGAATCGGACCCGGGTCTCCCACGTGGCAGGTGAGAATTCTACCACTGAACCACCAATGCTGAATTATAAAGCCAAGCCACCATACGGCAGTTGAGGCGAAAAGTTCAGCCAACAAAGACTGTTTTCCAAGCAACCACGCTTCTATATTTCATTATAAGCTCTATATCCGTAAAGACATTCTAGTGTTCCTCCCTTAAATGGATTTGATGTTTAGCATCAAACTAGTGTTTTCTAATGCCGCGGAGTCAGCACGTATAACATGCCACACAACTCAAGCGTATTACCAAAGAGATAGGTTCCAATCGGGGGCACAAAGTGCAGCACAGCAGCAGGGGTCTTTTTTGGATTCAATGCCAAAGAAGCCACAGGTGAGAGCAACGAACCATGCTAGCGCAGCTGCGGGAAAGGGTGTGGCCTGGGATGTGGAAAAGCCAAGTGAGGGTCACCACGGGGGCTTGGACTGGGACAACTACGTTGGTGTCTGTTCTCCAGGACGGCCTCCACAATTACTCTGGTTTCTCTTCAAAGCGTATAAGTCTTTCGCCTTTTACTAAAGACTTCCGTGGAGAGGAACACCTACGAGTTCAACCTATTTTTGGTAGGCTTGGCCATTTGGCTGAGCATTCTGAGTTTGTGAAAGACAAGAAAAGAGCAGTCATTCGCACGTGGGCGGTCCAAGCTACGCAGCGCCTCTGTTACGCCAGGTCAAAAGAGCCGCACCAAGACCTGCGGCGACTGCGCAACGAGTCCGGCCCCCGCAGCAAACGTTAGGTGTCATCGCTTCTCGGCCTTTTGGCTAAGATCAAGTGTAGTATCTGTTCTTATCTGTTTAATATCTGATACGTCCCCTATACGGGGACTATATATTAAATGGATTTTTAGCATTGGGAGCAGAAAGAGGGGCTTGCCAAAGAAGCCACAGGTGAGAGCAACGAACCATGCTAGCGCAGCTGCGGGAAAGGGTGTGGCCTGGGATGTGGAAAAGCCAAGTGAGGGTCACCACGGGGGCTTGGACTGGGACAACTACGTTGGTGTCTGTTCTCCAGGACGGCCTCCACAATTACTCTGGTTTCTCTTCAAAGCGTATAAGTCTTTCGCCTTTTACTAAAGACTTCCGTGGAGAGGAACACCTACGAGTTCAACCTATTTTTGGTAGGCTTGGCCATTTGGCTGAGCATTCTGAGTTTGTGAAAGACAAGAAAAGAGCAGTCATTCGCACTTGGGCGGTCCAAGCTACGCAGCGCCTCTGTTACGCCAGGTCAAAAGAGCCGCACCAAGACCTGCGGCGACTGCGCAACGAGTCCGGCCCCCGCAGCAAACGTTAGGTGTCATCGCTTCTCGGCCTTTTGGCTAAGATCAAGTGTAGTATCTGTTCTTATCAGTTTAATATCTTGATACGACTATATATTAAATGGATTTTTAGCATTGGGAGCTGAAAGAGGGGCTTGCCCCATTCGCTCCACGCATCGACCCGGTATTGCAGCGCCTCCGGGAACGGTGCACCCATCTCCTGACTTGTGCAAAAACAAACAGAGACGCATCTGGAAACCACAACAAATGGTTTCAATTGAGGGGAGAAACTGTAGCACATCAGCAGCGGATCTTTTTTGGACTCAATGCCAAAGAAGCTAAAGGTGACAAATTGAACTTGCCTTGGCTCTGGAGCGTGGCACGCAGAGGGAGGCTCACTGCAAGGGGCAGAGATATTTCGAGCCCAAAGGAAGGACACGCTCTGGGGAGGACATCGGCACCAGAAAGTCTTTCCTGGAGCAAAGAAGCCGCCACACATGCAAGCTGTAGCCACGTTGTCTTTGACCTTTTCTTCAACACTATAATCAGGGGAGAGCGCGAACGCAGTCCCCCACTACCACAAATTATGCAGTCGAGATTCTCACATTTGGGGAATTCGCAGCGGTCAGCATAGCCGGGGTGCAATGGCCGAGCCTCGCCCTGGGTGAACCACCTTGGTGATCATGGTATCTCCCCTGCCAGGTAAGTATGAGTTGGACGGGTCAGAGGCAGGGCAGTGTTGCAACGACAAAGGACACGGCGTGGCGGTTCCTGCCTCTTAGCCGGCCAAAGCAGCCCATCAACCACATGTAACCCTAAGCCTTAAAGACAGATCAGGCTTGAAATAGACATAGGTTCCAATCGGGGGCACAAAGTGCAGCACAGCAGCAGGGGTCTTTTTTTGGACTCAATGCCAAGAAGCCAAAGGCGAGAGCCACGAACCATGCTAGCGCAGCTTCTGTCTGCATTTTCGGCCCATTTAAACCCAGTGTTTTGCTCCCTTTGAGCTCTACGCGTTCTGCTACCATAATACAAAGTTGACCCTTGCTCAGAGGCTTTGGAATACCCCCCAGATGCAGGGCAGTATTGTGTTATTTCGATAGCACATATAATAAAATTGGTACGATACAGAGAAGATTAGCATTCCTCATTGCCAATTTGTAATGATTTTTCCAACATAAATCCCGATTCCTATCAAGCAGAGGTGGAAGAAGTACTCAGAACTTCCAGTTAAGTAAAAGTGAGGTTGCTTCTCTTGTTTTACACAGTATTTTGTGTTTTTGTCCAATCGGGGCCACAAACTGCAGCACAGCAGCAGGGGTCTTTTTTGGACTCAATGCCTATAGTCACTCAATAGCTTTACTCTCTAATTGTGTGCTAGTACAGATTCCAAACAACAGTGAAGATATGTTGCATTTGCAGAGAATGGGAACCTAGTTTTCCTCTTGGCTTACAAAGATTCTACCACTCATCTGCCCACATTCCCAAGACACCTTAACTACCACTACGCTGGCGAGGTCAACAGCACGGTCAACAAGGTGGATTTTTCAAAAGATATGCTATATGCTCTAAGTCATTTAAGAAAGGATACAGTCCATCGGTCATCACTTAAAGTGATTTGATGTCGAGCATCTCACTGAGTTCTCAAATCAATGGGAGTCGGCACGGAGAACATCCCTCTTTACTTGTACACTCCAAAGACCTGTGTGTTTGCTGTAGCAGAGTCCAAGTGGTGTAGGCATTATACTTTTTTTTTCATTCAACAAAGAACTGTCTATTGCATTGGCCGGGAATCGGACCCGGGTCTCCCACGTGGCAGGTGAGAATTCTACCACTGAACCACCAATGCTGAATTATAAAGCCAAGCCACCATACGGCAGTTGAGGCGAAAAGTTCAGCCAACAAAGACTGTTTTCCAAGCAACCACGCTTCTATATTTCATTATAAGCTCTATATCCGTAAAGACATTCTAGTGTTCCTCCCTTAAATGGATTTGATGTTTAGCATCAAACTAGTGTTTTCTAATGCCGCGGAGTCAGCACGTATAACATGCCACACAACTCAAGCGTATTACCAAAGAGATAGGTTCCAATCGGGGGCACAAAGTGCAGCACAGCAGCAGGGGTCTTTTTTGGATTCAATGCCAAAGAAGCCACAGGTGAGAGCAACGAACCATGCTAGCGCAGCTGCGGGAAAGGGTGTGGCCTGGGATGTGGAAAAGCCAAGTGAGGGTCACCACGGGGGCTTGGACTGGGACAACTACGTTGGTGTCTGTTCTCCAGGACGGCCTCCACAATTACTCTGGTTTCTCTTCAAAGCGTATAAGTCTTTCGCCTTTTACTAAAGACTTCCGTGGAGAGGAACACCTACGAGTTCAACCTATTTTTGGTAGGCTTGGCCATTTGGCTGAGCATTCTGAGTTTGTGAAAGACAAGAAAAGAGCAGTCATTCGCACGTGGGCGGTCCAAGCTACGCAGCGCCTCTGTTACGCCAGGTCAAAAGAGCCGCACCAAGACCTGCGGCGACTGCGCAACGAGTCCGGCCCCCGCAGCAAACGTTAGGTGTCATCGCTTCTCGGCCTTTTGGCTAAGATCAAGTGTAGTATCTGTTCTTATCTGTTTAATATCTGATACGTCCCCTATACGGGGACTATATATTAAATGGATTTTTAGCATTGGGAGCAGAAAGAGGGGCTTGCCAAAGAAGCCACAGGTGAGAGCAACGAACCATGCTAGCGCAGCTGCGGGAAAGGGTGTGGCCTGGGATGTGGAAAAGCCAAGTGAGGGTCACCACGGGGGCTTGGACTGGGACAACTACGTTGGTGTCTGTTCTCCAGGACGGCCTCCACAATTACTCTGGTTTCTCTTCAAAGCGTATAAGTCTTTCGCCTTTTACTAAAGACTTCCGTGGAGAGGAACACCTACGAGTTCAACCTATTTTTGGTAGGCTTGGCCATTTGGCTGAGCATTCTGAGTTTGTGAAAGACAAGAAAAGAGCAGTCATTCGCACTTGGGCGGTCCAAGCTACGCAGCGCCTCTGTTACGCCAGGTCAAAAGAGCCGCACCAAGACCTGCGGCGACTGCGCAACGAGTCCGGCCCCCGCAGCAAACGTTAGGTGTCATCGCTTCTCGGCCTTTTGGCTAAGATCAAGTGTAGTATCTGTTCTTATCAGTTTAATATCTTGATACGACTATATATTAAATGGATTTTTAGCATTGGGAGCTGAAAGAGGGGCTTGCCCCATTCGCTCCACGCATCGACCCGGTATTGCAGCGCCTCCGGGAACGGTGCACCCATCTCCTGACTTGTGCAAAAACAAACAGAGACGCATCTGGAAACCACAACAAATGGTTTCAATTGAGGGGAGAAACTGTAGCACATCAGCAGCGGATCTTTTTTGGACTCAATGCCAAAGAAGCTAAAGGTGACAAATTGAACTTGCCTTGGCTCTGGAGCGTGGCACGCAGAGGGAGGCTCACTGCAAGGGGCAGAGATATTTCGAGCCCAAAGGAAGGACACGCTCTGGGGAGGACATCGGCACCAGAAAGTCTTTCCTGGAGCAAAGAAGCCGCCACACATGCAAGCTGTAGCCACGTTGTCTTTGACCTTTTCTTCAACACTATAATCAGGGGAGAGCGCGAACGCAGTCCCCCACTACCACAAATTATGCAGTCGAGATTCTCACATTTGGGGAATTCGCAGCGGTCAGCATAGCCGGGGTGCAATGGCCGAGCCTCGCCCTGGGTGAACCACCTTGGTGATCATGGTATCTCCCCTGCCAGGTAAGTATGAGTTGGACGGGTCAGAGGCAGGGCAGTGTTGCAACGACAAAGGACACGGCGTGGCGGTTCCTGCCTCTTAGCCGGCCAAAGCAGCCCATCAACCACATGTAACCCTAAGCCTTAAAGACAGATCAGGCTTGAAATAGACATAGGTTCCAATCGGGGGCACAAAGTGCAGCACAGCAGCAGGGGTCTTTTTTTGGACTCAATGCCAAGAAGCCAAAGGCGAGAGCCACGAACCATGCTAGCGCAGCTTCTGTCTGCATTTTCGGCCCATTTAAACCCAGTGTTTTGCTCCCTTTGAGCTCTACGCGTTCTGCTACCATAATACAAAGTTGACCCTTGCTCAGAGGCTTTGGAATACCCCCCAGATGCAGGGCAGTATTGTGTTATTTCGATAGCACATATAATAAAATTGGTACGATACAGAGAAGATTAGCATGGCCCCTGCGCAAGGATGACACGCAAATTCGTGAAGCGTTCCTCATTGCCAATTTGTAATGATTTTTCCAACATAAATCCCGATTCCTATCAAGCAGAGGTGGAAGAAGTACTCAGAACTTCCAGTTAAGTAAAAGTGAGGTTGCTTCTCTTGTTTTACACAGTATTTTGTGTTTTTGTCCAATCGGGGCCACAAACTGCAGCACAGCAGCAGGGGTCTTTTTTGGACTCAATGCCTATAGTCACTCAATAGCTTTACTCTCTAATTGTGTGCTAGTACAGATTCCAAACAACAGTGAAGATATGTTGCATTTGCAGAGAATGGGAACCTAGTTTTCCTCTTGGCTTACAAAGATTCTACCACTCATCTGCCCACATTCCCAAGACACCTTAACTACCACTACGCTGGCGAGGTCAACAGCACGGTCAACAAGGTGGATTTTTCAAAAGATATGCTATATGCTCTAAGTCATTTAAGAAAGGATACAGTCCATCGGTCATCACTTAAAGTGATTTGATGTCGAGCATCTCACTGAGTTCTCAAATCAATGGGAGTCGGCACGGAGAACATCCCTCTTTACTTGTACACTCCAAAGACCTGTGTGTTTGCTGTAGCAGAGTCCAAGTGGTGTAGGCATTATACTTTTTTTTTCATTCAACAAAGAACTGTCTATTGCATTGGCCGGGAATCGGACCCGGGTCTCCCACGTGGCAGGTGAGAATTCTACCACTGAACCACCAATGCTGAATTATAAAGCCAAGCCACCATACGGCAGTTGAGGCGAAAAGTTCAGCCAACAAAGACTGTTTTCCAAGCAACCACGCTTCTATATTTCATTATAAGCTCTATATCCGTAAAGACATTCTAGTGTTCCTCCCTTAAATGGATTTGATGTTTAG
This sequence comes from Notothenia rossii, assembly GCF_949606895.1. Classification (NCBI taxonomy): domain Eukaryota; kingdom Metazoa; phylum Chordata; class Actinopteri; order Perciformes; family Nototheniidae; genus Notothenia; species Notothenia rossii. The sequence goes on from NC_136901.1 coordinate 17,129,193, forward strand.
CATCAAACTAGTGTTTTCTAATGCCGCGGAGTCAGCACGTATAACATGCCACACAACTCAAGCGTATTACCAAAGAGATAGGTTCCAATCGGGGGCACAAAGTGCAGCACAGCAGCAGGGGTCTTTTTTGGATTCAATGCCAAAGAAGCCACAGGTGAGAGCAACGAACCATGCTAGCGCAGCTGGGGGAAAGGGTGTGGCCTGGGATGTGGAAAAGCCAAGTGAGGGTCACCGCGGGGGCTTGGACTGGGACAACTACGTTGGTGTCTGTTCTCCAGGACGGCCTCCACAATTACTCTGGTTTCTCTTCAAAGCGTATAAGTCTTTCGCCTTTTACTAAAGACTTCCGTGGAGAGGAACACCTACGAGTTCAACCTATTTTTGGTAGGCTTGGCCATTTGGCTGAGCATTCTGAGTTTGTGAAAGACAAGAAAAGAGCAGTCATTCGCACGTGGGCGGTCCAAGCTACGCAGCGCCTCTGTTACGCCAGGTCAAAAGAGCCGCACCAAGACCTGCGGCGACTGCGCAACGAGTCCGGCCCCCGCAGCAAACGTTAGGTGTCATCGCTTCTCGGCCTTTTGGCTAAGATCAAGTGTAGTATCTGTTCTTATCAGTTTAATATCTGATACGTCCCCTATACGGGGACTATATATTAAATGGATTTTTAGCATTGGGAGCTGAAAGAGGGGCTTGCCCCATTCGCTCCACGCATCGACCCGGTATTGCAGCGCCTCCGGGAACGGTGCACCCATCTCATGACTTGTGCAAAAACAAACAAAGACGCATCTGGAAACCACAACAAATGGTTTCAATTGAGGGGAGAAACTGTAGCACATCAGCAGCGGATCTTTTTTGGACTCAATGCCAAAGAAGCTAAAGGTGACAAATTGAACTTGCCTTGGCTCTGGAGCGTGGCACGCAGAGGGAGGCTCACTGCAAGGGGCAGAGATATTTCGAGCCCAAAGGAAGGACACGCTCTGGGGAGGACATCGGCACCAGAAAGTCTTTCCTGGAGCAAAGAAGCCGCCACACATGCAAGCTGTAGCCACGTTGTCTTTGACCTTTTCTTCAACACTATAATCAGGGGAGAGCGCGAACGCAGTCCCCCACTACCACAAATTATGCAGTCGAGATTCTCACATTTGGGGAATTCGCAGCGGTCAGCATAGCCGGGGTGCAATGGCCGAGCCTCGCCCTGGGTGAACCACCTTGGTGATCATGGTATCTCCCCTGCCAGGTAAGTATGAGTTGGACGGGTCAGAGGCAGGGCAGTGTTGCAACGACAAAGGACACGGCGTGGCGGTTCCTGCCTCTTAGCCGGCCAAAGCAGCCCATCAACCACATGTAACCCTAAGCCTTAAAGACAGATCAGGCTTGAAATAGACATAGGTTCCAATCGGGGGCACAAAGTGCAGCACAGCAGCAGGGGTCTTTTTTGGACTCAATGCCAAGAAGCCAAAGGCGAGAGCCACGAACCATGCTAGCGCAGCTTCTGTCTGCATTTTCGGCCCATTTAAACCCAGTGTTTTGCTCCCTTTGAGCTCTACGCGTTCTGCTACCATAATACAAAGTTGACCCTTGCTCAGAGGCTTTGGAATACCCCCCAGATGCAGGGCAGTATTGTGTTATTTCGATAGCACATATAATAAAATTGGTACGATACAGAGAAGATTAGCATGGCCCCTGCGCAAGGATGACACGCAAATTCGTGAAGCGTTCCTCATTGCCAATTTGTAATGATTTTTCCAACATAAATCCCGATTCCTATCAAGCAGAGGTGGAAGAAGTACTCAGAACTTCCAGTTAAGTAAAAGTGAGGTTGCTTCTCTTGTTTTACACAGTATTTTGTGTTTTTGTCCAATCGGGGCCACAAACTGCAGCACAGCAGCAGGGGTCTTTTTTGGACTCAATGCCTATAGTCACTCAATAGCTTTACTCTCTAATTGTGTGCTAGTACAGATTCCAAACAACAGTGAAGATATGTTGCATTTGCAGAGAATGGGAACCTAGTTTTCCTCTTGGCTTACAAAGATTCTACCACTCATCTGCCCACATTCCCAAGACACCTTAACTACCACTACGCTGGCGAGGTCAACAGCACGGTCAACAAGGTGGATTTTTCAAAAGATATGCTATATGCTCTAAGTCATTTAAGAAAGGATACAGTCCATCGGTCATCACTTAAAGTGATTTGATGTCGAGCATCTCACTGAGTTCTCAAATCAATGGGAGTCGGCACGGAGAACATCCCTCTTTACTTGTACACTCCAAAGACCTGTGTGTTTGCTGTAGCAGAGTCCAAGTGGTGTAGGCATTATACTTTTTTTTTCATTCAACAAAGAACTGTCTATTGCATTGGCCGGGAATCGGACCCGGGTCTCCCACGTGGCAGGTGAGAATTCTACCACTGAACCACCAATGCTGAATTATAAAGCCAAGCCACCATACGGCAGTTGAGGCGAAAAGTTCAGCCAACAAAGACTGTTTTCCAAGCAACCACGCTTCTATATTTCATTATAAGCTCTATATCCGTAAAGACATTCTAGTGTTCCTCCCTTAAATGGATTTGATGTTTAGCATCAAACTAGTGTTTTCTAATGCCGCGGAGTCAGCACGTATAACATGCCACACAACTCAAGCGTATTACCAAAGAGATAGGTTCCAATCGGGGGCACAAAGTGCAGCACAGCAGCAGGGGTCTTTTTTGGATTCAATGCCAAAGAAGCCACAGGTGAGAGCAACGAACCATGCTAGCGCAGCTGGGGGAAAGGGTGTGGCCTGGGATGTGGAAAAGCCAAGTGAGGGTCACCGCGGGGGCTTGGACTGGGACAACTACGTTGGTGTCTGTTCTCCAGGACGGCCTCCACAATTACTCTGGTTTCTCTTCAAAGCGTATAAGTCTTTCGCCTTTTACTAAAGACTTCCGTGGAGAGGAACACCTACGAGTTCAACCTATTTTTGGTAGGCTTGGCCATTTGGCTGAGCATTCTGAGTTTGTGAAAGACAAGAAAAGAGCAGTCATTCGCACGTGGGCGGTCCAAGCTACGCAGCGCCTCTGTTACGCCAGGTCAAAAGAGCCGCACCAAGACCTGCGGCGACTGCGCAACGAGTCCGGCCCCCGCAGCAAACGTTAGGTGTCATCGCTTCTCGGCCTTTTGGCTAAGATCAAGTGTAGTATCTGTTCTTATCAGTTTAATATCTGATACGTCCCCTATACGGGGACTATATATTAAATGGATTTTTAGCATTGGGAGCTGAAAGAGGGGCTTGCCCCATTCGCTCCACGCATCGACCCGGTATTGCAGCGCCTCCGGGAACGGTGCACCCATCTCATGACTTGTGCAAAAACAAACAAAGACGCATCTGGAAACCACAACAAATGGTTTCAATTGAGGGGAGAAACTGTAGCACATCAGCAGCGGATCTTTTTTGGACTCAATGCCAAAGAAGCTAAAGGTGACAAATTGAACTTGCCTTGGCTCTGGAGCGTGGCACGCAGAGGGAGGCTCACTGCAAGGGGCAGAGATATTTCGAGCCCAAAGGAAGGACACGCTCTGGGGAGGACATCGGCACCAGAAAGTCTTTCCTGGAGCAAAGAAGCCGCCACACATGCAAGCTGTAGCCACGTTGTCTTTGACCTTTTCTTCAACACTATAATCAGGGGAGAGCGCGAACGCAGTCCCCCACTACCACAAATTATGCAGTCGAGATTCTCACATTTGGGGAATTCGCAGCGGTCAGCATAGCCGGGGTGCAATGGCCGAGCCTCGCCCTGGGTGAACCACCTTGGTGATCATGGTATCTCCCCTGCCAGGTAAGTATGAGTTGGACGGGTCAGAGGCAGGGCAGTGTTGCAACGACAAAGGACACGGCGTGGCGGTTCCTGCCTCTTAGCCGGCCAAAGCAGCCCATCAACCACATGTAACCCTAAGCCTTAAAGACAGATCAGGCTTGAAATAGACATAGGTTCCAATCGGGGGCACAAAGTGCAGCACAGCAGCAGGGGTCTTTTTTGGACTCAATGCCAAGAAGCCAAAGGCGAGAGCCACGAACCATGCTAGCGCAGCTTCTGTCTGCATTTTCGGCCCATTTAAACCCAGTGTTTTGCTCCCTTTGAGCTCTACGCGTTCTGCTACCATAATACAAAGTTGACCCTTGCTCAGAGGCTTTGGAATACCCCCCAGATGCAGGGCAGTATTGTGTTATTTCGATAGCACATATAATAAAATTGGTACGATACAGAGAAGATTAGCATGGCCCCTGCGCAAGGATGACACGCAAATTCGTGAAGCGTTCCTCATTGCCAATTTGTAATGATTTTTCCAACATAAATCCCGATTCCTATCAAGCAGAGGTGGAAGAAGTACTCAGAACTTCCAGTTAAGTAAAAGTGAGGTTGCTTCTCTTGTTTTACACAGTATTTTGTGTTTTTGTCCAATCGGGGCCACAAACTGCAGCACAGCAGCAGGGGTCTTTTTTGGACTCAATGCCTATAGTCACTCAATAGCTTTACTCTCTAATTGTGTGCTAGTACAGATTCCAAACAACAGTGAAGATATGTTGCATTTGCAGAGAATGGGAACCTAGTTTTCCTCTTGGCTTACAAAGATTCTACCACTCATCTGCCCACATTCACAAGACACCTTAACTACCACTACGCTGGCGAGGTCAACAGCACGGTCAACAAGGTGGATTTTTCAAAAGATATGCTATATGCTCTAAGTCATTTAAGAAGGGATACAGTCCATCGGTCATCACTTAAAGTGATTTGATGTCGAGCATCTCACTGAGTTCTCAATTCAATGGGAGTCGGCACGGAGAACATCCCTCTTTACTTGTACACTCCAAAGACCTGTGTGTTTGCTGTAGCAGAGTCCAAGTGGTGTAGGCATTATACTTTTTTTTTCATTCAACAAAGAACTGTCTATTGCATTGGCCGGGAATCGGACCCGGGTCTCCCACGTGGCAGGTGAGAATTCTACCACTGAACCACCAATGCTGAATTATAAAGCCAAGCCACCATACGGCAGTTGAGGCGAAAAGTTCAGCCAACAAAGACTGTTTTCCAAGCAACCACGCTTCTATATTTCATTATAAGCTCTATATCCGTAAAGACATTCTAGTGTTCCTCCCTTAAATGGATTTGATGTTTAGCATCAAACTAGTGTTTTCTAATGCCGCGGAGTCAGCACGTATAACATGCCACACAACTCAAGCGTATTACCAAAGAGATAGGTTCCAATCGGGGGCACAAAGTGCAGCACAGCAGCAGGGGTCTTTTTTGGACTCAATGCCAAAGAAGCCACAGGTGAGAGCAACGAACCATGCTAGCGCAGCTGGGGGAAAGGGTGTGGCCTGGGATGTGGAAAAGCCAAGTGAGGGTCACCGCGGGGGCTTGGACTGGGACAACTACGTTGGTGTCTGTTCTCCAGGACGGCCTCCACAATTACTCTGGTTTCTCTTCAAAGCGTATAAGTCTTTCGCCTTTTACTAAAGACTTCCGTGGAGAGGAACATCTACGAGTTCAACCTATTTTTGGTAGGCTTGGCCATTTGGCTGAGCATTCTGAGTTTGTGAAAGACAAGAAAAGAGCAGTCATTCGCACGTGGGCGGTCCAAGCTACGCAGCGCCTCTGTTACGCCAGGTCAAAAGAGCCGCACCAAGACCTGCGGCGACTGCGCAACGAGTCCGTCCCCCGCAGCAAACGTTAGGTGTCATCGCTTCTCGGCCTTTTGGCTAAGATCAAGTGTAGTATCTGTTCTTATCAGTTTAATATCTGATACGTCCCCTATACGGGGACTATATATTAAATGGATTTTTAGCATTGGGAGCTGAAAGAGCGTGAAATTCGCTCCACGCATCGAGCCGGTATTGCAGCGCCTCCGGGAACGGTGCACCCATCTCATGACTTGTGCAAAAACAAACAAAGACGCATCTGGAAACCACAACAAATGGTTTCAATTGAGGGGAGAAACTGTAGCACATCAGCAGCGGATCTTTTTTGGACTCAATGCCAAAGAAGCTAAAGGTGACAAATTGAACTTGCCTTGGCTCTGGAGCGTGGCACGCAGAGGGAGGCTCACTGCAAGGGGCAGAGATATTTCGAGCCCAAAGGAAGGACACGCTCTGGGGAGGACATCGGCACCAGAAAGTCTTTCCTGGAGCAAAGAAGCCGCCACACATGCAAGCTGTAGCCACGTTGTCTTTGACCTTTTCTTCAACACTATAATCAGGGGAGAGCGCGAACGCAGTCCCCCACTACCACAAATTATGCAGTCGAGATTCTCACATTTGGGGAATTCGCAGCGGTCAGCATAGCCGGGGTGCAATGGCCGAGCCTCGCCCTGGGTGAACCACCTTGGTGATCATGGTATCTCCCCTGCCAGGTAAGTATGAGTTGGACGGGTCAGAGGCAGGGCAGTGTTGCAACGACAAAGGACACGGCGTGGCGGTTCCTGCCTCTTAGCCGGCCAAAGCAGCCCATCAACCACATGTAACCCTAAGCCTTAAAGACAGATCAGGCTTGAAATAGACATAGGTTCCAATCGGGGGCACAAAGTGCAGCACAGCAGCAGGGGTCTTTTTTGGACTCAATGCCAAGAAGCCAAAGGCGAGAGCCACGAACCATGCTAGCGCAGCTTCTGTCTGCATTTTCGGCCCATTTAAACCCAGTGTTTTGCTCCCTTTGAGCTCTACGCGTTCTGCTACCATAATACAAAGTTGACCCTTGCTCAGAGGCTTTGGAATACCCCCCAGATGCAGGGCAGTATTGTGTTATTTCGATAGCACATATAATAAAATTGGTACGATACAGAGAAGATTAGCATGGCCCCTGCGCAAGGATGACACGCAAATTCGTGAAGCGTTCCTCATTGCCAATTTGTAATGATTTTTCCAACATAAATCCCGATTCCTATCAAGCAGAGGTGGAAGAAGTACTCAGAACTTCCAGTTAAGTAAAAGTGAGGTTGCTTCTCTTGTTTTACACAGTATTTTGTGTTTTTGTCCAATCGGGGCCACAAACTGCAGCACAGCAGCAGGGGTCTTTTTTGGACTCAATGCCTATAGTCACTCAATAGCTTTACTCTCTAATTGTGTGCTAGTACAGATTCCAAACAACAGTGAAGATATGTTGCATTTGCAGAGAATGGGAACCTAGTTTTCCTCTTGGCTTACAAAGATTCTACCACTCATCTGCCCACATTCACAAGACACCTTAACTACCACTACGCTGGCGAGGTCAACAGCACGGTCAACAAGGTGGATTTTTCAAAAGATATGCTATATGCTCTAAGTCATTTAAGAAGGGATACAGTCCATCGGTCATCACTTAAAGTGATTTGATGTCGAGCATCTCACTGAGTTCTCAATTCAATGGGAGTCGGCACGGAGAACATCCCTCTTTACTTGTACACTCCAAAGACCTGTGTGTTTGCTGTAGCAGAGTCCAAGTGGTGTAGGCATTATACTTTTTTTTTCATTCAACAAAGAACTGTCTATTGCATTGGCCGGGAATCGGACCCGGGTCTCCCACGTGGCAGGTGAGAATTCTACCACTGAACCACCAATGCTGAATTATAAAGCCAAGCCACCATACGGCAGTTGAGGCGAAAAGTTCAGCCAACAAAGACTGTTTTCCAAGCAACCACGCTTCTATATTTCATTATAAGCTCTATATCCGTAAAGACATTCTAGTGTTCCTCCCTTAAATGGATTTGATGTTTAGCATCAAACTAGTGTTTTCTAATGCCGCGGAGTCAGCACGTATAACATGCCACACAACTCAAGCGTATTACCAAAGAGATAGGTTCCAATCGTGGGCACAAAGTGCAGCACAGCAGCAGGGGTCTTTTTTGGACTCAATGCCAAAGAAGCCACAGGTGAGAGCAACGAACCATGCTAGCGCAGCTGGGGGAAAGGGTGTGGCCTGGGATGTGGAAAAGCCAAGTGAGGGTCACCGCGGGGGCTTGGACTGGGACAACTACGTTGGTGTCTGTTCTCCAGGACGGCCTCCACAATTACTCTGGTTTCTCTTCAAAGCGTATAAGTCTTTCGCCTTTTACTAAAGACTTCCGTGGAGAGGAACATCTACGAGTTCAACCTATTTTTGGTAGGCTTGGCCATTTGGCTGAGCATTCTGAGTTTGTGAAAGACAAGAAAAGAGCAGTCATTCGCACGTGGGCGGTCCAAGCTACGCAGCGCCTCTGTTACGCCAGGTCAAAAGAGCCGCACCAAGACCTGCGGCGACTGCGCAACGAGTCCGTCCCCCGCAGCAAACGTTAGGTGTCATCGCTTCTCGGCCTTTTGGCTAAGATCAAGTGTAGTATCTGTTCTTATCAGTTTAATATCTGATACGTCCCCTATACGGGGACTATATATTAAATGGATTTTTAGCATTGGGAGCTGAAAGAGCGTGAAATTCGCTCCACGCATCGAGCCGGTATTGCAGCGCCTCCGGGAACGGTGCACCCATCTCATGACTTGTGCAAAAACAAACAAAGACGCATCTGGAAACCACAACAAATGGTTTCAATTGAGGGGAGAAACTGTAGCACATCAGCAGCGGATCTTTTTTGGACTCAATGCCAAAGAAGCTAAAGGTGACAAATTGAACTTGCCTTGGCTCTGGAGCGTGGCACGCAGAGGGAGGCTCACTGCAAGGGGCAGAGATATTTCGAGCCCAAAGGAAGGACACGCTCTGGGGAGGACATCGGCACCAGAAAGTCTTTCCTGGAGCAAAGAAGCCGCCACACATGCAAGCTGTAGCCACGTTGTCTTTGACCTTTTCTTCAACACTATAATCAGGGGAGAGCGCGAACGCAGTCCCCCACTACCACAAATTATGCAGTCGAGATTCTCACATTTGGGGAATTCGCAGCGGTCAGCATAGCCGGGGTGCAATGGCCGAGCCTCGCCCTGGGTGAACCACCTTGGTGATCATGGTATCTCCCCTGCCAGGTAAGTATGAGTTGGACGGGTCAGAGGCAGGGCAGTGTTGCAACGACAAAGGACACGGCGTGGCGGTTCCTGCCTCTTAGCCGGCCAAAGCAGCCCATCAACCACATGTAACCCTAAGCCTTAAAGACAGATCAGGCTTGAAATAGACATAGGTTCCAATCGGGGGCACAAAGTGCAGCACAGCAGCAGGGGTCTTTTTTGGACTCAATGCCAAGAAGCCAAAGGCGAGAGCCACGAACCATGCTAGCGCAGCTTCTGTCTGCATTTTCGGCCCATTTAAACCCAGTGTTTTGCTCCCTTTGAGCTCTACGCGTTCTGCTACCATAATACAAAGTTGACCCTTGCTCAGAGGCTTTGGAATACCCCCCAGATGCAGGGCAGTATTGTGTTATTTCGATAGCACATATAATAAAATTGGTACGATACAGAGAAGATTAGCATGGCCCCTGCGCAAGGATGACACGCAAATTCGTGAAGCGTTCCTCATTGCCAATTTGTAATGATTTTTCCAACATAAATCCCGATTCCTATCAAGCAGAGGTGGAAGAAGTACTCAGAACTTCCAGTTAAGTAAAAGTGAGGTTGCTTCTCTTGTTTTACACAGTATTTTGTGTTTTTGTCCAATCGGGGCCACAAACTGCAGCACAGCAGCAGGGGTCTTTTTTGGACTCAATGCCTATAGTCACTCAATAGCTTTACTCTCTAATTGTGTGCTAGTACAGATTCCAAACAACAGTGAAGATATGTTGCATTTGCAGAGAATGGGAACCTAGTTTTCCTCTTGGCTTACAAAGATTCTACCACTCATCTGCCCACATTCACAAGACACCTTAACTACCACTACGCTGGCGAGGTCAACAGCACGGTCAACAAGGTGGATTTTTCAAAAGATATGCTATATGCTCTAAGTCATTTAAGAAGGGATACAGTCCATCGGTCATCACTTAAAGTGATTTGATGTCGAGCATCTCACTGAGTTCTCAATTCAATGGGAGTCGGCACGGAGAACATCCCTCTTTACTTGTACACTCCAAAGACCTGTGTGTTTGCTGTAGCAGAGTCCAAGTGGTGTAGGCATTATACTTTTTTTTTCATTCAACAAAGAACTGTCTATTGCATTGGCCGGGAATCGGACCCGGGTCTCCCACGTGGCAGGTGAGAATTCTACCACTGAACCACCAATGCTGAATTATAAAGCCAAGCCACCATACGGCAGTTGAGGCGAAAAGTTCAGCCAACAAAGACTGTTTTCCAAGCAACCACGCTTCTATATTTCATTATAAGCTCTATATCCGTAAAGACATTCTAGTGTTCCTCCCTTAAATGGATTTGATGTTTAGCATCAAACTAGTGTTTTCTAATGCCGCGGAGTCAGCACGTATAACATGCCACACAACTCAAGCGTATTACCAAAGAGATAGGTTCCAATCGGGGGCACAAAGTGCAGCACAGCAGCAGGGGTCTTTTTTGGACTCAATGCCAAAGAAGCCACAGGTGAGAGCAACGAACCATGCTAGCGCAGCTGGGGGAAAGGGTGTGGCCTGGGATGTGGAAAAGCCAAGTGAGGGTCACCGCGGGGGCTTGGACTGGGACAACTACGTTGGTGTCTGTTCTCCAGGACGGCCTCCACAATTACTCTGGTTTCTCTTCAAAGCGTATAAGTCTTTCGCCTTTTACTAAAGACTTCCGTGGAGAGGAACACCTACGAGTTCAACCTATTTTTGGTAGGCTTGGCCATTTGGCTGAGCATTCTGAGTTTGTGAAAGACAAGAAAAGAGCAGTCATTCGCACGTGGGCGGTCCAAGCTACGCAGCGCCTCTGTTACGCCAGGTCAAAAGAGCCGCACCAAGACCTGCGGCGACTGCGCAACGAGTCCGGCCCCCGCAGCAAACGTTAGGTGTCATCGCTTCTCGGCCTTTTGGCTAAGATCAAGTGTAGTATCTGTTCTTATCAGTTTAATATCTGATACGTCCCCTATACGGGGACTATATATTAAATGGATTTTTAGCATTGGGAGCTGAAAGAGGGGCTTGCCCCATTCGCTCCACGCATCGAGCCGGTATTGCAGCGCCTCCGGGAACGGTGCACCCATCTCCTGACTTGTGCAAAAACAAACAAAGACGCATCTGGAAACCACAACAAATGGTTTCAATTGAGGGGAGAAACTGTAGCACATCAGCAGCGGATCTTTTTTGGACTCAATGCCAAAGAAGCTAAAGGTGACAAATTGAACTTGCCTTGGCTCTGGAGCGTGGCACGCAGAGGGAGGCTCACTGCAAGGGGCAGAGATATTTCGAGCCCAAAGGAAGGACACGCTCTGGGGAGGACATCGGCACCAGAAAGTCTTTCCTGGAGCAAAGAAGCCGCCACACATGCAAGCTGTAGCCACGTTGTCTTTGACCTTTTCTTCAACACTATAATCAGGGGAGAGCGCGAACGCAGTCCCCCACTACCACAAATTATGCAGTCGAGATTCTCACATTTGGGGAATTCGCAGCGGTCAGCATAGCCGGGGTGCAATGGCCGAGCCTCGCCCTGGGTGAACCACCTTGGTGATCATGGTATCTCCCCTGCCAGGTAAGTATGAGTTGGACGGGTCAGAGGCAGGGCAGTCTTGCAACGACAAAGGACACGGCGTGGCGGTTCCTGCCTCTTAGCCGGCCAAAGCAGCCCATCAACCACATGTAACCCTAAGCCTTAAAGACAGATCAGGCTTGAAATAGACATAGGTTCCAATCGGGGGCACAAAGTGCAGCACAGCAGCAGGGGTCTTTTTTGGACTCAATGCCAAGAAGCCAAAGGCGAGAGCCACGAACCATGCTAGCGCAGCTTCTGTCTGCATTTTCGGCCCATTTAAACCCAGTGTTTTGCTCCCTTTGAGCTCTACGCGTTCTGCTACCATAATACAAAGTTGACCCTTGCTCAGAGGCTTTGGAATACCCCCCAGATGCAGGGCAGTATTGTGTTATTTCGATAGCACATATAATAAAATTGGTACGATACAGAGAAGATTAGCATGGCCCCTGCGCAAGGATGACACGCAAATTCGTGAAGCGTTCCTCATTGCCAATTTGTAATGATTTTTCCAACATAAATCCCGATTCCTATCAAGCAGAGGTGGAAGAAGTACTCAGAACTTCCAGTTAAGTAAAAGTGAGGTTGCTTCTCTTGTTTTACACAGTATTTTGTGTTTTTGTCCAATCGGGGCCACAAACTGCAGCACAGCAGCAGGGGTCTTTTTTGGACTCAATGCCTATAGTCACTCAATAGCTTTACTCTCTAATTGTGTGCTAGTACAGATTCCAAACAACAGTGAAGATATGTTGCATTTGCAGAGAATGGGAACCTAGTTTTCCTCTTGGCTTACAAAGATTCTACCACTCATCTGCCCACATTCACAAGACACCTTAACTACTACTACGCTGGCGAGGTCAACAGCACGGTCAACAAGGTGGATTTTTCAAAAGATATGCTATATGCTCTAAGTCATTTAAGAAGGGATACAGTCCATCGGTCATCACTTAAAGTGATTTGATGTCGAGCATCTCACTGAGTTCTCAATTCAATGGGAGTCGGCACGGAGAACATCCCTCTTTACTTGTACACTCCAAAGACCTGTGTGTTTGCTGTAGCAGAGTCCAAGTGGTGTAGGCATTATACTTTTTTTTTCATTCAACAAAGAACTGTCTATTGCATTGGCCGGGAATCGGACCCGGGTCTCCCACGTGGCAGGTGAGAATTCTACCACTGAACCACCAATGCTGAATTATAAAGCCAAGCCACCATACGGCAGTTGAGGCGAAAAGTTCAGCCAACAAAGACTGTTTTCCAAGCAACCACGCTTCTATATTTCATTATAAGCTCTATATCCGTAAAGACATTCTAGTGTTCCTCCCTTAAATGGATTTGATGTTTAGCATCAAACTAGTGTTTTCTAATGCCGCGGAGTCAGCACGTATAACATGCCACACAACTCAAGCGTATTACCAAAGAGATAGGTTCCAATCGGGGGCACAAAGTGCAGCACAGCAGCAGGGGTCTTTTTTGGACTCAATGCCAAAGAAGCCACAGGTGAGAGCAACGAACCATGCTAGCGCAGCTGGGGGAAAGGGTGTGGCCTGGGATGTGGAAAAGCCAAGTGAGGGTCACCGCGGGGGCTTGGACTGGGACAACTACGTTGGTGTCTGTTCTCCAGGACGGCCTCCACAATTACTCTGGTTTCTCTTCAAAGCGTATAAGTCTTTCGCCTTTTACTAAAGACTTCCGTGGAGAGGAACACCTACGAGTTCAACCTATTTTTGGTAGGCTTGGCCATTTGGCTGAGCATTCTGAGTTTGTGAAAGACAAGAAAAGAGCAGTCATTCGCACGTGGGCGGTCCAAGCTACGCAGCGCCTCTGTTACGCCAGGTCAAAAGAGCCGCACCAAGACCTGCGGCGACTGCGCAACGAGTGCGTCCCCCGCAGCAAACGTTAGGTGTCATCGCTTCTCGGCCTTTTGGCTAAGATCAAGTGTAGTATCTGTTCTTATCAGTTTAATATCTGATACGTCCCCTATACGGGGACTATATATTAAATGGATTTTTAGCATTGGGAGCTGAAAGAGGGGCTTGCCCCATTCGCTCCACGCATCGAGCCGGTATTGCAGCGCCTCCGGGAACGGTGCACCCATCTCCTGACTTGTGCAAAAACAAACAAAGACGCATCTGGAAACCACAACAAATGGTTTCAATTGAGGGGAGAAACTGTAGCACATCAGCAGCGGATCTTTTTTGGACTCAATGCCAAAGAAGCTAAAGGTGACAAATTGAACTTGCCTTGGCTCTGGAGCGTGGCACGCAGAGGGAGGCTCACTGCAAGGGGCAGAGATATTTCGAGCCCAAAGGAAGGACACGCTCTGGGGAGGACATCGGCACCAGAAAGTCTTTCCTGGAGCAAAGAAGCCGCCACACATGCAAGCTGTAGCCACGTTGTCTTTGACCTTTTCTTCAACACTATAATCAGGGGAGAGCGCGAACGCAGTCCCCCACTACCACAAATTATGCAGTCGAGATTCTCACATTTGGGGAATTCGCAGCGGTCAGCATAGCCGGGGTGCAATGGCCGAGCCTCGCCCTGGGTGAACCACCTTGGTGATCATGGTATCTCCCCTGCCAGGTAAGTATGAGTTGGACGGGTCAGAGGCAGGGTCTTTTTTGGACTCAATGCCAAGAAGCCAAAGGCGAGAGCCACGAACCATGCTAGCGCAGCTTCTGTCTGCATTTTCGGCCCATTTAAACCCAGTGTTTTGCTCCCTTTGAGCTCTACGCGTTCTGCTACCATAATACAAAGTTGACCCTTGCCCAGAGGCTTTGGAATACCCCCCAGATGCAGGGCAGTATTGTGTTATTTCGATAGCACATATAATAAAATTGGCATGGCCCTGCGCAAGGATGACACGCAAATTCGTGAAGCGTTCCTCATTGCCAATTTGTAATGATTTTTCCAACATAAATCCCGATTCCTATCAAGCAGAGGTGGAAGAAGTACTCAGAACTTCCAGTTAAGTAAAAGTGAGGTTGCTTCTCTTGTTTTACACAGTATTTTGTGTTTTTGTCCAATCGGGGCCACAAACTGCAGCACAGCAGCAGGGGTCTTTTTTGGACTCAATGCCTATAGTCACCCAATAGCTTTACTCTCTAATTGTGTGCTAGTACAGATTCCAAACAACAGTGAAGATATGTTGCATTTGCAGAGAATGGGAACCTAGTTTTCCTCTTGGCTTACAAAGATTCTACCACTCATCTGCCCACATTCACAAGACACCTTAACTACCACTACGCTGGCGAGGTCAACAGCACGGTCAACAAGGTGGATTTTTCAAAAGATATGCTATATGCTCTAAGTCATTTAAGAAGGGATACAGTCCATCGGTCATCACTTAAAGTGATTTGATGTCGAGCATCTCACTGAGTTCTCAATTCAATGGGAGTCGGCACGGAGAACATCCCTCTTTACTTGTACACTCCAAAGACCTGTGTGTTTGCTGTAGCAGAGTCCAAGTGGTGTAGGCATTATACTTTTTTTTTCATTCAACAAAGAACTGTCTATTGCATTGGCCGGGAATCGGACCCGGGTCTCCCACGTGGCAGGTGAGAATTCTACCACTGAACCACCAATGCTGAATTATAAAGCCAAGCCACCATACGGCAGTTGAGGCGAAAAGTTCAGCCAACAAAGACTGTTTTCCAAGCAACCACGCTTCTATATTTCATTATAAGCTCTATATCCGTAAAGACATTCTAGTGTTCCTCCCTTAAATGGATTTGATGTTTAGCATCAAACTAGTGTTTTCTAATGCCGCGGAGTCAGCACGTATAACATGCCACACAACTCAAGCGTATTACCAAAGAGATAGGTTCCAATCGGGGGCACAAAGTGCAGCACAGCAGCAGGGGTCTTTTTTGGACTCAATGCCAAAGAAGCCACAGGTGAGAGCAACGAACCATGCTAGCGCAGCTGGGGGAAAGGGTGTGGCCTGGGATGTGGAAAAGCCAAGTGAGGGTCACCGCGGGGGCTTGGACTGGGACAACTACGTTGGTGTCTGTTCTCCAGGACGGCCTCCACAATTACTCTGGTTTCTCTTCAAAGCGTATAAGTCTTTCGCCTTTTACTAAAGACTTCCGTGGAGAGGAACATCTACGAGTTCAACCTATTTTTGGTAGGCTTGGCCATTTGGCTGAGCATTCTGAGTTTGTGAAAGACAAGAAAAGAGCAGTCATTCGCACGTGGGCGGTCCAAGCTACGCAGCGCCTCTGTTACGCCAGGTCAAAAGAGCCGCACCAAGACCTGCGGCGACTGCGCAACGAGTGCGTCCCCCGCAGCAAACGTTAGGTGTCATCGCTTCTCGGCCTTTTGGCTAAGATCAAGTGTAGTATCTGTTCTTATCAGTTTAATATCTGATACGTCCCCTATACGGGGACTATATATTAAATGGATTTTTAGCATTGGGAGCTGAAAGAGGGGCTTGCCCCATTCGCTCCACGCATCGAGCCGGTATTGCAGCGCCTCCGGGAACGGTGCACCCATCTCATGACTTGTGCAAAAACAAACAAAGACGCATCTGGAAACCACAACAAATGGTTTCAATTGAGGGGAGAAACTGTAGCACATCAGCAGCGGATCTTTTTTGGACTCAATGCCAAAGAAGCTAAAGGTGACAAATTGAACTTGCCTTGGCTCTGGAGCGTGGCACGCAGAGGGAGGCTCACTGCAAGGGGCAGAGATATTTCGAGCCCAAAGGAAGGACACGCTCTGGGGAGGACATCGGCACCAGAAAGTCTTTCCTGGAGCAAAGAAGCCGCCACACATGCAAGCTGTAGCCACGTTGTCTTTGACCTTTTCTTCAACACTATAATCAGGGGAGAGCGCGAACGCAGTCCCCCACTACCACAAATTATGCAGTCGAGATTCTCACATTTGGGGAATTCGCAGCGGTCAGCATAGCCGGGGTGCAATGGCCGAGCCTCGCCCTGGGTGAACCACCTTGGTGATCATGGTATCTCCCCTGCCAGGTAAGTATGAGTTGGACGGGTCAGAGGCAGGGCAGTGTTGCAACGACAAAGGACACGGCGTGGCGGTTTCTGCCTCTTAGCCGGCCAAAGCAGCCCATCAACCACATGTAACCCTAAGCCTTAAAGACAGATCAGGCTTGAAATAGACATAGGTTCCAATCGGGGGCACAAAGTGCAGCACAGCAGCAGGGGTCTTTTTTGGACTCAATGCCAAGAAGCCAAAGGCGAGAGCCACGAACCATGCTAGCGCAGCTTCTGTCTGCATTTTCGGCCCATTTAAACCCAGTGTTTTGCTCCCTTTGAGCTCTACGCGTTCTGCTACCATAATACAAAGTTGACCCTTGCTCAGAGGCTTTGGAATACCCCCCAGATGCAGGGCAGTATTGTGTTATTTCGATAGCACATATAATAAAATTGGTACGATACAGAGAAGATTAGCATGGCCCCTGCGCAAGGATGACACGCAAATTCGTGAAGCGTTCCTCATTGCCAATTTGTAATGATTTTTCCAACATAAATCCCGATTCCTATCAAGCAGAGGTGGAAGAAGTACTCAGAACTTCCAGTTAAGTAAAAGTGAGGTTGCTTCTCTTGTTTTACACAGTATTTTGTGTTTTTGTCCAATCGGGGCCACAAACTGCAGCACAGCAGCAGGGGTCTTTTTTGGACTCAATGCCTATAGTCACTCAATAGCTTTACTCTCTAATTGTGTGCTAGTACAGATTCCAAACAACAGTGAAGATATGTTGCATTTGCAGAGAATGGGAACCTAGTTTTCCTCTTGGCTTACAAAGATTCTACCACTCATCTGCCCACATTCACAAGACACCTTAACTACCACTACGCTGGCGAGGTCAACAGCACGGTCAACAAGGTGGATTTTTCAAAAGATATGCTATATGCTCTAAGTCATTTAAGAAGGGATACAGTCCATCGGTCATCACTTAAAGTGATTTGATGTCGAGCATCTCACTGAGTTCTCAATTCAATGGGAGTCGGCACAGAGAACATCCCTCTTCACTTGTACACTCCAAAGACCTGTGTGTTTGCTGTAGCAGAGTCCAAGTGGTGTAGGCATTATACTTTTTTTTTCATTCAACAAAGAACTGTCTATTGCATTGGCCGGGAATCGGACCCGGGTCTCCCACGTGGCAGGTGAGAATTCTACCACTGAACCACCAATGCTGAATTATAAAGCCAAGCCACCATACGGCAGTTGAGGCGAAAAGTTCAGCCAACAAAGACTGTTTTCCAAGCAACCACGCTTCTATATTTCATTATAAGCTCTATATCCGTAAAGACATTCTAGTGTTCCTCCCTTAAATGGATTTGATGTTTAGCATCAAACTAGTGTTTTCTAATGCCGCGGAGTCAGCACGTATAACATGCCACACAACTCAAGCGTATTACCAAAGAGATAGGTTCCAATCGGGGGCACAAAGTGCAGCACAGCAGCAGGGGTCTTTTTTGGACTCAATGCCAAAGAAGCCACAGGTGAGAGCAACGAACCATGCTAGCGCAGCTGGGGGAAAGGGTGTGGCCTGGGATGTGGAAAAGCCAAGTGAGGGTCACCGCGGGGGCTTGGACTGGGACAACTACGTTGGTGTCTGTTCTCCAGGACGGCCTCCACAATTACTCTGGTTTCTCTTCAAAGCGTATAAGTCTTTCGCCTTTTACTAAAGACTTCCGTGGAGAGGAACACCTACGAGTTCAACCTATTTTTGGTAGGCTTGGCCATTTGGCTGAGCATTCTGAGTTTGTGAAAGACAAGAAAAGAGCAGTCATTCGCACGTGGGCGGTCCAAGCTACGCAGCGCCTCTGTTACGCCAGGTCAAAAGAGCCGCACCAAGACCTGCGGCGACTGCGCAACGAGTCCGGCCCCCGCAGCAAACGTTAGGTGTCATCGCTTCTCGGCCTTTTGGCTAAGATCAAGTGTAGTATCTGTTCTTATCAGTTTAATATCTGATACGTCCCCTATACGGGGACTATATATTAAATGGATTTTTAGCATTGGGAGCTGAAAGAGGGGCTTGCCCCATTCGCTCCACGCATCGAGCCGGTATTGCAGCGCCTCCGGGAACGGTGCACCCATCTCCTGACTTGTGCAAAAACAAACAAAGACGCATCTGGAAACCACAACAAATGGTTTCAATTGAGGGGAGAAACTGTAGCACATCAGCAGCGGATCTTTTTTGGACTCAATGCCAAAGAAGCTAAAGGTGACAAATTGAACTTGCCTTGGCTCTGGAGCGTGGCACGCAGAGGGAGGCTCACTGCAAGGGGCAGAGATATTTCGAGCCCAAAGGAAGGACACGCTCTGGGGAGGACATCGGCACCAGAAAGTCTTTCCTGGAGCAAAGAAGCCGCCACACATGCAAGCTGTAGCCACGTTGTCTTTGACCTTTTCTTCAACACTATAATCAGGGGAGAGCGCGAACGCAGTCCCCCACTACCACAAATTATGCAGTCGAGATTCTCACATTTGGGGAATTCGCAGCGGTCAGCATAGCCGGGGTGCAATGGCCGAGCCTCGCCCTGGGTGAACCACCTTGGTGATCATGGTATCTCCCCTGCCAGGTAAGTATGAGTTGGACGGGTCAGAGGCAGGGCAGTCTTGCAACGACAAAGGACACGGCGTGGCGGTTCCTGCCTCTTAGCCGGCCAAAGCAGCCCATCAACCACATGTAACCCTAAGCCTTAAAGACAGATCAGGCTTGAAATAGACATGGGTTCCAATCGGGGGCACAAAGTGCAGCACAGCAGCAGGGGTCTTTTTTGGACTCAATGCCAAGAAGCCAAAGGCGAGAGCCACGAACCATGCTAGCGCAGCTTCTGTCTGCATTTTCGGCCCATTTAAACCCAGTGTTTTGCTCCCTTTGAGCTCTACGCGTTCTGCTACCATAATACAAAGTTGACCCTTGCTCAGAGGCTTTGGAATACCCCCCAGATGCAGGGCAGTATTGTGTTATTTCGATAGCACATATAATAAAATTGGTACGATACAGAGAAGATTAGCATGGCCCCTGCGCAAGGATGACACGCAAATTCGTGAAGCGTTCCTCATTGCCAATTTGTAATGATTTTTCCAACATAAATCCCGATTCCTATCAAGCAGAGGTGGAAGAAGTACTCAGAACTTCCAGTTAAGTAAAAGTGAGGTTGCTTCTCTTGTTTTACACAGTATTTTGTGTTTTTGTCCAATCGGGGCCACAAACTGCAGCACAGCAGCAGGGGTCTTTTTTGGACTCAATGCCTATAGTCACTCAATAGCTTTACTCTCTAATTGTGTGCTAGTACAGATTCCAAACAACAGTGAAGATATGTTGCATTTGCAGAGAATGGGAACCTAGTTTTCCTCTTGGCTTACAAAGATTCTACCACTCATCTGCCCACATTCACAAGACACCTTAACTACTACTACGCTGGCGAGGTCAACAGCACGGTCAACAAGGTGGATTTTTCAAAAGATATGCTATATGCTCTAAGTCATTTAAGAAGGGATACAGTCCATCGGTCATCACTTAAAGTGATTTGATGTCGAGCATCTCACTGAGTTCTCAATTCAATGGGAGTCGGCACGGAGAACATCCCTCTTTACTTGTACACTCCAAAGACCTGTGTGTTTGCTGTAGCAGAGTCCAAGTGGTGTAGGCATTATACTTTTTTTTTCATTCAACAAAGAACTGTCTATTGCATTGGCCGGGAATCGGACCCGGGTCTCCCACGTGGCAGGTGAGAATTCTACCACTGAACCACCAATGCTGAATTATAAAGCCAAGCCACCATACGGCAGTTGAGGCGAAAAGTTCAGCCAACAAAGACTGTTTTCCAAGCAACCACGCTTCTATATTTCATTATAAGCTCTATATCCGTAAAGACATTCTAGTGTTCCTCCCTTAAATGGATTTGATGTTTAGCATCAAACTAGTGTTTTCTAATGCCGCGGAGTCAGCACGTATAACATGCCACACAACTCAAGCGTATTACCAAAGAGATAGGTTCCAATCGGGGGCACAAAGTGCAGCACAGCAGCAGGGGTCTTTTTTGGACTCAATGCCAAAGAAGCCACAGGTGAGAGCAACGAACCATGCTAGCGCAGCTGGGGGAAAGGGTGTGGCCTGGGATGTGGAAAAGCCAAGTGAGGGTCACCGCGGGGGCTTGGACTGGGACAACTACGTTGGTGTCTGTTCTCCAGGACGGCCTCCACAATTACTCTGGTTTCTCTTCAAAGCGTATAAGTCTTTCGCCTTTTACTAAAGACTTCCGTGGAGAGGAACACCTACGAGTTCAACCTATTTTTGGTAGGCTTGGCCATTTGGCTGAGCATTCTGAGTTTGTGAAAGACAAGAAAAGAGCAGTCATTCGCACGTGGGCGGTCCAAGCTACGCAGCGCCTCTGTTACGCCAGGTCAAAAGAGCCGCACCAAGACCTGCGGCGACTGCGCAACGAGTGCGTCCCCCGCAGCAAACGTTAGGTGTCATCGCTTCTCGGCCTTTTGGCTAAGATCAAGTGTAGTATCTGTTCTTATCAGTTTAATATCTGATACGTCCCCTATACGGGGACTATATATTAAATGGATTTTTAACATTGGGAGCTGAAAGAGGGGCTTGCCCCATTCGCTCCACGCATCGAGCCGGTATTGCAGCGCCTCCGGGAACGGTGCACCCATCTCCTGACTTGTGCAAAAACAAACAAAGACGCATCTGGAAACCACAACAAATGGTTTCAATTGAGGGGAGAAACTGTAGCACATCAGCAGCGGATCTTTTTTGGACTCAATGCCAAAGAAGCTAAAGGTGACAAATTGAACTTGCCTTGGCTCTGGAGCGTGGCACGCAGAGGGAGGCTCACTGCAAGGGGCAGAGATATTTCGAGCCCAAAGGAAGGACACGCTCTGGGGAGGACATCGGCACCAGAAAGTCTTTCCTGGAGCAAAGAAGCCGCCACACATGCAAGCTGTAGCCACGTTGTCTTTGACCTTTTCTTCAACACTATAATCAGGGGAGAGCGCGAACGCAGTCCCCCACTACCACAAATTATGCAGTCGAGATTCTCACATTTGGGGAATTCGCAGCGGTCAGCATAGCCGGGGTGCAATGGCCGAGCCTCGCCCTGGGTGAACCACCTTGGTGATCATGGTATCTCCCCTGCCAGGTAAGTATGAGTTGGACGGGTCAGAGGCAGGGTCTTTTTTGGACTCAATGCCAAGAAGCCAAAGGCGAGAGCCACGAACCATGCTAGCGCAGCTTCTGTCTGCATTTTCGGCCCATTTAAACCCAGTGTTTTGCTCCCTTTGAGCTCTACGCGTTCTGCTACCATAATACAAAGTTGACCCTTGCCCAGAGGCTTTGGAATACCCCCCAGATGCAGGGCAGTATTGTGTTATTTCGATAGCACATATAATAAAATTGGCATGGCCCTGCGCAAGGATGACACGCAAATTCGTGAAGCGTTCCTCATTGCCAATTTGTAATGATTTTTCCAACATAAATCCCGATTCCTATCAAGCAGAGGTGGAAGAAGTACTCAGAACTTCCAGTTAAGTAAAAGTGAGGTTGCTTCTCTTGTTTTACACAGTATTTTGTGTTTTTGTCCAATCGGGGCCACAAACTGCAGCACAGCAGCAGGGGTCTTTTTTGGACTCAATGCCTATAGTCACCCAATAGCTTTACTCTCTAATTGTGTGCTAGTACAGATTCCAAACAACAGTGAAGATATGTTGCATTTGCAGAGAATGGGAACCTAGTTTTCCTCTTGGCTTACAAAGATTCTACCACTCATCTGCCCACATTCACAAGACACCTTAACTACCACTACGCTGGCGAGGTCAACAGCACGGTCAACAAGGTGGATTTTTCAAAAGATATGCTATATGCTCTAAGTCATTTAAGAAGGGATACAGTCCATCGGTCATCACTTAAAGTGATTTGATGTCGAGCATCTCACTGAGTTCTCAAATCAATGGGAGTCGGCACGGAGAACATCCCTCTTTACTTGTACACTCCAAAGACCTGTGTGTTTGCTGTAGCAGAGTCCAAGTGGTGTAGGCATTATACTTTTTTTTTCATTCAACAAAGAACTGTCTATTGCATTGGCCGGGAATCGGACCCGGGTCTCCCACGTGGCAGGTGAGAATTCTACCACTGAACCACCAATGCTGAATTATAAAGCCAAGCCACCATACGGCAGTTGAGGCGAAAAGTTCAGCCAACAAAGACTGTTTTCCAAGCAACCACGCTTCTATATTTCATTATAAGCTCTATATCCGTAAAGACATTCTAGTGTTCCTCCCTTAAATGGATTTGATGTTTAGCATCAAACTAGTGTTTTCTAATGCCGCGGAGTCAGCACGTATAACATGCCACACAACTCAAGCGTATTACCAAAGAGATAGGTTCCAATCGGGGGCACAAAGTGCAGCACAGCAGCAGGGGTCTTTTTTGGACTCAATGCCAAAGAAGCCACAGGTGAGAGCAACGAACCATGCTAGCGCAGCTGGGGGAAAGGGTGTGGCCTGGGATGTGGAAAAGCCAAGTGAGGGTCACCGCGGGGGCTTGGACTGGGACAACTACGTTGGTGTCTGTTCTCCAGGACGGCCTCCACAATTACTCTGGTTTCTCTTCAAAGCGTATAAGTCTTTCGCCTTTTACTAAAGACTTCCGTGGAGAGGAACACCTACGAGTTCAACCTATTTTTGGTAGGCTTGGCCATTTGGCTGAGCATTCTGAGTTTGTGAAAGACAAGAAAAGAGCAGTCATTCGCACGTGGGCGGTCCAAGCTACGCAGCGCCTCTGTTACGCCAGGTCAAAAGAGCCGCACCAAGACCTGCGGCGACTGCGCAACGAGTGCGTCCCCCGCAGCAAACGTTAGGTGTCATCGCTTCTCGGCCTTTTGGCTAAGATCAAGTGTAGTATCTGTTCTTATCAGTTTAATATCTGATACGTCCCCTATACGGGGACTATATATTAAATGGATTTTTAGCATTGGGAGCTGAAAGAGGGGCTTGCCCCATTCGCTCCACGCATCGAGCCGGTATTGCAGCGCCTCCGGGAACGGTGCACCCATCTCCTGACTTGTGCAAAAACAAACAAAGACGCATCTGGAAACCACAACAAATGGTTTCAATTGAGGGGAGAAACTGTAGCACATCAGCAGCGGATCTTTTTTGGACTCAATGCCAAAGAAGCTAAAGGTGACAAATTGAACTTGCCTTGGCTCTGGAGCGTGGCACGCAGAGGGAGGCTCACTGCAAGGGGCAGAGATATTTCGAGCCCAAAGGAAGGACACGCTCTGGGGAGGACATCGGCACCAGAAAGTCTTTCCTGGAGCAAAGAAGCCGCCACACATGCAAGCTGTAGCCACGTTGTCTTTGACCTTTTCTTCAACACTATAATCAGGGGAGAGCGCGAACGCAGTCCCCCACTACCACAAATTATGCAGTCGAGATTCTCACATTTGGGGAATTCGCAGCGGTCAGCATAGCCGGGGTGCAATGGCCGAGCCTCGCCCTGGGTGAACCACCTTGGTGATCATGGTATCTCCCCTGCCAGGTAAGTATGAGTTGGACGGGTCAGAGGCAGGGTCTTTTTTGGACTCAATGCCAAGAAGCCAAAGGCGAGAGCCACGAACCATGCTAGCGCAGCTTCTGTCTGCATTTTCGGCCCATTTAAACCCAGTGTTTTGCTCCCTTTGAGCTCTACGCGTTCTGCTACCATAATACAAAGTTGACCCTTGCCCAGAGGCTTTGGAATACCCCCCAGATGCAGGGCAGTATTGTGTTATTTCGATAGCACATATAATAAAATTGGCATGGCCCTGCGCAAGGATGACACGCAAATTCGTGAAGCGTTCCTCATTGCCAATTTGTAATGATTTTTCCAACATAAATCCCGATTCCTATCAAGCAGAGGTGGAAGAAGTACTCAGAACTTCCAGTTAAGTAAAAGTGAGGTTGCTTCTCTTGTTTTACACAGTATTTTGTGTTTTTGTCCAATCGGGGCCACAAACTGCAGCACAGCAGCAGGGGTCTTTTTTGGACTCAATGCCTATAGTCACTCAATAGCTTTACTCTCTAATTGTGTGCTAGTACAGATTCCAAACAACAGTGAAGATATGTTGCATTTGCAGAGAATGGGAACCTAGTTTTCCTCTTGGCTTACAAAGATTCTACCACTCATCTGCCCACATTCACAAGACACCTTAACTACCACTACGCTGGCGAGGTCAACAGCACGGTCAACAAGGTGGATTTTTCAAAAGATATGCTATATGCTCTAAGTCATTTAAGAAGGGATACAGTCCATCGGTCATCACTTAAAGTGATTTGATGTCGAGCATCTCACTGAGTTCTCAATTCAATGGGAGTCGGCACGGAGAACATCCCTCTTTACTTGTACACTCCAAAGACCTGTGTGTTTGCTGTAGCAGAGTCCAAGTGGTGTAGGCATTATACTTTTTTTTTCATTCAACAAAGAACTGTCTATTGCATTGGCCGGGAATCGGACCCGGGTCTCCCACGTGGCAGGTGAGAATTCTACCACTGAACCACCAATGCTGAATTATAAAGCCAAGCCACCATACGGCAGTTGAGGCGAAAAGTTCAGCCAACAAAGACTGTTTTCCAAGCAACCACGCTTCTATATTTCATTATAAGCTCTATATCCGTAAAGACATTCTAGTGTTCCTCCCTTAAATGGATTTGATGTTTAGCATCAAACTAGTGTTTTCTAATGCCGCGGAGTCAGCACGTATAACATGCCACACAACTCAAGCGTATTACCAAAGAGATAGGTTCCAATCGGGGGCACAAAGTGCAGCACAGCAGCAGGGGTCTTTTTTGGACTCAATGCCAAAGAAGCCACAGGTGAGAGCAACGAACCATGCTAGCGCAGCTGGGGGAAAGGGTGTGGCCTGGGATGTGGAAAAGCCAAGTGAGGGTCACCGCGGGGGCTTGGACTGGGACAACTACGTTGGTGTCTGTTCTCCAGGACGGCCTCCACAATTACTCTGGTTTCTCTTCAAAGCGTATAAGTCTTTCGCCTTTTACTAAAGACTTCCGTGGAGAGGAACACCTACGAGTTCAACCTATTTTTGGTAGGCTTGGCCATTTGGCTGAGCATTCTGAGTTTGTGAAAGACAAGAAAAGAGCAGTCATTCGCACGTGGGCGGTCCAAGCTACGCAGCGCCTCTGTTACGCCAGGTCAAAAGAGCCGCACCAAGACCTGCGGCGACTGCGCAACGAGTCCGGCCCCCGCAGCAAACGTTAGGTGTCATCGCTTCTCGGCCTTTTGGCTAAGATCAAGTGTAGTATCTGTTCTTATCAGTTTAATATCTGATACGTCCCCTATACGGGGACTATATATTAAATGGATTTTTAGCATTGGGAGCTGAAAGAGGGGCTTGCCCCATTCGCTCCACGCATCGAGCCGGTATTGCAGCGCCTCCGGGAACGGTGCACCCATCTCCTGACTTGTGCAAAAACAAACAAAGACGCATCTGGAAACCACAACAAATGGTTTCAATTGAGGGGAGAAACTGTAGCACATCAGCAGCGGATCTTTTTTGGACTCAATGCCAAAGAAGCTAAAGGTGACAAATTGAACTTGCCTTGGCTCTGGAGCGTGGCACGCAGAGGGAGGCTCACTGCAAGGGGCAGAGATATTTCGAGCCCAAAGGAAGGACACGCTCTGGGGAGGACATCGGCACCAGAAAGTCTTTCCTGGAGCAAAGAAGCCGCCACACATGCAAGCTGTAGCCACGTTGTCTTTGACCTTTTCTTCAACACTATAATCAGGGGAGAGCGCGAACGCAGTCCCCCACTACCACAAATTATGCAGTCGAGATTCTCACATTTGGGGAATTCGCAGCGGTCAGCATAGCCGGGGTGCAATGGCCGAGCCTCGCCCTGTGTGAACCACCTTGGTGATCATGGTATCTCCCCTGCCAGGTAAGTATGAGTTGGACGGGTCAGAGGCAGGGCAGTCTTGCAACGACAAAGGACACGGCGTGGCGGTTCCTGCCTCTTAGCCGGCCAAAGCAGCCCATCAACCACATGTAACCCTAAGCCTTAAAGACAGATCAGGCTTGAAATAGACATAGGTTCCAATCGGGGGCACAAAGTGCAGCACAGCAGCAGGGGTCTTTTTTGGACTCAATGCCAAGAAGCCAAAGGCGAGAGCCACGAACCATGCTAGCGCAGCTTCTGTCTGCATTTTCGGCCCATTTAAACCCAGTGTTTTGCTCCCTTTGAGCTCTACGCGTTCTGCTACCATAATACAAAGTTGACCCTTGCTCAGAGGCTTTGGAATACCCCCCAGATGCAGGGCAGTATTGTGTTATTTCGATAGCACATATAATAAAATTGGTACGATACAGAGAAGATTAGCATGGCCCCTGCGCAAGGATGACACGCAAATTCGTGAAGCGTTCCTCATTGCCAATTTGTAATGATTTTTCCAACATAAATCCCGATTCCTATCAAGCAGAGGTGGAATAAGTACTCAGAACTTCCAGTTAAGTAAAAGTGAGGTTGCTTCTCTTGTTTTACACAGTATTTTGTGTTTTTGTCCAATCGGGGGCACAAACTGCAGCACAACAGCA
The DNA here is from genome assembly GCF_949606895.1 of Notothenia rossii. Lineage (NCBI taxonomy): Eukaryota > Metazoa > Chordata > Actinopteri > Perciformes > Nototheniidae > Notothenia > Notothenia rossii. The sequence continues at coordinate 17,156,300 of NC_136901.1, forward strand.
GGGGTCTTTTTGGACTCAATGCCTATAGTCACTCCATAGCTTTACTCTCTAATTGTGTGCTAGTACAGATTCCAAACAACAGTGAAGATATGTTGCATTTGCAGAGAATGGGAACCTAGTTTTCCTCTTGGCTTACAAAGATTCTACCACTCATCTGCCCACATTCACAAGACACCTTAACTACCACTACGCTGGCGAGGTCAACAGCACGGTCAACAAGGTGGATTTTTCAAAAGATATGCTATATGCTCTAAGTCATTTAAGAAGGGATACAGTCCATCGGTCATCACTTAAAGTGATTTGATGTCGAGCATCTCACTGAGTTCTCAAATCAATGGGAGTCGGCACGGAGAACATCCCTCTTTACTTGTACACTCCAAAGACCTGTGTGTTTGCTGTAGCATAGTCCAAGTGGTGTAGGCATTATACTTTATTTTCAGACAACAAAGAACTGTCTATTGCATTGGCCGGGAATCGGAACCGGGTCTCCCACGTGGCAGGTGAGAATTCTACCACTGAACCACCAATGCTGAATTATAAAGCCAAGCCACCATACGGCAGTTGAGGCGAAAAGTTCAGCCAACAAAGACTGTTTTCCAAGCAACCACGCTTCTATATTTCATTATAAGCTTTATATCCGTAAAGACATTCTAGTGTTCCTCCCTTAAATGGATTTGATGTTTAGCATCAAACTAGTGTTTTCTAATGCCGCGGAGTCAGCACGTATAACATGCCACACAACTCAAGCGTATTACTAAAGAGATAGGTTCCAATCGGGGGCACAAAGTGCAGCACAGCAGCAGGGGTCTTTTTTGGACTCAATGCCAAAGAAGCCACAGGTGAGAGCAACGAACCATGCTAGCGCAGCTGGGGGAAAGGGTGTGGCCTGGGATGTGGAAAAGCCAAGTGAGGGTCACCGCGGGGGCTTGGACTGGGACAACTACGTTGGTGTCTGTTCTCCAGGACGGCCTCCACAATTACTCTGGTTTCTCTTCAAAGCGTATAAGTCTTTCGCCTTTTACTAAAGACTTCCGTGGAGAGGAACACCTACGAGTTCAACCTATTTTTGGTAGGCTTGGCCATTTGGCTGAGCATTCTGAGTTTGTGAAAGACAAGAAAAGAGCAGTCATTTGCACGTGGGCGGTCCAAGCTACGCAGCGCCTCTGTTACGCCAGGTCAAAAGAGCCGCACCAAGACCTGCGGCGACTGCGCAACGAGTCCGGCCCCCGCAGCAAACGTTAGGTGTCATCGCTTCTCGGCCTTTTGGCTAAGATCAAGTGTAGTATCTGTTCTTATCAGTTTAATATCTGATACGTCCCCTATACGGGGACTATATATTAAATGGATTTTTAGCATTGGGAGCTGAAAGAGGGGCTTGCCCCATTCGCTCCACGCATCGACCCGGTATTGCAGTGCCTCCGGGAACGGTGCACCCATCTCCTGACTTGTGGAAAAACAAAGAAAGACGCATCTGGAAACCACAACAAATGGTTTCAATTGAGGGGAGAAACTGTAGCACATCAGCAGCGGATCTTTTTTGGACTCAATGCCAAAGAAGCTAAAGGTGACAAATTGAACTTGCCTTGGCTCTGGAGCGTGGCACGCAGAGGGAGGCTCACTGCAAGGGGCAGAGATATTTCGAGCCCAAAGGAAGGACACGCTCTGGGGAGGACATCGGCACCAGAAAGTCTTTCCTGGAGCAAAGAAGCCGCCACACATGCAAGCTGTAGCCACGTTGTCTTTGACCTTTTCTTCAACACTATAATCAGGGGAGAGCGCGAACGCAGTCCCCCACTACCACAAATTATGCAGTCGAGATTCTCACATTTGGGGAATTCGCAGCGGTCAGCATAGCCGGGGTGCAATGGCCGAGCCTCGCCCTGGGTGAACCACCTTGGTGATCATGGTATCTCCCCTGCCAGGTAAGTATGAGTTGGACGGGTCAGAGGCAGGGCAGTCTTGCAACGACAAAGGACACGGCGTGGCGGTTCCTGCCTCTTAGCCGGCCAAAGCAGCCCATCAACCACATGTAACCCTAAGCCTTAAAGACAGATCAGGCTTGAAATAGACATAGGTTCCAATCGGGGGCACAAAGTGCAGCACAGCAGCAGGGGTCTTTTTTGGACTCAATGCCAAGAAGCCAAAGGCGAGAGCCACGAACCATGCTAGCGCAGCTTCTGTCTGCATTTTCGGCCCATTTAAACCCAGTGTTTTGCTCCCTTTGAGCTCTACGCGTTCTGCTACCATAATACAAAGTTGACCCTTGCTCAGAGGCTTTGGAATACCCCCCAGATGCAGGGCAGTATTGTGTTATTTCGATAGCACATATAATAAAATTGGTACGATACAGAGAAGATTAGCATGGCCCCTGCGCAAGGATGACACGCAAATTCGTGAAGCGTTCCTCATTGCCAATTTGTAATGATTTTTCCAACATAAATCCCGATTCCTATCAAGCAGAGGTGGAATAAGTACTCAGAACTTCCAGTTAAGTAAAAGTGAGGTTGCTTCTCTTGTTTTACACAGTATTTTGTGTTTTTGTCCAATCGGGGGCACAAACTGCAGCACAACAGCAGGGGTCTTTTTGGACTCAATGCCTATAGTCACTCCATAGCTTTACTCTCTAATTGTGTGCTAGTACAGATTCCAAACAACAGTGAAGATATGTTGCATTTGCAGAGAATGGGAACCTAGTTTTCCTCTTGGCTTACAAAGATTCTACCACTCATCTGCCCACATTCACAAGACACCTTAACTACCACTACGCTGGCGAGGTCAACAGCACGGTCAACAAGGTGGATTTTTCAAAAGATATGCTATATGCTCTAAGTCATTTAAGAAGGGATACAGTCCATCGGTCATCACTTAAAGTGATTTGATGTCGAGCATCTCACTGAGTTCTCAAATCAATGGGAGTCGGCACGGAGAACATCCCTCTTTACTTGTACACTCCAAAGACCTGTGTGTTTGCTGTAGCATAGTCCAAGTGGTGTAGGCATTATACTTTATTTTCAGACAACAAAGAACTGTCTATTGCATTGGCCGGGAATCGGAACCGGGTCTCCCACGTGGCAGGTGAGAATTCTACCACTGAACCACCAATGCTGAATTATAAAGCCAAGCCACCATACGGCAGTTGAGGCGAAAAGTTCAGCCAACAAAGACTGTTTTCCAAGCAACCACGCTTCTATATTTCATTATAAGCTTTATATCCGTAAAGACATTCTAGTGTTCCTCCCTTAAATGGATTTGATGTTTAGCATCAAACTAGTGTTTTCTAATGCCGCGGAGTCAGCACGTATAACATGCCACACAACTCAAGCGTATTACTAAAGAGATAGGTTCCAATCGGGGGCACAAAGTGCAGCACAGCAGCAGGGGTCTTTTTTGGACTCAATGCCAAAGAAGCCACAGGTGAGAGCAACGAACCATGCTAGCGCAGCTGGGGGAAAGGGTGTGGCCTGGGATGTGGAAAAGCCAAGTGAGGGTCACCGCGGGGGCTTGGACTGGGACAACTACGTTGGTGTCTGTTCTCCAGGACGGCCTCCACAATTACTCTGGTTTCTCTTCAAAGCGTATAAGTCTTTCGCCTTTTACTAAAGACTTCCGTGGAGAGGAACACCTACGAGTTCAACCTATTTTTGGTAGGCTTGGCCATTTGGCTGAGCATTCTGAGTTTGTGAAAGACAAGAAAAGAGCAGTCATTTGCACGTGGGCGGTCCAAGCTACGCAGCGCCTCTGTTACGCCAGGTCAAAAGAGCCGCACCAAGACCTGCGGCGACTGCGCAACGAGTCCGGCCCCCGCAGCAAACGTTAGGTGTCATCGCTTCTCGGCCTTTTGGCTAAGATCAAGTGTAGTATCTGTTCTTATCAGTTTAATATCTGATACGTCCCCTATACGGGGACTATATATTAAATGGATTTTTAGCATTGGGAGCTGAAAGAGGGGCTTGCCCCATTCGCTCCACGCATCGACCCGGTATTGCAGTGCCTCCGGGAACGGTGCACCCATCTCCTGACTTGTGGAAAAACAAAGAAAGACGCATCTGGAAACCACAACAAATGGTTTCAATTGAGGGGAGAAACTGTAGCACATCAGCAGCGGATCTTTTTTGGACTCAATGCCAAAGAAGCTAAAGGTGACAAATTGAACTTGCCTTGGCTCTGGAGCGTGGCACGCAGAGGGAGGCTCACTGCAAGGGGCAGAGATATTTCGAGCCCAAAGGAAGGACACGCTCTGGGGAGGACATCGGCACCAGAAAGTCTTTCCTGGAGCAAAGAAGCCGCCACACATGCAAGCTGTAGCCACGTTGTCTTTGACCTTTTCTTCAACACTATAATCAGGGGAGAGCGCGAACGCAGTCCCCCACTACCACAAATTATGCAGTCGAGATTCTCACATTTGGGGAATTCGCAGCGGTCAGCATAGCCGGGGTGCAATGGCCGAGCCTCGCCCTGGGTGAACCACCTTGGTGATCATGGTATCTCCCCTGCCAGGTAAGTATGAGTTGGACGGGTCAGAGGCAGGGCAGTCTTGCAACGACAAAGGACACGGCGTGGCGGTTCCTGCCTCTTAGCCGGCCAAAGCAGCCCATCAACCACATGTAACCCTAAGCCTTAAAGACAGATCAGGCTTGAAATAGACATAGGTTCCAATCGGGGGCACAAAGTGCAGCACAGCAGCAGGGGTCTTTTTTGGACTCAATGCCAAGAAGCCAAAGGCGAGAGCCACGAACCATGCTAGCGCAGCTTCTGTCTGCATTTTCGGCCCATTTAAACCCAGTGTTTTGCTCCCTTTGAGCTCTACGCGTTCTGCTACCATAATACAAAGTTGACCCTTGCTCAGAGGCTTTGGAATACCCCCCAGATGCAGGGCAGTATTGTGTTATTTCGATAGCACATATAATAAAATTGGTACGATACAGAGAAGATTAGCATGGCCCCTGCGCAAGGATGACACGCAAATTCGTGAAGCGTTCCTCATTGCCAATTTGTAATGATTTTTCCAACATAAATCCCGATTCCTATCAAGCAGAGGTGGAATAAGTACTCAGAACTTCCAGTTAAGTAAAAGTGAGGTTGCTTCTCTTGTTTTACACAGTATTTTGTGTTTTTGTCCAATCGGGGGCACAAACTGCAGCACAACAGCAGGGGTCTTTTTGGACTCAATGCCTATAGTCACTCCATAGCTTTACTCTCTAATTGTGTGCTAGTACAGATTCCAAACAACAGTGAAGATATGTTGCATTTGCAGAGAATGGGAACCTAGTTTTCCTCTTGGCTTACAAAGATTCTACCACTCATCTGCCCACATTCACAAGACACCTTAACTACCACTACGCTGGCGAGGTCAACAGCACGGTCAACAAGGTGGATTTTTCAAAAGATATGCTATATGCTCTAAGTCATTTAAGAAGGGATACAGTCCATCGGTCATCACTTAAAGTGATTTGATGTCGAGCATCTCACTGAGTTCTCAAATCAATGGGAGTCGGCACGGAGAACATCCCTCTTTACTTGTACACTCCAAAGACCTGTGTGTTTGCTGTAGCATAGTCCAAGTGGTGTAGGCATTATACTTTATTTTCAGACAACAAAGAACTGTCTATTGCATTGGCCGGGAATCGGAACCGGGTCTCCCACGTGGCAGGTGAGAATTCTACCACTGAACCACCAATGCTGAATTATAAAGCCAAGCCACCATACGGCAGTTGAGGCGAAAAGTTCAGCCAACAAAGACTGTTTTCCAAGCAACCACGCTTCTATATTTCATTATAAGCTTTATATCCGTAAAGACATTCTAGTGTTCCTCCCTTAAATGGATTTGATGTTTAGCATCAAACTAGTGTTTTCTAATGCCGCGGAGTCAGCACGTATAACATGCCACACAACTCAAGCGTATTACTAAAGAGATAGGTTCCAATCGGGGGCACAAAGTGCAGCACAGCAGCAGGGGTCTTTTTTGGACTCAATGCCAAAGAAGCCACAGGTGAGAGCAACGAACCATGCTAGCGCAGCTGGGGGAAAGGGTGTGGCCTGGGATGTGGAAAAGCCAAGTGAGGGTCACCGCGGGGGCTTGGACTGGGACAACTACGTTGGTGTCTGTTCTCCAGGACGGCCTCCACAATTACTCTGGTTTCTCTTCAAAGCGTATAAGTCTTTCGCCTTTTACTAAAGACTTCCGTGGAGAGGAACACCTACGAGTTCAACCTATTTTTGGTAGGCTTGGCCATTTGGCTGAGCATTCTGAGTTTGTGAAAGACAAGAAAAGAGCAGTCATTTGCACGTGGGTGGTCCAAGCTACGCAGCGCCTCTGTTACGCCAGGTCAAAAGAGCCGCACCAAGACCTGCGGCGACTGCGCAACGAGTCCGGCCCCCGCAGCAAACGTTAGGTGTCATCGCTTCTCGGCCTTTTGGCTAAGATCAAGTGTAGTATCTGTTCTTATCAGTTTAATATCTGATACGTCCCCTATACGGGGACTATATATTAAATGGATTTTTAGCATTGGGAGCTGAAAGAGGGGCTTGCCCCATTCGCTCCACGCATCGACCCGGTATTGCAGTGCCTCCGGGAACGGTGCACCCATCTCCTGACTTGTGGAAAAACAAAGAAAGACGCATCTGGAAACCACAACAAATGGTTTCAATTGAGGGGAGAAACTGTAGCACATCAGCAGCGGATCTTTTTTGGACTCAATGCCAAAGAAGCTAAAGGTGACAAATTGAACTTGCCTTGGCTCTGGAGCGTGGCACGCAGAGGGAGGCTCACTGCAAGGGGCAGAGATATTTCGAGCCCAAAGGAAGGACACGCTCTGGGGAGGACATCGGCACCAGAAAGTCTTTCCTGGAGCAAAGAAGCCGCCACACATGCAAGCTGTAGCCACGTTGTCTTTGACCTTTTCTTCAACACTATAATCAGGGGAGAGCGCGAACGCAGTCCCCCACTACCACAAATTATGCAGTCGAGATTCTCACATTTGGGGAATTCGCAGCGGTCAGCATAGCCGGGGTGCAATGGCCGAGCCTCGCCCTGGGTGAACCACCTTGGTGATCATGGTATCTCCCCTGCCAGGTAAGTATGAGTTGGACGGGTCAGAGGCAGGGCAGTCTTGCAACGACAAAGGACACGGCGTGGCGGTTCCTGCCTCTTAGCCGGCCAAAGCAGCCCATCAACCACATGTAACCCTAAGCCTTAAAGACAGATCAGGCTTGAAATAGACATAGGTTCCAATCGGGGGCACAAAGTGCAGCACAGCAGCAGGGGTCTTTTTTGGACTCAATGCCAAGAAGCCAAAGGCGAGAGCCACGAACCATGCTAGCGCAGCTTCTGTCTGCATTTTCGGCCCATTTAAACCCAGTGTTTTGCTCCCTTTGAGCTCTACGCGTTCTGCTACCATAATACAAAGTTGACCCTTGCTCAGAGGCTTTGGAATACCCCCCAGATGCAGGGCAGTATTGTGTTATTTCGATAGCACATATAATAAAATTGGTACGATACAGAGAAGATTAGCATGGCCCCTGCGCAAGGATGACACGCAAATTCGTGAAGCGTTCCTCATTGCCAATTTGTAATGATTTTTCCAACATAAATCCCGATTCCTATCAAGCAGAGGTGGAATAAGTACTCAGAACTTCCAGTTAAGTAAAAGTGAGGTTGCTTCTCTTGTTTTACACAGTATTTTGTGTTTTTGTCCAATCGGGGGCACAAACTGCAGCACAACAGCAGGGGTCTTTTTGGACTCAATGCCTATAGTCACTCCATAGCTTTACTCTCTAATTGTGTGCTAGTACAGATTCCAAACAACAGTGAAGATATGTTGCATTTGCAGAGAATGGGAACCTAGTTTTCCTCTTGGCTTACAAAGATTCTACCACTCATCTGCCCACATTCACAAGACACCTTAACTACCACTACGCTGGCGAGGTCAACAGCACGGTCAACAAGGTGGATTTTTCAAAAGATATGCTATATGCTCTAAGTCATTTAAGAAGGGATACAGTCCATCGGTCATCACTTAAAGTGATTTGATGTCGAGCATCTCACTGAGTTCTCAAATCAATGGGAGTCGGCACGGAGAACATCCCTCTTTACTTGTACACTCCAAAGACCTGTGTGTTTGCTGTAGCATAGTCCAAGTGGTGTAGGCATTATACTTTATTTTCAGACAACAAAGAACTGTCTATTGCATTGGCCGGGAATCGGAACCGGGTCTCCCACGTGGCAGGTGAGAATTTTACCACTGAACCACCAATGCTGAATTATAAAGCCAAGCCACCATACGGCAGTTGAGGCGAAAAGTTCAGCCAACAAAGACTGTTTTCCAAGCAACCACGCTTCTATATTTCATTATAAGCTTTATATCCGTAAAGACATTCTAGTGTTCCTCCCTTAAATGGATTTGATGTTTAGCATCAAACTAGTGTTTTCTAATGCCGCGGAGTCAGCACGTATAACATGCCACACAACTCAAGCGTATTACTAAAGAGATAGGTTCCAATCGGGGGCACAAAGTGCAGCACAGCAGCAGGGGTCTTTTTTGGACTCAATGCCAAAGAAGCCACAGGTGAGAGCAACGAACCATGCTAGCGCAGCTGGGGGAAAGGGTGTGGCCTGGGATGTGGAAAAGCCAAGTGAGGGTCACCGCGGGGGCTTGGACTGGGACAACTACGTTGGTGTCTGTTCTCCAGGACGGCCTCCACAATTACTCTGGTTTCTCTTCAAAGCGTATAAGTCTTTCGCCTTTTACTAAAGACTTCCGTGGAGAGGAACACCTACGAGTTCAACCTATTTTTGGTAGGCTTGGCCATTTGGCTGAGCATTCTGAGTTTGTGAAAGACAAGAAAAGAGCAGTCATTTGCACGTGGGCGGTCCAAGCTACGCAGCGCCTCTGTTACGCCAGGTCAAAAGAGCCGCACCAAGACCTGCGGCGACTGCGCAACGAGTCCGTCCCCCGCAGCAAACGTTAGGTGTCATCGCTTCTCGGCCTTTTGGCTAAGATCAAGTGTAGTATCTGTTCTTATCAGTTTAATATCTGATACGTCCCCTATACGGGGACTATATATTAAATGGATTTTTAGCATTGGGAGCTGAAAGAGGGGCTTGCCCCATTCGCTCCACGCATCGACCCGGTATTGCAGTGCCTCCGGGAACGGTGCACCCATCTCCTGACTTGTGGAAAAAAAAAAAAGAAAGACGCATCTGGAAACCACAACAAATGGTTTCAATTGAGGGGAGAAACTGTAGCACATCAGCAGCGGATCTTTTTTGGACTCAATGCCAAAGAAGCTAAAGGTGACAAATTGAACTTGCCTTGGCTCTGGAGCGTGGCACGCAGAGGGAGGCTCACTGCAAGGGGCAGAGATATTTCGAGCCCAAAGGAAGGACACGCTCTGGGGAGGACATCGGCACCAGAAAGTCTTTCCTGGAGCAAAGAAGCCGCCACACATGCAAGCTGTAGCCACGTTGTCTTTGACCTTTTCTTCAACACTATAATCAGGGGAGAGCGCGAACGCAGTCCCCCACTACCACAAATTATGCAGTCGAGATTCTCACATTTGGGGAATTCGCAGCGGTCAGCATAGCCGGGGTGCAATGGCCGAGCCTCGCCCTGGGTGAACCACCTTGGTGATCATGGTATCTCCCCTGCCAGGTAAGTATGAGTTGGACGGGTCAGAGGCAGGGCAGTCTTGCAACGACAAAGGACACGGCGTGGCGGTTCCTGCCTCTTAGCCGGCCAAAGCAGCCCATCAACCACATGTAACCCTAAGCCTTAAAGACAGATCAGGCTTGAAATAGACATAGGTTCCAATCGGGGGCACAAAGTGCAGCACAGCAGCAGGGGTCTTTTTTGGACTCAATGCCAAGAAGCCAAAGGCGAGAGCCACGAACCATGCTAGCGCAGCTTCTGTCTGCATTTTCGGCCCATTTAAACCCAGTGTTTTGCTCCCTTTGAGCTCTACGCGTTCTGCTACCATAATACAAAGTTGACCCTTGCTCAGAGGCTTTGGAATACCCCCCAGATGCAGGGCAGTATTGTGTTATTTCGATAGCACATATAATAAAATTGGTACGATACAGAGAAGATTAGCATGGCCCCTGCGCAAGGATGACACGCAAATTCGTGAAGCGTTCCTCATTGCCAATTTGTAATGATTTTTCCAACATAAATCCCGATTCCTATCAAGCAGAGGTGGAATAAGTACTCAGAACTTCCAGTTAAGTAAAAGTGAGGTTGCTTCTCTTGTTTTACACAGTATTTTGTGTTTTTGTCCAATCGGGGGCACAAACTGCAGCACAACAGCAGGGGTCTTTTTGGACTCAATGCCTATAGTCACTCCATAGCTTTACTCTCTAATTGTGTGCTAGTACAGATTCCAAACAACAGTGAAGATATGTTGCATTTGCAGAGAATGGGAACCTAGTTTTCCTCTTGGCTTACAAAGATTCTACCACTCATCTGCCCACATTCACAAGACACCTTAACTACCACTACGCTGGCGAGGTCAACAGCACGGTCAACAAGGTGGATTTTTCAAAAGATATGCTATATGCTCTAAGTCATTTAAGAAGGGATACAGTCCATCGGTCATCACTTAAAGTGATTTGATGTCGAGCATCTCACTGAGTTCTCAAATCAATGGGAGTCGGCACGGAGAACATCCCTCTTTACTTGTACACTCCAAAGACCTGTGTGTTTGCTGTAGCATAGTCCAAGTGGTGTAGGCATTATACTTTATTTTCAGACAACAAAGAACTGTCTATTGCATTGGCCGGGAATCGGAACCGGGTCTCCCACGTGGCAGGTGAGAATTCTACCACTGAACCACCAATGCTGAATTATAAAGCCAAGCCACCATACGGCAGTTGAGGCGAAAAGTTCAGCCAACAAAGACTGTTTTCCAAGCAACCACGCTTCTATATTTCATTATAAGCTTTATATCCGTAAAGACATTCTAGTGTTCCTCCCTTAAATGGATTTGATGTTTAGCATCAAACTAGTGTTTTCTAATGCCGCGGAGTCAGCACGTATAACATGCCACACAACTCAAGCGTATTACTAAAGAGATAGGTTCCAATCGGGGGCACAAAGTGCAGCACAGCAGCAGGGGTCTTTTTTGGACTCAATGCCAAAGAAGCCACAGGTGAGAGCAACGAACCATGCTAGCGCAGCTGGGGGAAAGGGTGTGGCCTGGGATGTGGAAAAGCCAAGTGAGGGTCACCGCGGGGGCTTGGACTGGGACAACTACGTTGGTGTCTGTTCTCCAGGACGGCCTCCACAATTACTCTGGTTTCTCTTCAAAGCGTATAAGTCTTTCGCCTTTTACTAAAGACTTCCGTGGAGAGGAACACCTACGAGTTCAACCTATTTTTGGTAGGCTTGGCCATTTGGCTGAGCATTCTGAGTTTGTGAAAGACAAGAAAAGAGCAGTCATTTGCACGTGGGCGGTCCAAGCTACGCAGCGCCTCTGTTACGCCAGGTCAAAAGAGCCGCACCAAGACCTGCGGCGACTGCGCAACGAGTCCGGCCCCCGCAGCAAACGTTAGGTGTCATCGCTTCTCGGCCTTTTGGCTAAGATCAAGTGTAGTATCTGTTCTTATCAGTTTAATATCTGATACGTCCCCTATACGGGGACTATATATTAAATGGATTTTTAGCATTGGGAGCTGAAAGAGGGGCTTGCCCCATTCGCTCCACGCATCGACCCGGTATTGCAGTGCCTCCGGGAACGGTGCACCCATCTCCTGACTTGTGGAAAAACAAAGAAAGACGCATCTGGAAACCACAACAAATGGTTTCAATTGAGGGGAGAAACTGTAGCACATCAGCAGCGGATCTTTTTTGGACTCAATGCCAAAGAAGCTAAAGGTGACAAATTGAACTTGCCTTGGCTCTGGAGCGTGGCACGCAGAGGGAGGCTCACTGCAAGGGGCAGAGATATTTCGAGCCCAAAGGAAGGACACGCTCTGGGGAGGACATCGGCACCAGAAAGTCTTTCCTGGAGCAAAGAAGCCGCCACACATGCAAGCTGTAGCCACGTTGTCTTTGACCTTTTCTTCAACACTATAATCAGGGGAGAGCGCGAACGCAGTCCCCCACTACCACAAATTATGCAGTCGAGATTCTCACATTTGGGGAATTCGCAGCGGTCAGCATAGCCGGGGTGCAATGGCCGAGCCTCGCCCTGGGTGAACCACCTTGGTGATCATGGTATCTCCCCTGCCAGGTAAGTATGAGTTGGACGGGTCAGAGGCAGGGCAGTCTTGCAACGACAAAGGACACGGCGTGGCGGTTCCTGCCTCTTAGCCGGCCAAAGCAGCCCATCAACCACATGTAACCCTAAGCCTTAAAGACAGATCAGGCTTGAAATAGACATAGGTTCCAATCGGGGGCACAAAGTGCAGCACAGCAGCAGGGGTCTTTTTTGGACTCAATGCCAAGAAGCCAAAGGCGAGAGCCACGAACCATGCTAGCGCAGCTTCTGTCTGCATTTTCGGCCCATTTAAACCCAGTGTTTTGCTCCCTTTGAGCTCTACGCGTTCTGCTACCATAATACAAAGTTGACCCTTGCTCAGAGGCTTTGGAATACCCCCCAGATGCAGGGCAGTATTGTGTTATTTCGATAGCACATATAATAAAATTGGTACGATACAGAGAAGATTAGCATGGCCCCTGCGCAAGGATGACACGCAAATTCGTGAAGCGTTCCTCATTGCCAATTTGTAATGATTTTTCCAACATAAATCCCGATTCCTATCAAGCAGAGGTGGAATAAGTACTCAGAACTTCCAGTTAAGTAAAAGTGAGGTTGCTTCTCTTGTTTTACACAGTATTTTGTGTTTTTGTCCAATCGGGGGCACAAACTGCAGCACAACAGCAGGGGTCTTTTTGGACTCAATGCCTATAGTCACTCCATAGCTTTACTCTCTAATTGTGTGCTAGTACAGATTCCAAACAACAGTGAAGATATGTTGCATTTGCAGAGAATGGGAACCTAGTTTTCCTCTTGGCTTACAAAGATTCTACCACTCATCTGCCCACATTCACAAGACACCTTAACTACCACTACGCTGGCGAGGTCAACAGCACGGTCAACAAGGTGGATTTTTCAAAAGATATGCTATATGCTCTAAGTCATTTAAGAAGGGATACAGTCCATCGGTCATCACTTAAAGTGATTTGATGTCGAGCATCTCACTGAGTTCTCAAATCAATGGGAGTCGGCACGGAGAACATCCCTCTTTACTTGTACACTCCAAAGACCTGTGTGTTTGCTGTAGCAGAGTCCAAGTGGTGTAGGCATTATACTTTATTTTCAGACAACAAAGAACTGTCTATTGCATTGGCCGGGAATCGGAACCGGGTCTCCCACGTGGCAGGTGAGAATTCTACCACTGAACCACCAATGCTGAATTATAAAGCCAAGCCACCATACGGCAGTTGAGGCGAAAAGTTCAGCCAACAAAGACTGTTTTCCAAGCAACCACGCTTCTATATTTCATTATAAGCTTTATATCCGTAAAGACATTCTAGTGTTCCTCCCTTAAATGGATTTGATGTTTAGCATCAAACTAGTGTTTTCTAATGCCGCGGAGTCAGCACGTATAACATGCCACACAACTCAAGCGTATTACTAAAGAGATAGGTTCCAATCGGGGGCACAAAGTGCAGCACAGCAGCAGGGGTCTTTTTTGGACTCAATGCCAAAGAAGCCACAGGTGAGAGCAACGAACCATGCTAGCGCAGCTGGGGGAAAGGGTGTGGCCTGGGATGTGGAAAAGCCAAGTGAGGGTCACCGCGGGGGCTTGGACTGGGACAACTACGTTGGTGTCTGTTCTCCAGGACGGCCTCCACAATTACTCTGGTTTCTCTTCAAAGCGTATAAGTCTTTCGCCTTTTACTAAAGACTTCCGTGGAGAGGAACACCTACGAGTTCAACCTATTTTTGGTAGGCTTGGCCATTTGGCTGAGCATTCTGAGTTTGTGAAAGACAAGAAAAGAGCAGTCATTTGCACGTGGGCGGTCCAAGCTACGCAGCGCCTCTGTTACGCCAGGTCAAAAGAGCCGCACCAAGACCTGCGGCGACTGCGCAACGAGTCCGGCCCCCGCAGCAAACGTTAGGTTTCATCGCTTCTCGGCCTTTTGGCTAAGATCAAGTGTAGTATCTGTTCTTATCAGAAACTGCGCTCTTTGCCTTTTGGTTAAGACAGCGGTCACCTCCCATTGGAGGGAAAGCTTTTGCCCATTGTGGCACTGTTTTCTGCTCTTCATTTTGGAGGATATTGTATTGTATTGTTTTGTGTCGGTTAATTGTTGCTCTGTATTTCACTGTCTTTACAGATCTGAGAACAACCTACCTGGAACATCGGTTGAACACCTCATCGCCCCAACAGCTGAACCAGGGAAGGGTAAGTACCCCTTTTAACTATGTAATGGTCCAAGATCACTGATTACTCCTTTCTGGGCATATACTGGGTTTAATTCAGATATAATTGAGTGTGTGGTGCCTCTAACATGTCGGTCAACCATGCCGGCATGCAGAGGCACCATAGTGTGAGGTTCACTTTTGTGGAAAGAGATGGGAAGCAGCTGGCTTTGTCCAGATTGGACTTCTCCAGAAACCTCATACAAAAGGCTTTAAACTTTTCCCCTGATGACCTAAACTGCATCCTCACCCTTCCTTTCAACAAAGGTTTTGATGTAAGCTTCCGTACCTCTATAGCCTTCAGAGAATTTTGGATAAGGTTTGAATTTGTGAAAGCCCAGTTTTTTGCTTTTAATGTTGAGAAACTAACTGACAATGCCTTGAAAGTAGTCATTGTCAGGATGTTCAATGAGACAGTAACTGCAGAAGACATTCACTTTTGGCTGGGTAGATACTGTACTGTAAAAGGCGTGGCTACAAAAGTGAGAGATGAGGACGGTATTTGGAACTGTGCCTGGCGGGTCCCCATTCAACAATGGCAAGACCCCCAGGGCTTTCAAGGCCTTAAACAACTGCCACCTACGATAGTACTGGGGAACAACAGGGGATACATCCACTACCAGGGACAGCCCAAACTCTGCCGCAAGTGTGGAGAGCATGGGCACCTAGCAGAGGCATGCCAGCAGATGGTTTGTCGGAAATGTAGACAAATTGGGCACATTTTTGAGGAGTGCACAAATGGCAGAAAGTGCAATCTTTGTGGCGAATCCAACCACCTCTTCAGAGATTGCCCTCAGTCTTTTGCCAACAAGCTTAAAGCTGCAAGATTGAGTAGACAAAATGGCAGACAAAAGGAAACAGGTGAGGGGCTAATTGAAGAGGCGGGGACAGAAAATGCAAACCTACCTCCAAATCCTGTGAATGGAGAAAGAGGAGCAGGTGAGGAGGGGCAAGGGGAAGGACCTGTAAATACCCCGCAAATAGAAAGTGGAGAAAGTACAACGCAGGAAGAGGGCGGAGCTATCCTTGAAACTGAAAAGGAAAAGGAACTTGACACTCACCCGCAGAGGGATATAAATGATCCCCCCCTCCCCAATGTGCAGCAGTCCATGAGCCCTTTAGCAGAATTGTTGTCGGGGTTGTCGTCCGATTCTCCCATAGGGGAAGGGGAGGGACCGGTAAGTGCCCAGCCAATGGAGGGTGGAGAGGATGCAATGCAGGAAGGGGGCAGAGCTATTCTTGAAAATGAAAATGAAACTGACACTCACCCGCAGAGCGACAGCAATGACGCCCCCCTCTCCAATGCGCAGCAGCCCAAGAGGCCTCTATCAGAATTATCATTTGATTCCCCCATAGTCTCAGAGAAGAGAGGGAGAACTGACTATTCCCCAGACAGTTCATCTCTGGAGGAATCCAGAGTATTCCTCCCCACCTCCCCAAATCAGGTATCGTTTTTAACCATGATTCTGCAATCGACCCCAAAGAACTCAACTTCCGACGCAAGATTGCGTGAGAGGCCTACCCCGAGAATCCGAAAAGGAAAAGAAGGGCAACCCAGTCCCCCTTCACCCATAATAGTAAAGGAAGAGTTAGACTCACAGGAAATCGGTTAACAATCTTTGTTTTTCAACAGCATAACCCCGTTTTAGTTTCTTAAAATGTTGTACCTGTTAACCTTAACTATACTCATGACACTCACAGTCTCAACTATAAATGTGAGAAGTGTGAAGTCGAGAGTTAGAGCCCAGACTGTTTTATCCTTTCTCAACTCCTTTAAGTCAGATGTTTTTCTAATACAGGAATGCAGCCTGCCATTTTTAACCCACTATAGGCAATGGGAGGAGCTATGGCCACAAACATCGTTATGGAGTGGATCCAATGAAAATAAAAATGATGGAGTAGCCATTTTAATCAAAAACCCCCAGATCTTGGTGAAGGGCAGCACTGTGGTGAGAGATGGTCGGGCACTTCTAGTACACTTGACTTTCATGGGAAAGGATTTTAACATCTTAAATATTTATGGCTTTAACGACAAGAATGATAGGTATGAGCTTTTAGAAGACCTGCAACCCCACATGCTAGGTAGGGCACCTTTAGTTGTAGGTGGAGACTTTAACTGTATTTTGAACAAAAGGGATAGGAGAAGAACAGGAAATGATTTTACACTTGATAAAACATCGGTCTTATTACAAAAAATGTGCAAAGATTTTAAACTAACAGATTGCTTTAAAGCCATGCATCCTAGAGAGGAGGGTTTCACCTGGCTCAGTAGTGATGGCACCAGAGCCTCTCGTATAGATTACTTTTTAACACGAGATAGCCCACCGACTGATGCTAGACTGACACCCGTCTTCTTTTCTGATCACACAATGCTCTCCTGCACCCTCTCACTCTCTCATGGTGTGACAGCAGGAAGAGGTTTGTGGAAGCTCAACTGCTCCCTTCTGGAAGATGGGGACTTAGTTAGACAGTATAGGGAGCAATACCAAGAGTGGCAGACCCTTCAAGACTCATATGATACACATGCACAGTGGTGGGAAATGGTGAAAAGAAGGACTCAGACTTTCTTTAGACAGGCAGGTAAAATAAATAAACATAGAGACAACAGACGCATGATGGGACTGCAGAAACGACTCCAGCGATACTTTAAATTAAACAAACAAGGGATGGATTTTAATGAAGAAATAAAACAAATTAAAACAGAAATGTCAGTTTTAGCAGAAATTAAAAGTAAAGGTGTCATTCTAAGAAGTAAAGAGAGGGAAATAGAAGAAGGAGAAAAGTGCACCCGTTTCTTCTTTAAAAAAATTATAAATAAAGGGGGGGGCATTTTTAGGCTGAAAACTGAAAATGGGTCCACATCTGAAACGACATTGGAAATAATAGAAACGGTTGAGACATTTTATAGTGAACTCTATAGGAAAAAAATTGTGAATGAGGGAATAATGAAAGAAGTTTTACTTTTTATCAAAAAAACAGTGGAGGAAAAGTTTATCTTAACCCAAGATTTTAAAATTGAAGAATTGAACGAATGCTTGAAAACCTTCAAGGCAGGGAAATCGCCAGGGGAAGATGGGATTCCCTTGGAATTCTACCTGACCTTTTGGGATTTGCTAGCAACTGACATTCTTGATGTTTTTATGGAATTTGAAAGTCTAGGCCGACTTCCTGACAGTTTCACAACAGGGATAGTGACACTCTTACACAAAAACAAGGACAAGACAGACCTAAAAAATTGGAGACCTATAACACTTCTAAACCTTGACTGCAAACTCTTTAGCAAACTCTTAGCAGCACGTATGTCCTTGTTCTTAGAAGAGCTGATCCACCCAGATCAAGCCTGCGCTGTGCCAGGGAGGAAGATCACAGACAGCCTCCTACTGATCCGAGACACCATCTGCCTTGCGAGAGATAGAAACCTTCAGCTTGTAGTCCTAAATTTAGACTTTGAGAAAGCCTTTGATCGGGTCTCACACCAGTACCTCTTCCAGGTACTAAAACAAATGGGATTCCCAGAGAGGTTTATAGACTGGGTGGCACTGCTGTATCAGGGCACTACCAGCAAGTTTATTGTAAATGGACATTTGACAAAAGCAGTCAATATAAACTGTGGTGTCCGTCAAGGTTGTCCGTTATCAGCCCTCCTCTACATTATCTGCATAGAACCACTTGCACAGATCTTGAGAAGGGACAAACAAATCACTGGGGTACATATTCCAGGGAGCGGGGGTCTTCAAAGTAAATGTATCTTATATATGGACGACATCAACCTTTTATGTACTGATCTTTTGTCTGTCAACAGGACGCTGAACATAACTGACTGGTTTGGACAGGCCTCTGGGTCAAAATTGAACATAAGCAAGACACAAGCCCAATTTTATGGACCATGGACAGAGACTGAGAAGACAGGACTTCCCCTGACTGTGACCCAGACCGAACAAAAGATACTCGGGATTCAATTTGACAATGAAGGGGGAGGGAAAACTAATTGGACGAATTTGGTAGGGAAAGTCAGACAGAGACTAGGATACTGGGGACTTAGAGGACTGACCATGGAAGGCAAGGTTTTGATCATCAAAGCAGTGATCTTACCTTTGCTTCTACTAGTCGGTTCTGTTTTTATCCCACCCAGGAGAAGGCTTCTAGAGCTAGAACGAGCAATATTTTATTTTCTGTGGGGGTCCAAGTGGGAAAGGATAACAAGAAAGGAGATGAAAAAACCAAAACAGAAAGGGGGGAAAGGAGTCCCAGACCTCCATTTGTTTCTAGGAAGCAGATATGCAGCACTCCACATCCACGCTGCCACAGCCCCCTCCAAAAACCCAAAGACGGCGGCAATGACAAGATTCTGGATGGGGACCTTTCTAAGAAGGATACAGATCTTACCAGTTGACCTCAAAGTACCAGTGTCCTTTAACCTACCACCATCTTATGCTTTCATACAAACATTTTTAAAGAAACTTCAGCTTGAGCAGGAGGGTTTGCACGTTTTGACTAATCATCGCTCCCTTCTCTCTGTTGTGCAGGAGCGAGAACCAGTGAGTCCAGTGCACGGGCTCACTTTTGGTGAGCCCTCAACAGTTTGGTGCAACGTGAACCATCCCACTCTGACAAACAGACTCCGGGATATGTCATGGATGGTGGCTCATGAGATCCTCCCAGTCAGGTCCGTAATGCACTCCCGGGGCATGGCGGCAAACTCAACTTGCCCCCGCCCAGGCTGTGGCGCACCTGAGACGGTAAGGCATCTGCTCTGGGAGTGCAGCGCTGCCGTAGACCAGTGGGCAATGGCCGACTCCTTACAATTCCCGTGCTTGCCGGCAAGGGAGGTCCTCACAGCACAGCTGGTACTGTATGGGGTGAGCCAAAAACAAGACTGTTCTAGGGACTTTTCTAAGCAATGGCTCACCCTAGCTGCCATTAAAGACGCCATATGGACCTCCAGAAACTTGCTGGTAAGAAGGCACATGCAGATCCCCCCCGTGGCTGTGATCCGGATGGCTGCAGCAAAAATAAAATCAGCGACACGCGGCACGCCCAGGACAGAGCCACAAAGAAGAATCGCCTCTGTGCTCATTCGGACGAAGGAGTCGGAGCCACACGGGAAAGGTCAAAGCAGCGCAGGCCTGACTCTCCATGAAAGGCAGGTGGGAAGGAACAACAGGGTGGAGGTCTCCGCTGAGCACCTTGACAAGATCCCGCGAGATACAACCTGTAAATGGGGAGTGGGATGAGTTAACCTTGATAGGGACTCACTGCGCTCCTGCACAAAAAAGTTGAATCAATGTACCCCTTTTTAAAGATTTTAAAAGGAAAATTGTTTGTATATCAGGTATACAATGTTTTAATGAAATGTGATGCTTTTATGAAAATGGGTCTGATTTCTTAATACAATCTTACAGTGTACATTTATTTATTATGGTAAAGCTCAAAATGAATTTGTGTGACTAAAAAGTGATGAAGTACATGATTAAGTGTCAATAAAAAAATTCCCAAAAGAAAAAAAATCTGTTCTTATCAGTTTAATATCTGATACGTCCCCTATACGGGGACTATATATTAAATGGATTTTTAGCATTGGGAGCTGAAAGAGGGGCTTGCCCCATTCGCTCCACGCATCGACCCGGTATTGCAGTGCCTCCGGGAACGGTGCACCCATCTCCTGACTTGTGGAAAAACAAAGAAAGACGCATCTGGAAACCACAACAAATGGTTTCAATTGAGGGGAGAAACTGTAGCACATCAGCAGCGGATCTTTTTCGGACTCAATGCCAAAGAAGCTAAAGGTGACAAATTGAACTTGCCTTGGCTCTGGAGCGTGGCACGCAGAGGGAGGCTCACTGCAAGGGGCAGAGATATTTCGAGCCCAAAGGAAGGACACGCTCTGGGGAGGACATCGGCACCAGAAAGTCTTTCCTGGAGCAAAGAAGCCGCCACACATGCAAGCTGTAGCCACGTTGTCTTTGACCTTTTCTTCAACACTATAATCAGGGGAGAGCGCGAACGCAGTCCCCCACTACCACAAATTATGCAGTCGAGATTCTCACATTTGGGGAATTCGCAGCGGTCAGCATAGCCGGGGTGCAATGGCCGAGCCTCGCCCTGGGTGAACCACCTTGGTGATCATGGTATCTCCCCTGCCAGGTAAGTATGAGTTGGACGGGTCAGAGGCAGGGCAGTCTTGCAACGACAAAGGACACGGCGTGGCGGTTCCTGCCTCTTAGCCGGCCAAAGCAGCCCATCAACCACATGTAACCCTAAGCCTTAAAGACAGATCAGGCTTGAAATAGACATAGGTTCCAATCGGGGGCACAAAGTGCAGCACAGCAGCAGGGGTCTTTTTTGGACTCAATGCCAAGAAGCCAAAGGCGAGAGCCACGAACCATGCTAGCGCAGCTTCTGTCTGCATTTTCGGCCCATTTAAACCCAGTGTTTTGCTCCCTTTGAGCTCTACGCGTTCTGCTACCATAATACAAAGTTGACCCTTGCTCAGAGGCTTTGGAATACCCCCCAGATGCAGGGCAGTATTGTGTTATTTCGATAGCACATATAATAAAATTGGTACGATACAGAGAAGATTAGCATGGCCCCTGCGCAAGGATGACACGCAAATTCGTGAAGCGTTCCTCATTGCCAATTTGTAATGATTTTTCCAACATAAATCCCGATTCCTATCAAGCAGAGGTGGAATAAGTACTCAGAACTTCCAGTTAAGTAAAAGTGAGGTTGCTTCTCTTGTTTTACACAGTATTTTGTGCTTTTGTCCAATCGGGGGCACAAACTGCAGCACAACAGCAGGGGTCTTTTTGGACTCAATGCCTATAGTCACTCCATAGCTTTACTCTCTAATTGTGTGCTAGTACAGATTCCAAACAACAGTGAAGATATGTTGCATTTGCAGAGAATGGGAACCTAGTTTTCCTCTTGGCTTACAAAGATTCTACCACTCATCTGCCCACATTCACAAGACACCTTAACTACCACTACGCTGGCGAGGTCAACAGCACGGTCAACAAGGTGGATTTTTCAAAAGATATGCTATATGCTCTAAGTCATTTAAGAAGGGATACAGTCCATCGGTCATCACTTAAAGTGATTTGATGTCGAGCATCTCACTGAGTTCTCAAATCAATGGGAGTCGGCACGGAGAACATCCCTCTTTACTTGTACACTCCAAAGACCTGTGTGTTTGCTGTAGCAGAGTCCAAGTGGTGTAGGCATTATACTTTTTTTTTCATTCAACAAAGAACTGTCTATTGCATTGGCCGGGAATCGGAACCGGGTCTCCCACGTGGCAGGTGAGAATTCTACCACTGAACCACCAATGCTGAATTATAAAGCCAAGCCACCATACGGCAGTTGAGGCGAAAAGTTCAGCCAACAAAGACTGTTTTCCAAGCAACCACGCTTCTATATTTCATTATAAGCTTTATATCCGTAAAGACATTCTAGTGTTCCTCCCTTAAATGGATTTGATGTTTAGCATCAAACTAGTGTTTTCTAATGCCGCGGAGTCAGCACGTATAACATGCCACACAACTCAAGCGTATTACTAAAGAGATAGGTTCCAATCGGGGGCACAAAGTGCAGCACAGCAGCAGGGGTCTTTTTTGGACTCAATGCCAAAGAAGCCACAGGTGAGAGCAACGAACCATGCTAGCGCAGCTGGGGGAAAGGGTGTGGCCTGGGATGTGGAAAAGCCAAGTGAGGGTCACCGCGGGGGCTTGGACTGGGACAACTACGTTGGTGTCTGTTCTCCAGGACGGCCTCCACAATTACTCTGGTTTCTCTTCAAAGCGTATAAGTCTTTCGCCTTTTACTAAAGACTTCCGTGGAGAGGAACACCTACGAGTTCAACCTATTTTTGGTAGGCTTGGCCATTTGGCTGAGCATTCTGAGTTTGTGAAAGACAAGAAAAGAGCAGTCATTTGCACGTGGGCGGTCCAAGCTACGCAGCGCCTCTGTTACGCCAGGTCAAAAGAGCCGCACCAAGACCTGCGGCGACTGCGCAACGAGTCCGGCCCCCGCAGCAAACGTTAGGTGTCATCGCTTCTCGGCCTTTTGGCTAAGATCAAGTGTAGTATCTGTTCTTATCAGAAACTGCGCTCTTTGCCTTTTGGTTAAGACAGCGGTCACCTCCCATTGGAGGGAAAGCTTTTGCCTATTGTGGCACTGTTTTCTGCTCTTCATTTTGGAGGATATTGTATTGTATTGTTTTGTGTCGGTTAATTGTTGCTCTGTATTTCACTGTCTTTACAGATCTGAGAACAACCTACCTGGAACATCGGTTGAACACCTCATCGCCCCAACAGCTGAACCAGGGAAGGGTAAGTACCCCTTTTAACTATGTAATGGTCCAAGATCACTAATTACTCCTTTCTGGGCATATACTGGGTTTAATTCAGATATAATTGAGTGTGTGGTGCCTCTAACATGTCGGTCAACCATGCCGGCATGCAGAGGCACCATAGTGTGAGGTTCACTTTTGTGGAAAGAGATGGGAAGCAGCTGGCTTTGTCCAGATTGGACTTCTCCAGAAACCTCATACAAAAGGCTTTAAACTTTTCCCCTGATGACCTAAACTGCATCCTCACCCTTCCTTTCAACAAAGGTTTTGATGTAAGCTTCCGTACCTCTATAGCCTTCAGAGAATTTTGGATAAGGTTTGAATTTGTGAAAGCCCAGTTTTTTGCTTTTAATGTTGAGAAACTAACTGACAATGCCTTGAAAGTAGTCATTGTCAGGATGTTCAATGAGACAGTAACTGCAGAAGACATTCACTTTTGGCTGGGTAGATACTGTACTGTAAAAGGCCTGGCTACAAAAGTGAGAGATGAGGACGGTATTTGGAACTGTGCCTGGCGGGTCCCCATTCAACAATGGCAAGACCCCCAGGGCTTTCAAGGCCTTAAACAACTGCCACCTACGATAGTACTGGGGAACAACAGGGGATACATCCACTACCAGGGACAGCCCAAACTCTGCCGCAAGTGTGGAGAGCATGGGCACCTAGCAGAGGCATGCCAGCAGATGGTTTGTCGGAAATGTAGACAAATTGGGCACATTTTTGAGGAGTGCACAAATGGCAGAAAGTGCAATCTTTGTGGCGAATCCAACCACCTCTTCAGAGATTGCCCTCAGTCTTTTGCCAACAAGCTTAAAGCTGCAAGATTGAGTAGACAAAATGGCAGACAAAAGGAAACAGGTGAGGGGCTAATTGAAGAGGCGGGGACAGAAAATGCAAACCTACCTCCAAATCCTGTGAATGGAGAAAGAGGAGCAGGTGAGGAGGGGCAAGGGGAAGGACCTGTAAATACCCCGCAAATAGAAAGTGGAGAAAGTACAACGCAGGAAGAGGGCGGAGCTATCCTTGAAACTGAAAAGGAAAAGGAACTTGACACTCACCCGCAGAGGGATATAAATGATCCCCCCCTCCCCAATGTGCAGCAGTCCATGAGCCCTTTAGCAGAAGTGTTGTCGGGGTTGTCGTCCGATTCTCCCATAGGGGAAGGGGAGGGACCGGTAAGTGCCCAGCCAATGGAGGGTGGAGAGGATGCAATGCAGGAAGGGGGCAGAGCTATTCTTGAAAATGAAAATGAAACTGACACTCACCCGCAGAGCGACAGCAATGACGCCCCCCTCTCCAATGCGCAGCAGCCCAAGAGGCCTCTATCAGAATTATCATTTGATTCCCCCATAGTCTCAGAGAAGAGAGGGAGAACTGACTATTCCCCAGACAGTTCATCTCTGGAGGAATCCAGAGTATTCCTCCCCACCTCCCCAAATCAGGTATCGTTTTTAACCATGATTCTGCAATCGACCCCAAAGAACTCAACTTCCGACGCAAGATTGCGTGAGAGGCCTACCCCGAGAATCCGAAAAGGAAAAGAAGGGCAACCCAGTCCCCCTTCACCCATAATAGTAAAGGAAGAGTTAGACTCACAGGAAATCGGTTAACAATCTTTGTTTTTCAACAGCATAACCCCGTTTTAGTTTCTTAAAATGTTGTACCTGTTAACCTTAACTATACTCATGACACTCACAGTCTCAACTATAAATGTGAGAAGTGTGAAGTCGAGAGTTAGAGCCCAGACTGTTTTATCCTTTCTCAACTCCTTTAAGTCAGATGTTTTTCTAATACAGGAATGCAGCCTGCCATTTTTAACCCACTATAGGCAATGGGAGGAGCTATGGCCACAAACATCGTTATGGAGTGGATCCAATGAAAATAAAAATGATGGAGTAGCCATTTTAATCAAAAACCCCCAGATCTTGGTGAAGGGCAGCACTGTGGTGAGAGATGGTCGGGCACTTCTAGTACACTTGACTTTCATGGGAAAGGATTTTAACATCTTAAATATTTATGGCTTTAACGACAAGAATGATAGGTATGAGCTTTTAGAAGACCTGCAACCCCACATGCTAGGTAGGGCACCTTTAGTTGTAGGTGGAGACTTTAACTGTATTTTGAACAAAAGGGATAGGAGAAGAACAGGAAATGATTTTACACTTGATAAAACATCGGTCTTATTACAAAAAATGTGCAAAGATTTTAAACTAACAGATTGCTTTAAAGCCATGCATCCTAGAGAGGAGGGTTTCACCTGGCTCAGTAGTGATGGCACCAGAGCCTCTCGTATAGATTACTTTTTAACACGAGATAGCCCACCGACTGATGCTAGACTGACACCCGTCTTCTTTTCTGATCACACAATGCTCTCCTGCACCCTCTCACTCTCTCATGGTGTGACAGCAGGAAGAGGTTTGTGGAAGCTCAACTGCTCCCTTCTGGAAGATGGGGACTTAGTTAGACAGTATAGGGAGCAATACCAAGAGTGGCAGACCCTTCAAGACTCATATGATACACATGCACAGTGGTGGGAAATGGTGAAAAGAAGGACTCAGACTTTCTTTAGACAGGCAGGTAAAATAAATAAACATAGAGACAACAGACGCATGATGGGACTGCAGAAACGACTCCAGCGATACTTTAAATTAAACAAACAAGGGATGGATTTTAATGAAGAAATAAAACAAATTAAAACAGAAATGTCAGTTTTAGCAGAAATTAAAAGTAAAGGTGTCATTCTAAGAAGTAAAGAGAGGGAAATAGAAGAAGGAGAAAAGTGCACCCGTTTCTTCTTTAAAAAAATTATAAATAAAGGGGGGGGCATTTTTAGGCTGAAAACTGAAAATGGGTCCACATCTGAAACGACATTGGAAATAATAGAAACGGTTGAGACATTTTATAGTGAACTCTATAGGAAAAAAATTGTGAATGAGGGAATAATGAAAGAAGTTTTACTTTTTATCAAAAAAACAGTGGAGGAAAAGTTTATCTTAACCCAAGATTTTAAAATTGAAGAATTGAACGAATGCTTGAAAACCTTCAAGGCAGGGAAATCGCCAGGGGAAGATGGGATTCCCTTGGAATTCTACCTGAACTTTTGGGATTTGCTAGCAACTGACATTCTTGATGTTTTTATGGAATTTGAAAGTCTAGGCCGACTTCCTGACAGTTTCACAACAGGGATAGTGACACTCTTACACAAAAACAAGGACAAGACAGACCTAAAAAATTGGAGACCTATAACACTTCTAAACCTTGACTGCAAACTCTTTAGCAAACTCTTAGCAGCACGTATGTCCTTGTTCTTAGAAGAGCTGATCCACCCAGATCAAGCCTGCGCTGTGCCAGGGAGGAAGATCACAGACAGCCTCCTACTGATCCGAGACACCATCTGCCTTGCGAGAGATAGAAACTTTCAGCTTGTAGTCCTAAATTTAGACTTTGAGAAAGCCTTTGATCGGGTCTCACACCAGTACCTTTTCCAGGTACTAAAACAAATGGGATTCCCAGAGAGGTTTATAGACTGGGTGGCACTGCTGTATCAGGGCACTACCAGCAAGTTTATTGTAAATGGACATTTGACAAAAGCAGTCAATATAAACTGTGGTGTCCGTCAAGGTTGTCCGTTATCAGCCCTCCTCTACATTATCTGCATAGAACCACTTGCACAGATCTTGAGAAGGGACAAACAAATCACTGGGGTACATATTCCAGGGAGCGGGGGTCTTCAAAGTAAATGTATCTTATATATGGACGACATCAACCTTTTATGTACTGATCTTTTGTCTGTCAACAGGACGCTGAACATAACTGACTGGTTTGGACAGGCCTCTGGGTCAAAATTGAACATAAGCAAGACACAAGCCCAATTTTATGGACCATGGACAGAGACTGAGAAGACAGGACTTCCCCTGACTGTGACCCAGACCGAACAAAAGATACTCGGGATTCAATTTGACAATGAAGGGGGAGGGAAAACTAATTGGACGAATTTGGTAGGGAAAGTCAGACAGAGACTAGGATACTGGGGACTTAGAGGACTGACCATGGAAGGCAAGGTTTTGATCATCAAAGCAGTGATCTTACCTTTGCTTCTACTAGTCGGTTCTGTTTTTATCCCACCCAGGAGAAGGCTTCTAGAGCTAGAACGAGCAATATTTTATTTTCTGTGGGGGTCCAAGTGGGAAAGGATAACAAGAAAGGAGATGAAAAAACCAAAACAGAAAGGGGGGAAAGGAGTCCCAGACCTCCATTTGTTTCTAGGAAGCAGATATGCAGCACTCCACATCCACGCTGCCACAGCCCCCTCCAAAAACCCAAAGACGGCGGCAATGACAAGATTCTGGATGGGGACCTTTCTAAGAAGGATACAGATCTTACCAGTTGACCTCAAAGTACCAGTGTCCTTTAACCTACCACCATCTTATGCTTTCATACAAACATTTTTAAAGAAACTTCAGCTTGAGCAGGAGGGTTTGCACGTTTTGACTAATCATCGCTCCCTTCTCTCTGTTGTGCAGGAGCGAGAACCAGTGAGTCCAGTGCACGGGCTCACTTTTGGTGAGCCCTCAACAGTTTGGTGCAACGTGAACCATCCCACTCTGACAAACAGACTCCGGGATATGTCATGGATGGTGGCTCATGAGATCCTCCCAGTCAGGTCCGTAATGCACTCCCGGGGCATGGCGGCAAACTCAACTTGCCCCCGCCCAGGCTGTGGCGCACCTGAGACGGTAAGGCATCTGCTCTGGGAGTGCAGCGCTGCCGTAGACCAGTGGGCAATGGCCGACTCCTTACAATTCCCGTGCTTGCCGGCAAGGGAGGTCCTCACAGCACAGCTGGTACTGTATGGGGTGAGCCAAAAACAAGACTGTTCTAGGGACTTTTCTAAGCAATGGCTCACCCTAGCTGCCATTAAAGACGCCATATGGACCTCCAGAAACTTGCTGGTAAGAAGGCACATGCAGATCCCCCCCGTGGCTGTGATCCGGATGGCTGCAGCAAAAATAAAATCAGCGACACGCGGCACGCCCAGGACAGAGCCACAAAGAAGAATCGCCTCTGTGCTCATTCGGACGAAGGAGTCGGAGCCACACGGGAAAGGTCAAAGCAGCGCAGGCCTGACTCTCCATGAAAGGCAGGTGGGAAGGAACAACAGGGTGGAGGTCTCCGCTGAGCACCTTGACAAGATCCCGCGAGATACAACCTGTAAATGGGGAGTGGGATGAGTTAACCTTGATAGGGACTCACTGCGCTCCTGCACAAAAAAGTTGAATCAATGTACCCCTTTTTAAAGATTTTAAAAGGAAAATTGTTTGTATATCAGGTATACAATGTTTTAATGAAATGTGATGCTTTTATGAAAATGGGTCTGATTTCTTAATACAATCTTACAGTGTACATTTATTTATTATGGTAAAGCTCAAAATGAATTTGTGTGACTAAAAAGTGATGAAGTACATGATTAAGTGTCAATAAAAAATTTCCCAAAAGAAAAAATCTGTTCTTATCAGTTTAATATCTGATACGTCCCCTATACGGGGACTATATATTAAATGGATTTTTAGCATTGGGAGCTGAAAGAGGGGCTTGCCCCATTCGCTCCACGCATCGACCCGGTATTGCAGTGCCTCCGGGAACGGTGCACCCATCTCCTGACTTGTGGAAAAACAAACAAAGACGCATCTGGAAACCACAACAAATGGTTTCAATTGAGGGGAGAAACTGTAGCACATCAGCAGCGGATCCTTTTTGGACTCAATGCCAAAGAAGCTAAAGGTGACAAATTGAACTTGCCTTGGCTCTGGAGCGTGGCACGCAGAGGGAGGCTCACTGCAAGGGGCAGACATATTTCGAGCCCAAAGGAAGGACACGCTCTGGGGAGGACATCGGCACCAGAAAGTCTTTCCTGGAGCAAAGAAGCCGCCACACATGCAAGCTGTAGCCACGTTGTCTTTGACCTTTTCTTCAACACTATAATCAGGGGAGAGCGCGAACGCAGTCCCCCACTACCACAAATTATGCAGTCGAGATTCTCACATTTGGGGAATTCGCAGCGGTCAGCATAGCCGGGGTGCAATGGCCGAGCCTCGCCCTGGGTGAACCACCTTGGTGATCATGGTATCTCCCCTGCCAGGTAAGTATGAGTTGGACGGGTCAGAGGCAGGGCAGTCTTGCAACGACAAAGGACACGGCGTGGCGGTTCCTGCCTCTTAGCCGGCCAAAGCAGCCCATCAACCACATGTAACCCTAAGCCTTAAAGACAGATCAGGCTTGAAATAGACATAGGTTCCAATCGGGGGCACAAAGTGCAGCACAGCAGCAGGGGTCTTTTTTGGACTCAATGCCAAGAAGCCAAAGGCGAGAGCCACGAACCATGCTAGCGCAGCTTCTGTCTGCATTTTCGGCCCATTTAAACCCAGTGTTTTGCTCCCTTTGAGCTCTACGCGTTCTGCTACCATAATACAAAGTTGACCCTTGCTCAGATGCTTGGGAATAACCCCCAGATGCAGGGCAGTATTGTGTTATTTCGATAGCACATATAATAAAATTGGTACGATACAGAGAAGATTAGCATGGCCCCTGCGCAAGGATGACACGCAAATTCGTGAAGCGTTCCTCATTGCCAATTTGTAATGATTTTTCCAACATAAATCCCGATTCCTATCAAGCAGAGGTGGAATAAGTACTCAGAACTTCCAGTTAAGTAAAAGTGAGGTTGCTTCTCTTGTTTTACACAGTATTTTGTGTTTTTGTCCAATCGGGGGCACAAACTGCAGCACAGCAGCAGGGGTCTTTTTTGGACTCAATGCCTATAGTCACTCAATAGCTTTACTCTCTAATTGTGTGCTAGTACAGATTCCAAACAACAGTGAAGATATGTTGCATTTGCAGAGAATGGGAACCTAGTTTTCCTCTTGGCTTACAAAGATTCTACCACTCATCTGCCCACATTCACAAGACACCTTAACTACCACTACGCTGGCGAGGTCAACAGCACGGTCAACAAGGTGGATTTTTCAAAAGATATGCTATATGCTCTAAGTCATTTAAGAAGGGATACAGTCCATCGGTCATCACTTAAAGTGATTTGATGTCGAGCATCTCACTGAGTTCTCAAATCAATGGGAGTCGGCACGGAGAACATCCCTCTTTACTTGTACACTCCAAAGACCTGTGTGTTTGCTGTAGCAGAGTCCAAGTGGTGTAGGCATTATACTTTATTTTCAGACAACAAAGAACTGTCTATTGCATTGGCCGGGAATCGGAACCGGGTCTCCCACGTGGCAGGTGAGAATTCTACCACTGAACCACCAATGCTGAATTATAAAGCCAAGCCACCATACGGCAGTTGAGGCGAAAAGTTCAGCCAACAAAGACTGTTTTCCAAGCAACCACGCTTCTATATTTCATTATAAGCTCTATATCCGTAAAGACATTCTAGTGTTCCTCCCTTAAATGGATTTGATGTTTAGCATCAAACTAGTGTTTTCTAATGCCGCGGAGTCAGCACGTATAACATGCCACACAACTCAAGCGTATTACTAAAGAGATAGGTTCCAATCGGGGGCACAAAGTGCAGCACAGCAGCAGGGGTCTTTTTTGGACTCAATGCCAAAGAAGCCACAGGTGAGAGCAACGAACCATGCTAGCGCAGCTGGGGGAAAGGGTGTGGCCTGGGATGTGGAAAAGCCAAGTGAGGGTCACCGCGGGGGCTTGGACTGGGACAACTACGTTGGTGTCTGTTCTCCAGGACGGCCTCCACAATTACTCTGGTTTCTCTTCGAAGCGTATAAGTCTTTCGCCTTTTACTAAAGACTTCCGTGGAGAGGAACACCTACGAGTTCAACCTATTTTTGGTAGGCTTGGCCATTTGGCTGAGCATTCTGAGTTTGTGAAAGACAAGAAAAGAGCAGTCATTTGCACGTGGGCGGTCCAAGCTACGCAGCGCCTCTGTTACGCCAGGTCAAAAGAGCCGCACCAAGACCTGCGGCGACTGCGCAACGAGTCCGGACCCCGCAGCAAACGTTAGGTGTCAACGCTTCTCGGCCTTTTGGCTAAGATCAAGTGTAGTATCTGTTCTTATCAGTTTAATATCTGATACGTCCCCTATACGGGGACTATATATTAAATGGATTTTTAGCATTGGGAGCTGAAAGAGGGGCTTGCCCCATTCGCTCCACGCATCGACCCGGTATTGCAGTGCCTCCGGGAACGGTGCACCCATCTCCTGACTTGTGGAAAAACAAACAAAGACGCATCTGGAAACCACAACAAATGGTTTCAATTGAGGGGAGAAACTGTAGCACATCAGCAGCGGATCTTTTTTGGACTCAATGCCAAAGAAGCTAAAGGTGACAAATTGAACTTGCCTTGGCTCTGGAGCGTGGCACGCAGAGGGAGGCTCACTGCAAGGGGCAGAGATATTTCGAGCCCAAAGGAAGGACACGCTCTGGGGAGGACATCGGCACCAGAAAGTCTTTCCTGGAGCAAAGCTTCCACATGCAAGCTGTAGCCACGTTGTCTTTGACCTTTTCTTCAACACTATAATCAGGGGAGAGCGCGAACGCAGTCCCCCACTACCACAAATTATGCAGTCGAGATTCTCACATTTGGGGAATTCGCAGCGGTCAGCATAGCCGGGGTGCAATGGCCGAGCCTCGCCCTGGGTGAACCACCTTGGTGATCATGGTATCTCCCCTGCCAGGTAAGTATGAGTTGGACGGGTCAGAGGCAGGGCAGTCTTGCAACGACAAAGGACACGGCGTGGCGGTTCCTGCCTCTTAGCCGGCCAAAGCAGCCCATCAACCACATGTAACCCTAAGCCTTAAAGACAGATCAGGCTTGAAATAGACATAGGTTCCAATCGGGGGCACAAAGTGCAGCACAGCAGCAGGGGTCTTTTTTGGACTCAATGCCAAGAAGCCAAAGGCGAGAGCCACGAACCATGCTAGCGCAGCTTCTGTCTGCATTTTCGGCCCATTTAAACCCAGTGTTTTGCTCCCTTTGAGCTCTACGCGTTCTGCTACCATAATACAAAGTTGACCCTTGCTCAGATGCTTGGGAATAACCCCCAGATGCAGGGCAGTATTGTGTTATTTCGATAGCACATATAATAAAATTGGTACGATACAGAGAAGATTAGCATGGCCCCTGCGCAAGGATGACACGCAAATTCGTGAAGCGTTCCTCATTGCCAATTTGTAATGATTTTTCCAACATAAATCCCGATTCCTATCAAGCAGAGGTGGAATAAGTACTCAGAACTTCCAGTTAAGTAAAAGTGAGGTTGCTTCTCTTGTTTTACACAGTATTTTGTGTTTTTGTCCAATCGGGGGCACAAACTGCAGCACAGCAGCAGGGGTCTTTTTTGGACTCAATGCCTATAGTCACTCAATAGCTTTACTCTCTAATTGTGTGCTAGTACAGATTCCAAACAACAGTGAAGATATGTTGCATTTGCAGAGAATGGGAACATAGTTTTCCTCTTGGCTTACAAAGATTCTACCACTCATCTGCCCACATTCACAAGACACCTTAACTACCACTACGCTGGCGAGGTCAACAGCACGGTCAACAAGGTGGATTTTTCAAAAGATATGCTATATGCTCTAAGTCATTTAAGAAGGGATACAGTCCATCGGTCATCACTTAAAGTGATTTGATGTCGAGCATCTCACTGAGTTCTCAAATCAATGGGAGTCGGCACGGAGAACATCCCTCTTTACTTGTACACTCCAAAGACCTGTGTGTTTGCTGTAGCAGAGTCCAAGTGGTGTAGGCATTATACTTTATTTTCAGACAACAAAGAACTGTCTATTGCATTGGCCGGGAATCGGAACCGGGTCTCCCACGTGGCAGGTGAGAATTCTACCACTGAACCACCAATGCTGAATTATAAAGCCAAGCCACCATACGGCAGTTGAGGCGAAAAGTTCAGCCAACAAAGACTGTTTTCCAAGCAACCACGCTTCTATATTTCATTATAAGCTCTATATCCGTAAAGACATTCTAGTGTTCCTCCCTTAAATGGATTTGATGTTTAGCATCAAACTAGTGTTTTCTAATGCCGCGGAGTCAGCACGTATAACATGCCACACAACTCAAGCGTATTACTAAAGAGATAGGTTCCAATCGGGGGCACAAAGTGCAGCACAGCAGCAGGGGTCTTTTTTGGACTCAATGCCAAAGAAGCCACAGGTGAGAGCAACGAACCATGCTAGCGCAGCTGGGGGAAAGGGTGTGGCCTGGGATGTGGAAAAGCCAAGTGAGGGTCACCGCGGGGGCTTGGACTGGGACAACTACGTTGGTGTCTGTTCTCCAGGACGGCCTCCACAATTACTCTGGTTTCTCTTCGAAGCGTATAAGTCTTTCGCCTTTTACTAAAGACTTCCGTGGAGAGGAACACCTACGAGTTCAACCTATTTTTGGTAGGCTTGGCCATTTGGCTGAGCATTCTGAGTTTGTGAAAGACAAGAAAAGAGCAGTCATTTGCACGTGGGCGGTCCAAGCTACGCAGCGCCTCTGTTACGCCAGGTCAAAAGAGCCGCACCAAGACCTGCGGCGACTGCGCAACGAGTCCGGACCCCGCAGCAAACGTTAGGTGTCAACGCTTCTCGGCCTTTTGGCTAAGATCAAGTGTAGTATCTGTTCTTATCAGTTTAATATCTGATACGTCCCCTATACGGGGACTATATATTAAATGGATTTTTAGCATTGGGAGCTGAAAGAGGGGCTTGCCCCATTCGCTCCACGCATCGACCCGGTATTGCAGTGCCTCCGGGAACGGTGCACCCATCTCCTGACTTGTGGAAAAACAAACAAAGACGCATCTGGAAACCACAACAAATGGTTTCAATTGAGGGGAGAAACTGTAGCACATCAGCAGCGGATCTTTTTTGGACTCAATGCCAAAGAAGCTAAAGGTGACAAATTGAACTTGCCTTGGCTCTGGAGCGTGGCACGCAGAGGGAGGCTCACTGCAAGGGGCAGAGATATTTCGAGCCCAAAGGAAGGACACGCTCTGGGGAGGACATCGGCACCAGAAAGTCTTTCCTGGAGCAAAGCTTCCACATGCAAGCTGTAGCCACGTTGTCTTTG
The DNA here is from genome assembly GCF_949606895.1 of Notothenia rossii. Taxonomy (NCBI): domain Eukaryota; kingdom Metazoa; phylum Chordata; class Actinopteri; order Perciformes; family Nototheniidae; genus Notothenia; species Notothenia rossii. The sequence continues at coordinate 17,190,174 of NC_136901.1, forward strand.
ACCTTTTCTTCAACACTATAATCAGGGGAGAGCGCGAACGCAGTCCCCCACTACCACAAATTATGCAGTCGAGATTCTCACATTTGGGGAATTCGCAGCGGTCAGCATAGCCGGGGTGCAATGGCCGAGCCTCGCCCTGGGTGAACCACCTTGGTGATCATGGTATCTCCCCTGCCAGGTAAGTATGAGTTGGACGGGTCAGAGGCAGGGCAGTCTTGCAACGACAAAGGACACGGCGTGGCGGTTCCTGCCTCTTAGCCGGCCAAAGCAGCCCATCAACCACATGTAACCCTAAGCCTTAAAGACAGATCAGGCTTGAAATAGACATAGGTTCCAATCGGGGGCACAAAGTGCAGCACAGCAGCAGGGGTCTTTTTTGGACTCAATGCCAAGAAGCCAAAGGCGAGAGCCACGAACCATGCTAGCGCAGCTTCTGTCTGCATTTTCGGCCCATTTAAACCCAGTGTTTTGCTCCCTTTGAGCTCTACGCGTTCTGCTACCATAATACAAAGTTGACCCTTGCTCAGATGCTTGGGAATAACCCCCAGATGCAGGGCAGTATTGTGTTATTTCGATAGCACATATAATAAAATTGGTACGATACAGAGAAGATTAGCATGGCCCCTGCGCAAGGATGACACGCAAATTCGTGAAGCGTTCCTCATTGCCAATTTGTAATGATTTTTCCAACATAAATCCCGATTCCTATCAAGCAGAGGTGGAATAAGTACTCAGAACTTCCAGTTAAGTAAAAGTGAGGTTGCTTCTCTTGTTTTACACAGTATTTTGTGTTTTTGTCCAATCGGGGGCACAAACTGCAGCACAGCAGCAGGGGTCTTTTTTGGACTCAATGCCTATAGTCACTCAATAGCTTTACTCTCTAATTGTGTGCTAGTACAGATTCCAAACAACAGTGAAGATATGTTGCATTTGCAGAGAATGGGAACATAGTTTTCCTCTTGGCTTACAAAGATTCTACCACTCATCTGCCCACATTCACAAGACACCTTAACTACCACTACGCTGGCGAGGTCAACAGCACGGTCAACAAGGTGGATTTTTCAAAAGATATGCTATATGCTCTAAGTCATTTAAGAAGGGATACAGTCCATCGGTCATCACTTAAAGTGATTTGATGTCGAGCATCTCACTGAGTTCTCAAATCAATGGGAGTCGGCACGGAGAACATCCCTCTTTACTTGTACACTCCAAAGACCTGTGTGTTTGCTGTAGCAGAGTCCAAGTGGTGTAGGCATTATACTTTATTTTCAGACAACAAAGAACTGTCTATTGCATTGGCCGGGAATCGGAACCGGGTCTCCCACGTGGCAGGTGAGAATTCTACCACTGAACCACCAATGCTGAATTATAAAGCCAAGCCACCATACGGCAGTTGAGGCGAAAAGTTCAGCCAACAAAGACTGTTTTCCAAGCAACCACGCTTCTATATTTCATTATAAGCTCTATATCCGTAAAGACATTCTAGTGTTCCTCCCTTAAATGGATTTGATGTTTAGCATCAAACTAGTGTTTTCTAATGCCGCGGAGTCAGCACGTATAACATGCCACACAACTCAAGCGTATTACTAAAGAGATAGGTTCCAATCGGGGGCACAAAGTGCAGCACAGCAGCAGGGGTCTTTTTTGGACTCAATGCCAAAGAAGCCACAGGTGAGAGCAACGAACCATGCTAGCGCAGCTGGGGGAAAGGGTGTGGCCTGGGATGTGGAAAAGCCAAGTGAGGGTCACCGCGGGGGCTTGGACTGGGACAACTACGTTGGTGTCTGTTCTCCAGGACGGCCTCCACAATTACTCTGGTTTCTCTTCGAAGCGTATAAGTCTTTCGCCTTTTACTAAAGACTTCCGTGGAGAGGAACACCTACGAGTTCAACCTATTTTTGGTAGGCTTGGCCATTTGGCTGAGCATTCTGAGTTTGTGAAAGACAAGAAAAGAGCAGTCATTTGCACGTGGGCGGTCCAAGCTACGCAGCGCCTCTGTTACGCCAGGTCAAAAGAGCCGCACCAAGACCTGCGGCGACTGCGCAACGAGTCCGGCCCCCGCAGCAAACGTTAGGTGTCAACGCTTCTCGGCCTTTTGGCTAAGATCAAGTGTAGTATCTGTTCTTATCAGTTTAATATCTGATACGTCCCCTATACGGGGACTATATATTAAATGGATTTTTAGCATTGGGAGCTGAAAGAGGGGCTTGCCCCATTCGCTCCACGCATCGACCCGGTATTGCAGTGCCTCCGGGAACGGTGCACCCATCTCCTGACTTGTGGAAAAACAAACAAAGACGCATCTGGAAACCACAACAAATGGTTTCAATTGAGGGGAGAAACTGTAGCACATCAGCAGCGGATCTTTTTTGGACTCAATGCCAAAGAAGCTAAAGGTGACAAATTGAACTTGCCTTGGCTCTGGAGCGTGGCACGCAGAGGGAGGCTCACTGCAAGGGGCAGAGATATTTCGAGCCCAAAGGAAGGACACGCTCTGGGGAGGACATCGGCACCAGAAAGTCTTTCCTGGAGCAAAGCTTCCACATGCCAGCTGTAGCCACGTTGTCTTTGACCTTTTCTTCAACACTATAATCAGGGGAGAGCGCGAACGCAGTCCCCCACTACCACAAATTATGCAGTCGAGATTCTCACATTTGGGGAATTCGCAGCGGTCAGCATAGCCGGGGTGCAATGGCCGAGCCTCGCCCTGGGTGAACCACCTTGGTGATCATGGTATCTCCCCTGCCAGGTAAGTATGAGTTGGACGGGTCAGAGGCAGGGCAGTCTTGCAACGACAAAGGACACGGCGTGGCGGTTCCTGCCTCTTAGCCGGCCAAAGCAGCCCATCAACCACATGTAACCCTAAGCCTTAAAGACAGATCAGGCTTGAAATAGACATAGGTTCCAATCGGGGGCACAAAGTGCAGCACAGCAGCAGGGGTCTTTTTTGGACTCAATGCCAAGAAGCCAAAGGCGAGAGCCACGAACCATGCTAGCGCAGCTTCTGTCTGCATTTTCGGCCCATTTAAACCCAGTGTTTTGCTCCCTTTGAGCTCTACGCGTTCTGCTACCATAATACAAAGTTGACCCTTGCTCAGATGCTTGGGAATAACCCCCAGATGCAGGGCAGTATTGTGTTATTTCGATAGCACATATAATAAAATTGGTACGATACAGAGAAGATTAGCATGGCCCCTGCGCAAGGATGACACGCAAATTCGTGAAGCGTTCCTCATTGCCAATTTGTAATGATTTTTCCAACATAAATCCCGATTCCTATCAAGCAGAGGTGGAATAAGTACTCAGAACTTCCAGTTAAGTAAAAGTGAGGTTGCTTCTCTTGTTTTACACAGTATTTTGTGTTTTTGTCCAATCGGGGGCACAAACTGCAGCACAGCAGCAGGGGTCTTTTTTGGACTCAATGCCTATAGTCACTCAATAGCTTTACTCTCTAATTGTGTGCTAGTACAGATTCCAAACAACAGTGAAGATATGTTGCATTTGCAGAGAATGGGAACCTAGTTTTCCTCTTGGCTTACAAAGATTCTACCACTCATCTGCCCACATTCACAAGACACCTTAACTACCACTACGCTGGCGAGGTCAACAGCACGGTCAACAAGGTGGATTTTTCAAAAGATATGCTATATGCTCTAAGTCATTTAAGAAGGGATACAGTCCATCGGTCATCACTTAAAGTGATTTGATGTCGAGCATCTCACTGAGTTCTCAAATCAATGGGAGTCGGCACGGAGAACATCCCTCTTTACTTGTACACTCCAAAGACCTGTGTGTTTGCTGTAGCAGAGTCCAAGTGGTGTAGGCATTATACTTTATTTTCAGACAACAAAGAACTGTCTATTGCATTGGCCGGGAATCGGAACCGGGTCTCCCACGTGGCAGGTGAGAATTCTACCACTGAACCACCAATGCTGAATTATAAAGCCAAGCCACCATACGGCAGTTGAGGCGAAAAGTTCAGCCAACAAAGACTGTTTTCCAAGCAACCACGCTTCTATATTTCATTATAAGCTCTATATCCGTAAAGACATTCTAGTGTTCCTCCCTTAAATGGATTTGATGTTTAGCATCAAACTAGTGTTTTCTAATGCCGCGGAGTCAGCACGTATAACATGCCACACAACTCAAGCGTATTACTAAAGAGATAGGTTCCAATCGGGGGCACAAAGTGCAGCACAGCAGCAGGGGTCTTTTTTGGACTCAATGCCAAAGAAGCCACAGGTGAGAGCAACGAACCATGCTAGCGCAGCTGGGGGAAAGGGTGTGGCCTGGGATGTGGAAAAGCCAAGTGAGGGTCACCGCGGGGGCTTGGACTGGGACAACTACGTTGGTGTCTGTTCTCCAGGACGGCCTCCACAATTACTCTGGTTTCTCTTCAAAGCGTATAAGTCTTTCGCCTTTTACTAAAGACTTCCGTGGAGAGGAACACCTACGAGTTCAACCTATTTTTGGTAGGCTTGGCCATTTGGCTGAGCATTCTGAGTTTGTGAAAGACAAGAAAAGAGCAGTCATTTGCACGTGGACGGTCCAAGCTACGCAGCGCCTCTGTTACGCCAGGTCAAAAGAGCCGCACCAAGACCTGCGGCGACTGCGCAACGAGTCCGGCCCCCGCAGCAAACGTTAGGTGTCATCGCTTCTCGGCCTTTTGGCTAAGATCAAGTGTAGTATCTGTTCTTATCAGTTTAATATCTGATACGTCCCCTATACGGGGACTATATATTAAATGGATTTTTAGCATTGGGAGCTGAAAGAGGGGCTTGCCCCATTCGCTCCACGCATCGACCCGGTATTGCAGTGCCTCCGGGAACGGTGCACCCATCTCCTGACTTGTGGAAAAACAAACAAAGACGCATCTGGAAACCACAACAAATGGTTTCAATTGAGGGGAGAAACTGTAGCACATCAGCAGCGGATCTTTTTTGGACTCAATGCCAAAGAAGCTAAAGGTGACAAATTGAACTTGCCTTGGCTCTGGAGCGTGGCACGCAGAGGGAGGCTCACTGCAAGGGGCAGAGATATTTCGAGCCCAAAGGAAGGACACGCTCTGGGGAGGACATCGGCACCAGAAAGTCTTTCCTGGAGCAAAGAAGCCGCCACACATGCAAGCTGTAGCCACGTTGTCTTTGACCTTTTCTTCAACACTATAATCAGGGGAGAGCGCGAACGCAGTCCCCCACTACCACAAATTATGCAGTCGAGATTCTCACATTTGGGGAATTCGCAGCGGTCAGCATAGCCGGGGTGCAATGGCCGAGCCTCGCCCTGGGTGACCCACCTTGGTGATCATGGTATCTCCCCTGCCAGGTAAGTATGAGTTGGACGGGTCAGAGGCAGGGCAGTCTTGCAACGACAAAGGACACGGCGTGGCGGTTCCTGCCTCTTAGCCGGCCAAAGCAGCCCATCAACCACATGTAACCCTAAGCCTTAAAGACAGATCAGGCTTGAAATAGACATAGGTTCCAATCGGGGGCACAAAGTGCAGCACAGCAGCAGGGGTCTTTTTTGGACTCAATGCCAAGAAGCCAAAGGCGAGAGCCACGAACCATGCTAGCGCAGCTTCTGTCTGCATTTTCGGCCCATTTAAACCCAGTGTTTTGCTCCCTTTGAGCTCTACGCGTTCTGCTACCATAATACAAAGTTGACCCTTGCTCAGATGCTTGGGAATAACCCCCAGATGCAGGGCAGTATTGTGTTATTTCGATAGCACATATAATAAAATTGGTACGATACAGAGAAGATTAGCATGGCCCCTGCGCAAGGATGACACGCAAATTCGTGAAGCGTTCCTCATTGCCAATTTGTAATGATTTTTCCAACATAAATCCCGATTCCTATCAAGCAGAGGTGGAATAAGTACTCAGAACTTCCAGTTAAGTAAAAGTGAGGTTGCTTCTCTTGTTTTACACAGTATTTTGTGTTTTTGTCCAATCGGGGGCACAAACTGCAGCACAGCAGCAGGGGTCTTTTTTGGACTCAATGCCGATAGTCACTCAATAGCTTTACTCTCTAATTGTGTGCTAGTACAGATTCCAAACAACAGTGAAGATATGTTGCATTTGCAGAGAATGGGAACCTAGTTTTCCTCTTGGCTTACAAAGATTCTACCACTCATCTGCCCACATTCACAAGACACCTTAACTACCACTACGCTGGCGAGGTCAACAGCACGGTCAACAAGGTGGATTTTTCAAAAGATATGCTATATGCTCTAAGTCATTTAAGAAGGGATACAGTCCATCGGTCATCACTTAAAGTGATTTGATGTCGAGCATCTCACTGAGTTCTCAAATCAATGGGAGTCGGCACGGAGAACATCCCTCTTTACTTGTACACTCCAAAGACCTGTGTGTTTGCTGTAGCAGAGTCCAAGTGGTGTAGGCATTATACTTTATTTTCAGACAACAAAGAACTGTCTATTGCATTGGCCGGGAATCGGAACCGGGTCTCCCACGTGGCAGGTGAGAATTCTACCACTGAACCACCAATGCTGAATTATAAAGCCAAGCCACCATACGGCAGTTGAGGCGAAAAGTTCAGCCAACAAAGACTGTTTTCCAAGCAACCACGCTTCTATATTTCATTATAAGCTCTATATCCGTAAAGACATTCTAGTGTTCCTCCCTTAAATGGATTTGATGTTTAGCATCAAACTAGTGTTTTCTAATGCCGCGGAGTCAGCACGTATAACATGCCACACAACTCAAGCGTATTACTAAAGAGATAGGTTCCAATCGGGGGCACAAAGTGCAGCACAGCAGCAGGGGTCTTTTTTGGACTCAATGCCAAAGAAGCCACAGGTGAGAGCAACGAACCATGCTAGCGCAGCTGGGGGAAAGGGTGTGGCCTGGGATGTGGAAAAGCCAAGTGAGGGTCACCGCGGGGGCTTGGACTGGGACAACTACGTTGGTGTCTGTTCTCCAGGACGGCCTCCACAATTACTCTGGTTTCTCTTCGAAGCGTATAAGTCTTTCGCCTTTTACTAAAGACTTCCGTGGAGAGGAACACCTACGAGTTCAACCTATTTTTGGTAGGCTTGGCCATTTGGCTGAGCATTCTGAGTTTGTGAAAGACAAGAAAAGAGCAGTCATTTGCACGTGGGCGGTCCAAGCTACGCAGCGCCTCTGTTACGCCAGGTCAAAAGAGCCGCACCAAGACCTGCGGCGACTGCGCAACGAGTCCGGCCCCCGCAGCAAACGTTAGGTGTCATCGCTTCTCGGCCTTTTGGCTAAGATCAAGTGTAGTATCTGTTCTTATCAGTTTAATATCTGATACGTCCCCTATACGGGGACTATATATTAAATGGATTTTTAGCATTGGGAGCTGAAAGAGGGGCTTGCCCCATTCGCTCCACGCATCGACCCGGTATTGCAGTGCCTCCGGGAACGGTGCACCCATCTCCTGACTTGTGGAAAAACAAACAAAGACGCATCTGGAAACCACAACAAATGGTTTCAATTGAGGGGAGAAACTGTAGCACATCAGCAGCGGATCTTTTTTGGACTCAATGCCAAAGAAGCTAAAGGTGACAAATTGAACTTGCCTTGGCTCTGGAGCGTGGCACGCAGAGGGAGGCTCACTGCAAGGGGCAGAGATATTTCGAGCCCAAAGGAAGGACACGCTCTGGGGAGGACATCGGCACCAGAAAGTCTTTCCTGGAGCAAAGAAGCCGCCACACATGCAAGCTGTAGCCACGTTGTCTTTGACCTTTTCTTCAACACTATAATCAGGGGAGAGCGCGAACGCAGTCCCCCACTACCACAAATTATGCAGTCGAGATTCTCACATTTGGGGAATTCGCAGCGGTCAGCATAGCCGGGGTGCAATGGCCGAGCCTCGCCCTGGGTGAACCACCTTGGTGATCATGGTATCTCCCCTGCCAGGTAAGTATGAGTTGGACGGGTCAGAGGCAGGGCAGTCTTGCAACGACAAAGGACACGGCGTGGCGGTTCCTGCCTCTTAGCCGGCCAAAGCAGCCCATCAACCACATGTAACCCTAAGCCTTAAAGACAGATCAGGCTTGAAATAGACATAGGTTCCAATCGGGGGCACAAAGTGCAGCACAGCAGCAGGGGTCTTTTTTGGACTCAATGCCAAGAAGCCAAAGGCGAGAGCCACGAACCATGCTAGCGCAGCTTCTGTCTGCATTTTCGGCCCATTTAAACCCAGTGTTTTGCTCCCTTTGAGCTCTACGCGTTCTGCTACCATAATACAAAGTTGACCCTTGCTCAGATGCTTGGGAATAACCCCCAGATGCAGGGCAGTATTGTGTTATTTCGATAGCACATATAATAAAATTGGTACGATACAGAGAAGATTAGCATGGCCCCTGCGCAAGGATGACACGCAAATTCGTGAAGCGTTCCTCATTGCCAATTTGTAATGATTTTTCCAACATAAATCCCGATTCCTATCAAGCAGAGGTGGAATAAGTACTCAGAACTTCCAGTTAAGTAAAAGTGAGGTTGCTTCTCTTGTTTTACACAGTATTTTGTGTTTTTGTCCAATCGGGGGCACAAACTGCAGCACAGCAGCAGGGGTCTTTTTTGGACTCAATGCCTATAGTCACTCAATAGCTTTACTCTCTAATTGTGTGCTAGTACAGATTCCAAACAACAGTGAAGATATGTTGCATTTGCAGAGAATGGGAACCTAGTTTTCCTCTTGGCTTACAAAGATTCTACCACTCATCTGCCCACATTCACAAGACACCTTAACTACCACTACGCTGGCGAGGTCAACAGCACGGTCAACAAGGTGGATTTTTCAAAAGATATGCTATATGCTCTAAGTCATTTAAGAAGGGATACAGTCCATCGGTCATCACTTAAAGTGATTTGATGTCGAGCATCTCACTGAGTTCTCAAATCAATGGGAGTCGGCACGGAGAACATCCCTCAATACTTGTACACTCCAAAGACCTGTGTGTTTGATGTAGCAGAGTCCAAGTGGTGTAGGCATTATACTTTATTTTCAGACAACAAAGAACTGTCTATTGCATTGGCCGGGAATCGGAACCGGGTCTCCCACGTGGCAGGTGAGAATTCTACCACTGAACCACCAATGCTGAATTATAAAGCCAAGCCACCATACGGCAGTTGAGGCGAAAAGTTCAGCCAACAAAGACTGTTTTCCAAGCAACCACGCTTCTATATTTCATTATAAGCTCTATATCCGTAAAGACATTCTAGTGTTCCTCCCTTAAATGGATTTGATGTTTAGCATCAAACTAGTGTTTTCTAATGCCGCGGAGTCAGCACGTATAACATGCCACACAACTCAAGCGTATTACTAAAGAGATAGGTTCCAATCGGGGGCACAAAGTGCAGCACAGCAGCAGGGGTCTTTTTTGGACTCAATGCCAAAGAAGCCACAGGTGAGAGCAACGAACCATGCTAGCGCAGCTGGGGGAAAGGGTGTGGCCTGGGATGTGGAAAAGCCAAGTGAGGGTCACCGCGGGGGCTTGGACTGGGACAACTACGTTGGTGTCTGTTCTCCAGGACGGCCTCCACAATTACTCTGGTTTCTCTTCAAAGCGTATAAGTCTTTCGCCTTTTACTAAAGACTTCCGTGGAGAGGAACACCTACGAGTTCAACCTATTTTTGGTAGGCTTGGCCATTTGGCTGAGCATTCTGAGTTTGTGAAAGACAAGAAAAGAGCAGTCATTTGCACGTGGGCGGTCCAAGCTACGCAGCGCCTCTGTTACGCCAGGTCAAAAGAGCCGCACCAAGACCTGCGGCGACTGCGCAACGAGTCCGGCCCCCGCAGCAAACGTTAGGTGTCATCGCTTCTCGGCCTTTTGGCTAAGATCAAGTGTAGTATCTGTTCTTATCAGTTTAATATCTGATACGTCCCCTATACGGGGACTATATATTAAATGGATTTTTAGCATTGGGAGCTGAAAGAGGGGCTTGCCCCATTCGCTCCACGCATCGACCCGGTATTGCAGTGCCTCCGGGAACGGTGCACCCATCTCCTGACTTGTGGAAAAACAAACAAAGACGCATCTGGAAACCACAACAAATGGTTTCAATTGAGGGGAGAAACTGTAGCACATCAGCAGCGGATCTTTTTTGGACTCAATGCCAAAGAAGCTAAAGGTGACAAATTGAACTTGCCTTGGCTCTGGAGCGTGGCACGCAGAGGGAGGCTCACTGCAAGGGGCAGAGATATTTCGAGCCCAAAGGAAGGACACGCTCTGGGGAGGACATCGGCACCAGAAAGTCTTTCCTGGAGCAAAGAAGCCGCCACACATGCAAGCTGTAGCCACGTTGTCTTTGACCTTTTCTTCAACACTATAATCAGGGGAGAGCGCGAACGCAGTCCCCCACTACCACAAATTATGCAGTCGAGATTCTCACATTTGGGGAATTCGCAGCGGTCAGCATAGCCGAGGTGCAATGGCCGAGCCTCGCCCTGGGTGAACCACCTTGGTGATCATGGTATCTCCCCTGCCAGGTAAGTATGAGTTGGACGGGTCAGAGGCAGGGCAGTCTTGCAACGACAAAGGACACGGCGTGGCGGTTCCTGCCTCTTAGCCGGCCAAAGCAGCCCATCAACCACATGTAACCCTAAGCCTTAAAGTTAGATCAGGCTTGAAATAGACATAGGTTCCAATCGGGGGCACAAAGTGCAGCACAGCAGCAGGGGTCTTTTTTGGACTCAATGCCAAGAAGCCAAAGGCGAGAGCCACGAACCATGCTAGCGCAGCTTCTGTCTGCATTTTCGGCCCATTTAAACCCAGTGTTTTGCTCCCTTTGAGCTCTACGCGTTCTGCTACCATAATACAAAGTTGACCCTTGCTCAGATGCTTGGGAATAACCCCCAGATGCAGGGCAGTATTGTGTTATTTCGATAGCACATATAATAAAATTGGTACGATACAGAGAAGATTAGCATGGCCCCTGCGCAAGGATGACACGCAAATTCGTGAAGCGTTCCTCATTGCCAATTTGTAATGATTTTTCCAACATAAATCCCGATTCCTATCAAGCAGAGGTGGAATAAGTACTCAGAACTTCCAGTTAAGTAAAAGTGAGGTTGCTTCTCTTGTTTTACACAGTATTTTGTGTTTTTGTCCAATCGGGGGCACAAACTGCAGCACAGCAGCAGGGGTCTTTTTTGGACTCAATGCCTATAGTCACTCAATAGCTTTACTCTCTAATTGTGTGCTAGTACAGATTCCAAACAACAGTGAAGATATGTTGCATTTGCAGAGAATGGGAACCTAGTTTTCCTCTTTGCTTACAAAGATTCTACCACTCATCTGCCCACATTCACAAGACACCTTAACTACCACTACGCTGGCGAGGTCAACAGCACGGTCAACAAGGTGGATTTTTCAAAAGATATGCTATATGCTCTAAGTCATTTAAGAAGGGATACAGTCCATCGGTCATCACTTAAAGTGATTTGATGTCGAGCATCTCACTGAGTTCTCAAATCAATGGGAGTCGGCACGGAGAACATCCCTCTTTACTTGTACACTCCAAAGACCTGTGTGTTTGCTGTAGCAGAGTCCAAGTGGTGTAGGCATTATACTTTATTTTCAGACAACAAAGAACTGTCTATTGCATTGGCCGGGAATCGGAACCGGGTCTCCCACGTGGCAGGTGAGAATTCTACCACTGAACCACCAATGCTGAATTATAAAGCCAAGCCACCATACGGCAGTTGAGGCGAAAAGTTCAGCCAACAAAGACTGTTTTCCAAGCAACCACGCTTCTATATTTCATTATAAGCTTTATATCCGTAAATACATTCTAGTGTTCCTCCCTTAAATGGATTTGATGTTTAGCATCAAACTAGTGTTTTCTAATGCCGCGGAGTCAGCACGTATAACATGCCACACAACGCAAGCGTATTACTAAAGAGATAGGTTCCAATCGGGGGCACAAAGTGCAGCACAGCAGCAGGGGTCTTTTTTGGACTCAATGCCAAAGAAGCCACAGGTGAGAGCAACGAACCATGCTAGCGCAGCTGGGGGAAAGGGTGTGGCCTGGGATGTGGAAAAGCCAAGTGAGGGTCACCGCGGGGGCTTGGACTGGGACAACTACGTTGGTGTCTGTTCTCCAGGATGGCCTCCACAATTACTCTGGTTTCTCTTCAAAGCGTATAAGTCTTTCGCCTTTTACTAAAGACTTCCGTGGAGAGGAACACCTACGAGTTCAACCTATTTTTGGTAGGCTTGGCCATTTGGCTGAGCATTCTGAGTTTGTGAAAGACAAGAAAAGAGCAGTCATTTGCACGTGGGCGGTCCAAGCTACGCAGCGCCTCTGTTACGCCAGGTCAAAAGAGCCGCACCAAGACCTGCGGCGACTGCGCAACGAGTCCGGCCCCCGCAGCAAACGTTAGGTGTCATCGCTTCTCGGCCTTTTGGCTAAGATCAAGTGTAGTATCTGTTCTTATCAGTTTAATATCTGATACGTCCCCTATACGGGGACTATATATTAAATGGATTTTTAGCATTGGGAGCTGAAAGAGGGGCTTGCCCCATTCGCTCCACGCATCGACCCGGTATTGCAGTGCCTCCGGGAACGGTGCACCCATCTCCTGACTTGTGGAAAAACAAACAAAGACGCATCTGGAAACCACAACAAATGGTTTCAATTGAGGGGAGAAACTGTAGCACATCAGCAGCGGATCTTTTTTGGACTCAATGCCAAAGAAGCTAAAGGTGACAAATTGAACTTGCCTTGGCTCTGGAGCGTGGCACGCAGAGGGAGGCTCACTGCAAGGGGCAGAGATATTTCGAGCCCAAAGGAAGGACACGCTCTGGGGAGGACATCGGCACCAGAAAGTCTTTCCTGGAGCAAAGAAGCCGCCACACATGCAAGCTGTAGCCACGTTGTCTTTGACCTTTTGTTCAACACTATAATCAGGGGAGAGCGCGAACGCAGTCCCCCACTACCACAAATTATGCAGTCGAGATTCTCACATTTGGGGAATTCGCAGCGGTCAGCATAGCCGGGGTGCAATGGCCGAGCCTCGCCCTGGGTGAACCACCTTGGTGATCATGGTATGTCCCCTGCCAGGTAAGTATGAGTTGGACGGGTCAGAGGCAGGGCAGTCTTGCAACGACAAAGGACACGGCGTGGCGGTTCCTGCCTCTTAGCCGGCCAAAGCAGCCCATCAACCACATGTAACCCTAAGCCTTAAAGACAGATCAGGCTTGAAATAGACATAGGTTCCAATCGGGGGCACAAAGTGCAGCACAGCAGCAGGGGTCTTTTTTGGACTCAATGCCAAGAAGCCAAAGGCGAGAGCCACGAACCATGCTAGCGCAGCTTCTGTCTGCATTTTCGGCCCATTTAAACCCAGTGTTTTGCTCCCTTTGAGCTCTACGCGTTCTGCTACCATAATACAAAGTTGACCCTTGCTCAGATGCTTGGGAATAACCCCCAGATGCAGGGCAGTATTGTGTTATTTCGATAGCACATACAATAAAATTGGTACGATACAGAGAAGATTAGCATGGCCCCTGCGCAAGGATGACACGCAAATTCGTGAAGCGTTCCTCATTGCCAATTTGTAATGATTTTTCCAACATAAATCCCAATTCCTATCAAGCAGAGGTGGAATAAGTACTCAGAACTTCCAGTTAAGTAAAAGTGAGGTTGCTTCTCTTGTTTTACACAGTATTTTGTGTTTTTGTCCAATCGGGGGCACAAACTGCAGCACAGCAGCAGGGGTCTTTTTTGGACTCAATGCCTATAGTCACTGTTGGAGATTGGAGGATGTTGAGAACCAACCTCGTCTCCGCGTGTCGTTTGCTAAGCTGGGTGAGTTCGTAGAGAAGGAAGGGATTAAGAAACACCAGAATACAAGTTAAACAATAATCTTGCTTTAATGATATACAGCAACAGTCCAAATTACACATACAAACACAAAGACAAAGGAAGTACTTCCTGCTCTACTTCCGTCCTACCCTCCTAGTCAGCCTGAAGAAAAAGAGAATGAACCCCGAGAAAACACAGTGTTTCATACTAAAAACACAGGAGGGGGTGTGAGCGGGCTTTTCCCCCGAGGTCATCTTATTGGCAGAGACCCAGACATGGCCTGTCGTACCCAATCAGTGCGACACAGCAGAAGAAACCCGGAAACAAAAAGTCTCATTCAGTTTGACGAAGACCAGACACCTTTTGGTGTCTGGTACGAACCTGCTCTAAACAACAAGTTTCCTTATCTATTTCACATCTTGCAGCCAGCACACACACATCTCCTTTATGGCCCTTGGTCCCTGAGTCCCTCTTCCCGCCTCCTGACTGCCACACACAAGTTAAAAGTATGTTTTAAGATATAGTTGTTATAGTTGGCTAAATATACGTAATACATATTAATTACTTTCATATCAATAACAACGAGGAACACATTACCTATGCTCTTAAGCGGTATTAGAGATGCTTTTCAAATAGTCAAACTTCTCACAGGCTTACCTATGGCCCTTCCATTTGTTTGAGCTATTGTTCACATCTTTACTTCAAATAAAAGGTTTCACATTGTATATTTCCAGCTTCCTTTACACATACTGCTATTATTAACACAAAGTAACTAACCACACACCTCTATTGAAAACAAGTCGATTCCCCTGACAATTGACATGCTGAAACCTCCTGGAATGTGCTACCCTCCTCCAGCTCTCTCGTCCCTATCATAAAACTGCTTCCATTTCATATAGAGTAATAAAAGATGTTTAAGCTAATTTCTCCACAATGTTTGTAGCCATTTAGTACCCACACATGAAAGAATAAGAACAGAGGTATAGTTGACCAGTAATCATGTAGCATTTATATTTACTTCAATGAAAACACATACACATCTGCTACAAGATTGTGCCATGCACCCATCCTTCTTTTACGAGGGAAGCATTCCAGCGTCTGGCACTATTCCCAAATATGGAGATCTCCTGCTCCCATCCTTCTCTTAAACACACAGAATTCACCTCAATATATTGGGAGAGGAAAAGATACTTTGTCCCTTCAAATTTAACACACATGAACATATATAAGGTGACACCAAAATGAATATACCAGATTTTACTTTCCTGTCATACCCCGTTACTTTAATCCTTCAAATAATTCAAATAATCCTTCAATTTCCCCCTTTTGGTCTCGCATTAACGAGACCAACACACATAAGATATTTGAAACAAAACTACTGCCCTTCTTTAATACTGTGTCTGTCCCCCTTCCTTAAACCTTTGAGAACAGAAAACAACCTCCAATGACAGTTAAGAAAGACCAAACTATGTTAAAAAATTGTGTCCTTGTTTGCCGAATCATCATACTCGTCCTCTCCCTCCGCATATGCCAACAAGGGCATTTGGTACAGTGGGGGAGTAGCAGCTTTTCCTTCAACGGTGGAAATGATGAGTTTGACACACAAGGAGCGGATGCACGGCACACAACAACAACCACATGTTATTAAAATGGCCACAAAAGTAGCTACAGAAACAAAGAGAGACATTATTAAACCTTTCCATTGACCAAACATGTTAGCGAACCACTCCTCTAAGAAATTTTGTACCCCTGATTGTTCATGCATAGTTTTAGATAGGGTGCGAAGGCCTTCCAAAGCCCTTGTGACGGAACCGTCTGGAGCCGTGTTATTGGGAATAAATGTGCAGCACATCTCCCCAAACATTGCACAAACTCCACCCTTCTCTGCAAGAAGCATATCCAACGCCATCCTATTTTGCACAGCCATAAGGGATGTTGGACCCAATTGTTCAGCCAGGCCCTCTACCGCGTCCCTAGTGAGATTGGCCAATCGGAGTATGTTGTAATGTACATAGTTGATCCTTTCTACATTTTTGATAGGGGTCACAGGGAAGAAGGCAGAGATAATTGGCAAACTTTCAAACCCTGCAGCTATTTGATCAGCTAGTTTGTATTCGTTAGGGACCCCTCGTGGGATTCCGATGGAATCGATGTAGGTGGGAGAGTCGACAGACAAATCGAAGGAGCCCGGGGCGTGGCGTTTGGACAGCGCGTGTCTCCTACGTCGAGTGATTAGGTTGGTATTAAGTGTGTCTTTAGGGTCCGTGAGCCCCAGTTTTTTGCCTAATAACATTAGGGGTGCCTGGAGGCGCACCATAGCACACAATCCTACAGATAGTTCGGGAATACGGGTGAACAGGCGGTGACCCCCACAATAATAGTAGAGCCCAGCTCTGGCCCAATGTCCTATATTAGTGCTAGACATGGTGAGGTTACACCAATCCGTAGAGACATTTCCTAGGTCAAAACGTGGGGACTTTTCAACCATGGAAAAACATGTGTACCCACCGGCGCCTATGTCAGGCGTAAATGGGCCTGTCCTAGTGTCATTATCAATTGGAGGGAAAAGTTTGGCTAGGGTGGTACAGTTAGGAGGGCTGGCCATCCTAGTCAGTTGTAACATACAGTTGTACCCCCAGGTATCTGTGGGAAACAGGGGCGCAGGGTCAGTGACTAATTGCGGGCGGGCCGTAGCACAGGCTAGGCAATCCCCTGCCATTTGTTCTTGGGCTGTTTGGGCAACCCATTTTAACCATAGGTTGTCATCTGTGTATCCTGTGGCCATTTGGATGACGTCTAGAGGTTGAAGTTGGCTATAATCCCCCGTGCATTTATCCGTACATGTAATTTTAGACAGGTATTTAATATTAGATGCTGCCCGAGGAAGGTTTCGTTCCACCTTAGGTTTAACTTTAATTTCGAAGAGGCCTTGTGGCGAACCCCCCCCTGCATGTACCGCGAGGACATAAAGTCCAGCGTCGGAGAGCACTACATTTTTTAGCGTTATGCGTACGGGATTACAAAACCTGACAACGCATGGGACGTTTGGGTTTCTCCTAATCACTTTCATTCTATGTTTGAGGGATCTAACGATTTCCGCCGATCGGTAAGGTGGCATGTATCCCCAGTCATCAGGACCCGAATTTGCTAGGACACCGGACCAGGACTCGCAGGTGCACCCGTATGTGTATTTGACGGACACAGAAGGGTCGCCTTTGGTCCTGTATGTACTGCCTCTGTAAATGTAAGGACCACCTTTAACCGTATCTGTGACGGTTTTGTTACATACCGCAGGGGCTAAGCAGACATATTTGGCTAGGTAGGAATAGGTACGGTCGAGGCTTCTGCAGGGGGCAATTTTGCACAAGTCGAGTTGTATTATTCCATCACTACCTGCATGGAGAGTGAAGGTTTGTCTAGGAGACATTGGGGTAACTACTGTCTCATAATGGCTCCGTTTGACTCTAGTTACGGATTCATTTGGCGGAGGAGTGGAGTCTGGGTGGTCAATGGAATCACATGAGATTAAAATAATGGTAACAATCACAGTAGAAACCAGGGCTAATCCTGCCAACCATTTCCAGTTACCATACATAGTTATACTGTGAGCTCCAACCCTTCTAGTGTCAGTATACGTCTATTCTAACCCCCAAGTTATTAAAAAAATGCGGTGAACCACTGGGTCACTCAACCATGATTTTAAAGGTTACAATGTACATACAGCAGGGCGAACAAGTAGATTATTACTCCTAACACTAGTAGTGACCAACAGGTTATCAGGAAATTCAGGGCTCCTTCAGACATTTTCTATTGTTCTCTGAGAGGTTTTGGTCCCTGTGTCAGTATCACATGAGGTAAAAAGAAAGACAAATCCCTTGAATATAGATTTTTTTTTTTTTTTTTTTTTGTAGAAAACAACTCCCTAAATTTGGGTTTATAAATGGAGTCTTCTTATAGGTTAATAAATGACTTTAACCTGTGGATTAAGATACCACTTCCCTCAAAAAATGGGTTATTAAAAGAACTTTACACTGTGGGTTAAGATACCACTTCCCTCAAAAAATGGGTTATTAAAAGACTTTAAACTGTGGGTTAAGATACCACTTCCCTCAAAAAATGGGTTATTAAAAGAGGTGCTATGTGTAGCTTATAGCAACCTGATCAGAGGGGAGCAGGTGCCTCTGTCTTCCCGTGAAGTCCTGTGTCTTCGTGCTCCGGCCCGCTGATGGCGACTTCTGGGCTGTCGGTTGTAGGGATGTCCTTGTTGTCCTTCTCCTCCAGTCCGCTGATGCCTGCTTCCAAGTCGTCTGCTGTAGGGATGTCCGCGAGGTCCTTCTCCTCCAGCCCGCTGATGCCTGCTTCCAAGTCGTCTGCTGTAGGGATGTCCGCGTTGATGAGAGCCAGGTCCGTCCGGATGTCGTCGAGGGTCCTTCCAGGTGATTTCCCCGCTGCACACTGGCTCCAGTGGTACCAGATGTCCCCCTTTCCTTCTAGGCGGACAGCATGGGATGTCCGCTGGGTCACTCTGTAGGGGCCGGTGAACCTGGGGTTGAGCCACTTGGGCCGGATGACCTTCAGCCAGACGAACTCCGCTGTGTTGGCCTCGTGTTTTTCGGGTCCCCCTTTGGCATCAGCAACCTGTGTGGAAAATCCTGACACCAATCCCTTAAGCTGCTGGAAATAAGGTTTCGGACTCAGGACCTCTACTTCCTTTCCTACACTCAAGGCTCCTGGGCCAGGAAACTGATGGCCATGTGTCAGCTCAAATGGGGAGAAGCCTGTCCCTTTGTTTATAGAGCTCCTAATTGACATGAGAGCCAGAGGCAAGGCCTCTAACCATTTCATGCCTGTCTCCTCACATGCTTTGCTGAGTTTCTGTTTGATGTTCTGGTTCATCCTTTCTACCTTTCCCTGAGATTGGGGGTGATAGACAGCTCCAAAACTGTGTCTTAGTCCTAAAGACTGTTCTACTGTGCGTAGGTCGTGGTTCTTGAAATGGCTGCCATTGTCTGACCTCACTTTCCTAGGAAACCCATGTAGTGGAATGTAATGAGTGACTAAGAACTTGATCACTGAGTCTGCATCTTCTCTCCTGCATGGCATAGCTTCTGGCCAACCTGTGTATGCATCGACTACAACTAGTAAGTATCTGAACCCTCTTACTTTGTCAATCATGTCAGTGTAGTCAATTATGATTTCTTCTCCTGCCATCTTAGGTAAAGGAAACTTTCCCTGGTGCGGTTTTACAGTGGCTCTGATGTTATGGGTTAAGCAAATTACACATTCCTCTAGGTAATTAGCTATCATGTCAGGTAGGTAGGGGTGCCACCAGTGAGTCAGGTGTCTGTTCATTTGAGTTTTGCCGCAATGTGTTGGGCCGTGTGCTTCTTTAAGCATTGATCTTATCCATCCTGGGGGTATCACTGGTCTCCCATCTGGGGAGTACCATATCCCGTCTTTGTTGGTAGCTCCTCTGTCTAACCATACTGTCTTGTCTTGAGGAGACCCTGTTGCTTGAGCTTCTTTAAGAGTATCATCTGTTACTGCGGGCAGTAAGTCAGCAGATTTTAAGACCAGCATTTGAAACTGGGGTATATACCCTGCTCTGGCTTTAGCTGCCTTGTCTGCTGCATTGTTACCCCAAGCCAAATAGTTGTCCACCGTGCTGTGACCTTTACATTTAAGTAAAGCTAGTTTGTTGGGTAACATTACTGCTTCTGCAAGCCTTTTGATCTGTTTCTCGTGTTTGATGGGAGTATTGGTGGATGTTACAAATCCTGCTCGCATCCATTGGCGCATCTCCACATGTATGACACCATGAACATATGCTGAATCTGTATAGATGTTTACATCTTTTCCCTTTGATAGCTCTAATGCTGCAATGACTCCCATTACTTCTGCCAACTGTGCTGAGACTTTCCCTGTTACTTCTCCTGTTGATCTTTCTTCAAACTCTCCCTCAGCTTTTTGACTCACGACTGCGTAGGCCGCTTGGAGCCCTTTGGTGGGGTGTCTAAAACAACAGCCGTCTGTGAACAGGTTTTCTGCATGTGGCATAGGCTCGTCTCTGAGATCTATTCTTAGCTTCACATCCTGGATGATTCTTTCCTCACACCTATGGGGTTCTCCGCTGCCAATGGTGTCTGCGCTGTTAACTCCTTCATGTGTGTAGGTGATGTGTGCTTGCGTCAGAGTTTTCTCTAACCTGGTCTGTCTTGTGGAAGTCATTGTGAATGCACTTGAGTTCACAAAAGAGACAATGCTATGTGTTGTCAGTACTGTCAAAGGGTGTCTCATCACAATGTGTGAAATTTTGTTTAAGATACGTGCTGTACCTGCTGCATGTCTTGTGCATGGAGGTTCCCTGTTCTCCACTCTGTCCAGTGTGACACTAATGTACATCAGTATTGACCTACATCCCCCCTTTTTCTGAAATAGAACACCATTTACTGTGTTCTCATTTTCAGAAACATCAAGGAAAAATGGCAATGCATAGGATGCAGAGGCGAGAGAGGTGACCTGGGACATGGATTGTTTGAGAGAAATGAACGCAGCTTCTGCAGCTTGTGTCCAGTCCAGTGTGACAGTGAGATTGCGCATGCCTTTCTCATTGATCAGTGTCCTCAGTACAGCTGTTCTTGGGTTATACTCTGGGATATAGTGTCTGCTGTAGCCTGTGAGACCCAGAAAAGATAACATGTCTTTGACTGTCCTGGGTTTTGGGTGATGCAATATAACCTCCTGATGTGTTGCTGACATGCCCGTACCTGCTGGAGAGATAACTCTGCCCAAAAATGTCACCTCTTTACGGGTGCATTGTAGCTTTTTCTTGGAGACCTTGAACCCTGTTGCCTGGAGGCGAACCAGTAGGTTCCTGGTGGCCTCTAAACAAGAGGCTGCGGAGGGTGCTGCAATGAGAAGGTCATCTACATACTGGATCAACACCACCCCCTCTGGTAATGAAACGCCATCTAGCTGTTCCCTGAGTATTTTGTTAAATATTCCTGGAGACAGACTGAAGCCTTGGGGCAGTCTCGTGTACTGTAGTTTCTCCCCTCCCATTGTAAATGAAAAAATAGGCCTCATCTTCTCCGCCAGGGGTATGCAGAAGAAAGCGTTGGCCAGATCAATACAGGTGAACCAGGTATGTTCAGGTGTGATATTACAAATAGCTGTGTATGGGTTAGGCACTGGTACCAGAGCTGTAGTTGTAATAGCATTAATGGTCCTTAAATCATGAGCCATTCTGTACTCCCCGCTAGGTTTTGATACCGGGAGTATTGGAGTGTTCCACTCGCTTTGTGAGGGTTCCAACACCCCTGCTCTCTTCAGACCCTCAACTGCCTTGCTGATTCCCCCTTTGGCCTGTGGTTTAACAGGGTACTGTGGTTGATATACAGGCATAGTGCTACTCACTTCAAATGTTATTGGTGCAGCCTTTGAGCAGAAACCTACGTCATGAGAGTCAGATGCCCACAGGTCAGGTGGGAGGTCACGCAACATGTCTTCAGTAAATGAATGGTCAGTCTTTTCTCTACCGTGATGTCTCTCCACTTCGTGTCTCTCCATGAAGATGCATTCTTGTGTGCAGATTTTTAGAGCATAAGCCTTGTGTGAGGGAGAGTACGTGAGTGCTGCTATTTGTGTTGGTTCCCAATCCTCGACTTCTAGCAGTGTCTTTACCATAGGACCAAGTTCCCTGGCTTCATAGCCCCTCCTGATAGCTAATGAAATGTGTGGTGTGGCCTCAGCTGACATACGGTACCAATAGAGTTGCTCATCAGTGAGTTCAACAGATGCAGCCACCCCCGCTTGACCCATAAATAAATTGGTTGTGGCTACGTCCCAAACGGACATAGCCACCTCTGCGTCATACGCATATGCATAACTTTGGTCGTCCATTCTATCATAATTCAGCGTCAGATGGGGAGGATCTGGAGGGGAACCATAAGGCCTGAGGAGGTTAATCCACGGCTTCCATTGTTGAAAAATGGAAAACAGTCCTGGCGTGTCGTCCTGGGGCCGGTCGAGCAACCCCCAGTATATAGTGGCCTGCTGAGTTGCTTCTGCTGCATTGGATTGGGCCAACATCATTTGAGAAGCTGACTTTATGGTTGACAGTGAACAATTGAGGCGAGTGCCATTTGGGAATGATATTATTAGTCCGTCGGGGGAACAGAGGATTGAGGCGTTAGCTTTGATAAGAACATCCCGCCCCATGAGGTTAGCCGGACTTTGGGGTGCCAAAATGTACTGATGAAGAAATAGCTGGCCCGCTATTCTGGTGGGTAATGGCGTAGTGAGCGGCACCTGCTCTATTCCTCCCGAAAACCCTATGACTGAGACCGTATTACTGGACTTGGATGTGTTAAAAACGGGGGAGTTGATAGTTGAATATCGAGCTCCTGAATCAACAAGGAACGGTAATTTCGCGTGTTCTACAGTCATGTCCATGTAAGGGTCCGCCAGGCCCGTACATTCAGGGTTCCCTGGGCGACCTCATTGTGGTGGGTAACAGTCTTGTTCGTACTGGACAAACTGGCCATAGGGAGCAGCCATCATATTTGGTGCAACGTGACCCTGGTCTTGGTGTTGGGCCTGTGGGGCTGCCTCATGGGGTTTCTGGACATACTGCATATCTGCTCTGTTCCCTTGTCCATGCCCTCTCTGTCCCCCTTGTCCCCGCCCTTCCTGTGGAGGGGTTCCCGTCGGGCACATCTTGTACCAGTGGCCGGTCTGTCCACAGATGAAACACCCCCTCTTTTGATATTGGTACATTCCCGGAGCTGTTTGAAACCCTCCTCTACCCCTAGGCCTGCCTCTGAACCCGCCCCTCTGTTGCTGAAAACCATTATTGTAGCCGTATTGGGGCTGGTTATAGAATGGACCTTGGTTGGGAAAACCCCCATTTGGGTTTTGCGGCCCCGGTGCCTGGTCTGCCGGCGCCACAGGATGAACAATCAGCTGTTTGGCACTTTTCTTCTCATTTTGAACTGTTTTACGGGCTATTTCTAGCTGAGCACGGAGTAGTTGCACTCTTAACTCTTCTTCCTCAGTTTTATTCTTTGTAAGTTGTTTGTTAAATTTTCCTACATGATGGCCCAGATGACGCTCCCATGTCTGCGTGTTTAGTAGATCAACTTCTGGGTTGTCCTCCATAAGAGCTTTAATCTCGGCAGGTACTGCTGCCAATATGGCTTTACGGAACATCTGCATATGTTGGTCACTATTTTCTGGACTACAATCAGTAGCTACTATGTATTGTTGGCGTGACCTGAGCAACATGGTTGCTGCGGCCTCCCCTGGTGTGAACGTGAAAGAGAGTGAGCCGTAACCTCCTCCCGTCTGTGGGAAATGTGCTCTCATTGCCAAGCTCAGCAAGCTGTGTATGTTGTTGGAAGAGATAGGCTGGTTATCGTTCATTGTTACTGTTCCTGATCTCTCCTCAACTCTCTTTACGTCATGGCTGGAAGTCTGTTGTGCTAATATCCTCCTGAAATCACCAAGGCAGATTGTTTGTCCTACTGACATATCAGCAAACTTTCTCATCCAATGTCTCCCTCCCTCAGTAGGTAGCGGCATTTTGTCAACCAGTGCATGCACATCCCCTAGTGAGAAAGGGTGGTAAGCGGTATTCCCATTGGGGAGCGCAACCAAAGGAGCCTGTAATACTGGACCCATAAAGGGAAGAGGTGTGTTGTCCTCTGAGGTGTGTTGGGATCTCAAAGTCATACGGGGAAGTGCAAGGACCTGTGTAGCAGTCAGTTCAGTGATTGTTCCTGTCATATTTATGTACTTAACCTTGCTCTTGCACATCCTGCCGTTGACATCTCCCTGTTTTGCTCCAGAGGAACACTCACCACTCTCATCCCCCGATGCCCCTCCCTTGCTGGTGGAGTAATGGCCTGTTTGTGCCTGCCGTTCTTGGAACGGCAGGTCCCTCAAACTGCCCTCGCCCTCGGAAGAACTTTCACTGTACCCTTCCCCACCTGCTTGTTGTTGGCTACCGCCCTCCTGGCCTTTATTCATGCTGTCCTGATGTACTTGTTCTATTTCTTCCTTCTCTCTTCTCAATGATTCTTCCGCTTCCTGACAACAGACCCCCTCCCCATCCTGATGGTCCGCACCACCATAAGCTCTTTCCCTCTCCTCATATTTTTCTACAATGGCGATCAATTCTTCCGGTGTGGGGCTGCTCTCGCCCCTTGTAATGGAGGTCTTCCTTAAAGGAGTTAGCGAAACATTACCCACTATTTTAAAGTTACCCCCCCTTACACCTGCTTGTTCTTGGGCTGACCCAGAGCCCACTTTTTTCAGTGGCATTTGTAGACTATACCTGGGGGGTGCGTTCGGGACAGGGGAAGAGTAAGGAGGCGGTTGTGTAGATACACTGGATAAATCCGGATAAATCAGGGGGGATTGAATTGAGACCCCCTGATCCCCTACATTTCCTGTCTGAGACCCCTCTCCTGAACTAGCCTTTCTTGCAGTGCACCCGTTATTTACAGCACTGCTGAGATTTCGTCTCCTCCTGTCTGAGGCCGAGGTGTCCTTTTGAGTCATATCCCTATAAAATGCGATACGTTCTGCAACATATTGATGTATGTCGTCATCTGTGGGTGGTGGTGTCAGCACGCATGCGTCCCTACTGTCCTGGGGGAACAGGAGAGTGCCAACGTCACTAGAGCGTTGAAACTCCCCCCCCTTTGTTTGGGCTGCTACCATGACTGGGGGATTGTTGACTGGGGGGCGAAGCACAATCATCCCCTTCCCGACAATTGCTGCGTTGTGGCAAATCCTCCTTAATTTATCAACCGCCTCTTTCTCTTCCTTTAGTTTCTGACGGGCAAAAAATCCGGGCTTCTGCTCGTTTAGGTTACCCAGTTTCTTTACCAGCTGTCGCTCATACTGATTCAGAGCTGAGCCTAAATTACCTAGAGTGTCATCCCCTCCCACTCTATCTTCTTTTATCATTTTATCATGGAGGAACCTAAGGTCGGCACAAGCCTTCTTCTTGTCTCCCTGTTTTGTTCCACTTAAAATCAATCCCTCAATCTGTCCCCATTGTTCTTGGAAACTTCCGGGAATTGGGACGTCTAAATCACTTTTTTTGAACTGCCCTTCCATATTGACTTCGCGTGTATTTATCTGACTTGGTTAATATGTGTTCACTAGTAATTTGTGATATACAGGACAATGCTCGTCGTCACTCCTAATGTAGTAACTGTATTTATTTAACTGCCCTGGCTTTGTCTAGACGTGTAAATAGTTTGAGTGTATAAACACATTTATTTGAACTCCCCCTTGAGTGATAAATGCAGTAACAGAAAAGTACCAGTAAAGGAGTTATATAGGAGCAGCGGACTGGCTTATTGAAAGCCAGTTGAGTAGCACTCGAAATGTTTTGGCACTTATAAAACCTGATTAGTTAAATGATCCTGTCGTCTTTGATTGTATGTTCCTGGTGAAACGCAGTTATTGTGAGTTGCTTTGGATTAAAGCGTCTTCCAGGTGTAACGCAATATTGCAAGAGATACTACAAAATACGTCCAGCAGATGGAGCCAACAAACTATACTATTAAGCAATACTCGAACCGCTAGTCTGTCCTTTCTGTGCCACACCCTGTTTGCCACCAGATGGCGGCACCCGACCAGGAATGAGCTCCACCTCACTGAGGGGAGAAATGGTTTTGGAAGCAGCAGGCTTTTGCCTCTCTATCTGACCAGTAAATATTCACAGAAAAATTCCCCGTACAGTCTATTCAGCCTTTATTGTCCGATGTTTATTTCAACAAGTTTAGCAAGCCTCTCAGCGCGCTTCAACACCGTCTTTCAACGATGTGACGCTGACATGGAGGACCCCCAGGCTTTGCAGAACTTTTTATCGTGACGTTTGGCCTTATAGATTCAACCCCACAGGACAAAGGATTAATGAGGTCCGGTCACTTCAAAATTGTTTTTTGAAGGTTGCGTTACTCTCCTTTGGATCACTTATAACATAAATAACTAGTCCCCCGCCCCGTCGAGCTGTGGATCCGTTATTTTGAGTCAGTCTTATATGGAGACTTAATAAAACCTACTGACTACTCTTAGACAGTTTAACTGTGGGGACTCAAGACCGCCACTTCCAAGCCCGGGACTTCAATACCCTTCTGGCCTGTCGGAACTTGATATCCGATTTTAATTGTGGGGACTCTTAAACCTCCACTTCCAAGCCAGGGACTTTAATACCCTTCTGGCCTGCCGAAACTCAATATTCGGTTTTAACAACTAAAACACGCATTTGCACTGTTACTATAAAAAACACTGTAAACTTCGTCTGACAACCCTAAAATTTGGAATATAGTCAAATCACAGATTTCGAATTAAACTGGCATCTGTTTACCTGTTATTGTCAGAGCTCTGTTGTTAGTTGTCAGAAGAAGCCGAGATGTTTAGCCCTGGACTATTCCGTCCGCTTGCCGCTGGTGGTCCCTTCCCCGAAAACACCCCACTCAGAAACGTCGGGGTCACCACTTGTTGGAGATTGGAGGATGTTGAGAACCAACCTCGTCTCCGCGTGTCGTTTGCTAAGCTGGGTGAGTTCGTAGAGAAGGAAGGGATTAAGAAACACCAGAATACAAGTTAAACAATAATCTTGCTTTAATGATATACAGCAACAGTCCAAATTACACATACAAACACAAAGACAAAGGAAGTACTTCCTGCTCTACTTCCGTCCTACCCTCCTAGTCAGCCTGAAGAAAAAGAGAATGAACCCCGAGAAAACACAGTGTTTCATACTAAAAACACAGGAGGGGGTGTGAGCGGGCTTTTCCCCCGAGGTCATCTTATTGGCAGAGACCCAGACATGGCCTGTCGTACCCAATCAGTGCGACACAGCAGAAGAAACCCGGAAACAAAAAGTCTCATTCAGTTTGACGAAGACCAGACACCTTTTGGTGTCTGGTACGAACCTGCTCTAAACAACAAGTTTCCTTATCTTATTTCACATCTTGCAGCCAGCACACACACATCTCCTTTATGGCCCTTGGTCCCTGAGTCCCTCTTCCCGCCTCCTGACTGCCACACACAAGTTAAAAGTATGTTTTAAGATATAGTTGTTATAGTTGGCTAAATATACGTAATACATATTAATTACTTTCATATCAATAACAACGAGGAACACATTACCTATGCTCTTAAGCGGTATTAGAGATGCTTTTCAAATAGTCAAACTTCTCACAGGCTTACCTATGGCCCTTCCATTTGTTTGAGCTATTGTTCACATCTTTACTTCAAATAAAAGGTTTCACATTGTATATTTCCAGCTTCCTTTACACATACTGCTATTATTAACACAAAGTAACTAACCACACACCTCTATTGAAAACAAGTCGATTCCCCTGACAATTGACATGCTGAAACCTCCTGGAATGTGCTACCCTCCTCCAGCTCTCTCGTCCCTATCATAAAACTGCTTCCATTTCATATAGAGTAATAAAAGATGTTTAAGCTAATTTCTCCACAATGTTTGTAGCCATTTAGTACCCACACATGAAAGAATAAGAACAGAGGTATAGTTGACCAGTAATCATGTAGCATTTATATTTACTTCAATGAAAACACATACACATCTGCTACAAGATTGTGCCATGCACCCATCCTTCTTTTACGAGGGAAGCATTCCAGCGTCTGGCACTATTCCCAAATATGGAGATCTCCTGCTCCCATCCTTCTCTTAAACACACAGAATTCACCTCAATATATTGGGAGAGGAAAAGATACTTTGTCCCTTCAAATTTAACACACATGAACATATATAAGGTGACACCAAAATGAATATACCAGATTTTACTTTCCTGTCATACCCCGTTACTTTAATCCTTCAAATAATTCAAATAATCCTTCATCACTCAATAGCTTTACTCTCTAATTGTGTGCTAGTACAGATTCCAAACAACAGTGAAGATATGTTGCATTTGCAGAGAATGGGAACCTAGTTTTCCTCTTGGCTTACAAAGATTCTACCACTCATCTGCCCACATTCACAAGACACCTTAACTACCACTACGCTGGCGAGGTCAACAGCACGGTCAACAAGGTGGATTTTTCAAAAGATATGCTATATGCTCTAAGTCATTTAAGAAGGGATACAGTCCATCGGTCATCACTTAAAGTGATTTGATGTCGAGCATCTCACTGAGTTCTCAAATCAATGGGAGTCGGCACGGAGAACATCCCTCTTTACTTGTACACTCCAAAGACCTGTGTGTTTGCTGTAGCAGAGTCCAAGTGGTGTAGGCATTATACTTTATTTTCAGACAACAAAGAACTGTCTATTGCATTGGCCGGGAATCGGAACCGGGTCTCCCACGTGGCAGGTGAGAATTCTACCACTGAACCACCAATGCTGAATTATAAAGCCAAGCCACCATACGGCAGTTGAGGCGAAAAGTTCAGCCAACAAAGACTGTTTTCCAAGCAACCACGCTTCTATATTTCATTATAAGCTTTATATCCGTAAAGACATTCTAGTGTTCCTCCCTTAAATGGATTTGATGTTTAGCATCAAACTAGTGTTTTCTAATGCCGCGGAGTCAGCACGTATAACATGCCACACAACTCAAGCGTATTACTAAAGAGATAGGTTCCAATCGGGGGCACAAAGTGCAGCACAGCAGCAGGGGTCTTTTTTGGACTCAATGCCAAAGAAGCCACAGGTGAGAGCAACGAACCATGCTAGCGCAGCTGGGGGAAAGGGTGTGGCCTGGGATGTGGAAAAGCCAAGTGAGGGTCACCGCGGGGGCTTGGACTGGGACAACTACGTTGGTGTCTGTTCTCCAGGATGGCCTCCACAATTACTCTGGTTTCTCTTCAAAGCGTATAAGTCTTTCGCCTTTTACTAAAGACTTCCGTGGAGAGGAACACCTACGAGTTCAACCTATTTTTGGTAGGCTTGGCCATTTGGCTGAGCATTCTGAGTTTGTGAAAGACAAGAAAAGAGCAGTCATTTGCACGTGGGCGGTCCAAGCTACGCAGCGCCTCTGTTACGCCAGGTCAAAAGAGCCGCACCAAGACCTGCGGCGACTGCGCAACGAGTCCGGCCCCCGCAGCAAACGTTAGGTGTCATCGCTTCTCGGCCTTTTGGCTAAGATCAAGTGTAGTATCTGTTCTTATCAGTTTAATATCTGATACGTCCCCTATACGGGGACTATATATTAAATGGATTTTTAGCATTGGGAGCTGAAAGAGGGGCTTGCCCCATTCGCTCCACGCATCGACCCGGTATTGCAGTGCCTCCGGGGACGGTGCACCCATCTCCTGACTTGTGGAAAAACAAACAAAGACGCATCTGGAAACCACAACAAATGGTTTCAATTGAGGGGAGAAACTGTAGCACATCAGCAGCGGATCTTTTTTGGACTCAATGCCAAAGAAGCTAAAGGTGACAAATTGAACTTGCCTTGGCTCTGGAGCGTGGCACGCAGAGGGAGGCTCACTGCAAGGGGCAGAGATATTTCGAGCCCAAAGGAAGGACACGCTCTGGGGAGGACATCGGCACCAGAAAGTCTTTCCTGGAGCAAAGAAGCCGCCACACATGCAAGCTGTAGCCACGTTGTCTTTGACCTTTTCTTCAACACTATAATCAGGGGAGAGCGCGAACGCAGTCCCCCACTACCACAAATTATGCAGTCGAGATTCTCACATTTGGGGAATTCGCAGCGGTCAGCATAGCCGGGGTGCAATGGCCGAGCCTCGCCCTGGGTGAACCACCTTGGTGATCATGGTATCTCCCCTGCCAGGTAAGTATGAGTTGGACGGGTCAGAGGCAGGGCAGTCTTGCAACGACAAAGGACACGGCGTGGCGGTTCCTGCCTCTTAGCCGGCCAAAGCAGCCCATCAACCACATGTAACCCTAAGCCTTAAAGACAGATCAGGCTTGAAATAGACATAGGTTCCAATCGGGGGCACAAAGTGCAGCACAGCAGCAGGGGTCTTTTTTGGACTCAATGCCAAGAAGCCAAAGGCGAGAGCCACGAACCATGCTAGCGCAGCTTCTGTCTGCATTTTCGGCCCATTTAAACCCAGTGTTTTGCTCCCTTTGAGCTCTACGCGTTCTGCTACCATAATACAAAGTTGACCCTTGCTCAGATGCTTGGGAATAACCCCCAGATGCAGGGCAGTATTGTGTTATTTCGATAGCACATACAATAAAATTGGTACGATACAGAGAAGATTAGCATGGCCCCTGCGCAAGGATGACACGCAAATTCGTGAAGCGTTCCTCATTGCCAATTTGTAATGATTTTTCCAACATAAATCCCGATTCCTATCAAGCAGAGGTGGAATAAGTACTCAGAACTTCCAGTTAAGTAAAAGTGAGGTTGCTTCTCTTGTTTTACACAGTATTTTGTGTTTTTGTCCAATCGGGGGCACAAACTGCAGCACAGCAGCAGGGGTCTTTTTTGGACTCAATGCCTATAGTCACTCAATAGCTTTACTCTCTAATTGTGTGCTAGTACAGATTCCAAACATCAGGGAAGATATGTTGCATTTGCAGAGAATGGGAACCTAGTTTTCCTCTTTGCTTACAAAGATTCTACCACTCATCTGCCCACATTCACAAGACACCTTAACTACCACTACGCTGGCGAGGTCAACAGCACGGTCAACAAGGTGGATTTTTCAAAAGATATGCTATATGCTCTAAGTCATTTAAGAAGGGATACAGTCCATCGGTCATCACTTAAAGTGATTTGATGTCGAGCATCTCACTGAGTTCTCAAATCAATGGGAGTCGGCACGGAGAACATCCCTCTTTACTTGTACACTCCAAAGACCTGTGTGTTTGCTGTAGCAGAGTCCAAGTGGTGTAGGCATTATACTTTATTTTCAGACAACAAAGAACTGTCTATTGCATTGGCCGGGAATCGGAACCGGGTCTCCCACGTGGCAGGTGAGAATTCTACCACTGAACCACCAATGCTGAATTATAAAGCCAAGCCACCATACGGCAGTTGAGGCGAAAAGTTCAGCCAACAAAGACTGTTTTCCAAGCAACCACGCTTCTATATTTCATTATAAGCTTTATATCCGTAAAGACATTCTAGTGTTCCTCCCTTAAATGGATTTGATGTTTAGCATCAAACTAGTGTTTTCTAATGCCGCGGAGTCAGCACGTATAACATGCCACACAACTCAAGCGTATTACTAAAGAGATAGGTTCCAATCGGGGGCACAAAGTGCAGCACAGCAGCAGGGGTCTTTTTTGGACTCAATGCCAAAGAAACCACAGGTGAGAGCAACGAACCATGCTAGCGCAGCTGGGGGAAAGGGTGTGGCCTGGGATGTGGAAAAGCCAAGTGAGGGTCACCGCAGGGGCTTGGACTGGGACAACTACGTTGGTGTCTGTTCTCCAGGACGGCCTCCACAATTACTCTGGTTTCTCTTCAAAGCGTATAAGTCTTTCGCCTTTTACTAAAGACTTCCGTGGAGAGGAACACCTACGAGTTCAACCTATTTTTGGTAGGCTTGGCCATTTGGCTGAGCATTCTGAGTTTGTGAAAGACAAGAAAAGAGCAGTCATTTGCACGTGGGCGGTCCAAGCTACGCAGCGCCTCTGTTACGCCAGGTCAAAAGAGCCGCACCAAGACCTGCGGCGACTGCGCAACGAGTCCGGCCCCCGCAGCAAACGTTAGGTGTCATCGCTTCTCGGCCTTTTGGCTAAGATCAAGTGTAGTATCTGTTCTTATCAGTTTAATATCTGATACGTCCCCTATACGGGGACTATATATTAAATGGATTTTTAGCATTGGGAGCTGAAAGAGGGGCTTGCCCCATTCGCTCCACGCATCGACCCGGTATTGCAGTGCCTCCGGGAACGGTGCACCCATCTCCTGACTTGTGGAAAAACAAACAAAGACGCATCTGGAAACCACAACAAATGGTTTCAATTGAGGGGAGAAACTGTAGCACATCAGCAGCGGATCCTTTTTGGACTCAATGCCAAAGAAGCTAAAGGTGACAAATTGAACTTGCCTTGGCTCTGGAGCGTGGCACGCAGAGGGAGGCTCACTGCAAGGGGCAGAGATATTTCGAGCCCAAAGGAAGGACACGCTCTGGGGAGGACATCGGCACCAGAAAGTCTTTCCTGGAGCAAAGAAGCCGCCACACATGCAAGCTGTAGCCACGTTGTCTTTGACCTTTTCTTCAACACTATAATCAGGGGAGAGCGCGAACGCAGTCCCCCACTACCACAAATTATGCAGTCGAGATTCTCACATTTGGGGAATTCGCAGCGGTCAGCATAGCCGGGGTGCAATGGCCGAGCCTCGCCCTGGGTGAACCACCTTGGTGATCATGGTATCTCCCCTGCCAGGTAAGTATGAGTTGGACGGGTCAGAGGCAGGGCAGTCTTGCAACGACAAAGGACACGGCGTGGCGGTTCCTGCCTCTTAGCCGGCCAAAGCAGCCCATCAACCACATGTAACCCTAAGCCTTAAAGACAGATCAGGCTTGAAATAGACATAGGTTCCAATCGGGGGCACAAAGTGCAGCACAGCAGCAGGGGTCTTTTTTGGACTCAATGCCAAGAAGCCAAAGGCGAGAGCCACGAACCATGCTAGCGCAGCTTCTGTCTGCATTTTCGGCCCATTTAAACCCAGTGTTTTGCTCCCTTTGAGCTCTACGCGTTCTGCTACCATAATACAAAGTTGACCCTTGCTCAGATGCTTGGGAATAACCCCCAGATGCAGGGCAGTATTGTGTTATTTCGATAGCACATATAATAAAATTGGTACGATACAGAGAAGATTAGCATGGCCCCTGCGCAAGGATGACACGCAAATTCGTGAAGCGTTCCTCATTGCCAATTTGTAATGATTTTTCCAACATAAATCCCGATTCCTATCAAGCAGAGGTGGAAGAAGTACTCAGAACTTCCAGTTAAGTAAAAGTGAGGTTGCTTCTCTTGTTTTACACAGTATTTTGTGTTTTTGTCCAATCGGGGCCACAAACTGCAGCACAGCAGCAGGGTCTTTTTTGGACTCAATGCCTATAGTCACTCAATAGCTTTACTCTCTAATTGTGTGCTAGTACAGATTCCAAACAACAGTGAAGATATGTTGCATTTGCAGAGAATGGGAACCTAGTTTTCCTCTTGGCTTACAAAGATTCTACCACTCATCTGCCCACATTCACAAGACACCTTAACTACCACTACGCTGGCGAGGTCAACAGCACGGTCAACAAGGTGGATTTTTCAAAAGATATGCTATATGCTCTAAGTCATTTAAGAAGGGATACAGTCCATCGGTCATCACTTAAAGTGATTTGATGTCGAGCATCTCACTGAGTTCTCAAATCAATGGGAGTCGGCACGGAGAACATCCCTCTTTACTTGTACACTCCAAAGACCTGTGTGTTTGCTGTAGCAGAGTCCAAGTGGTGTAGGCATTATACTTTATTTTCAGACAACAAAGAACTGTCTATTGCATTGGCCGGGAATCGGACCCGGGTCTCCCACGTGGCAGGTGAGAATTCTACCACTGAACCACCAATGCTGAATTATAAAGCCAAGCCACCATACGGCAGTTGAGGCGAAAAGTTCAGCCAACAAAGACTGTTTTCCAAGCAACCACGCTTCTATATTTCATTATAAGCTCTATATCCGTAAAGACATTCTAGTGTTCCTCCCTTAAATGGATTTGATGTTTAGCATCAAACTAGTGTTTTCTAATGCCGCGGAGTCAGCACGTATAACATGCCACACAACTCAAGCGTATTACTAAAGAGATAGGTTCCAATCGGGGGCACACAGTGCAGCACAGCAGCAGGGGTCTTTTTTGGACTCAATGCCAAAGAAGCCACAGGTGAGAGCAACGAACCATGCTAGCGCAGCTGGGGGAAAGGGTGTGGCCTGGGATGTGGAAAAGCCAAGTGAGGGTCACCGCGGGGGCTTGGACTGGGACAACTACGTTGGTGTCTGTTCTCCAGGACGGCCTCCACAATTACTCTGGTTTCTCTTCAAAGCGTATAAGTCTTTCGCCTTTTACTAAAGACTTCCGTGGAGAGGAACACCTACGAGTTCAACCTATTTTTGGTAGGCTTGGCCATTTGGCTGAGCATTCTGAGTTTGTGAAAGACAAGAAAAGAGCAGTCATTCGCACGTGGGCGGTCCAAGCTACGCAGCGCCTCTGTTACGCCAGCTCAAAAGAGCCGCACCAAGACCTGCGGCGACTGCGCAACGAGTCCGGCCCCCGCAGCAAACGTTAGGTGTCATCGCTTCTCGGCCTTTTGGCTAAGATCTAGTGTAGTATCTGTTCTTATCATTTTTCCCAGGAAGGAAATTTTCGAACGACGAGGAGAAAGGAGCGATGGCCGGGAGGGCCGATGACGGACGGCCGATTCCAAGAGTTGGGCTGAGATTCACACTGCGCTTCCAGGCAGTTGTGGCGGAGGAAGATGTCTTGTCGAGGACGTGGTTCTGCAGGAAAGTCATCATGGAGCAGCTCCAACTGAAGGTCGATGCCATCTACTGCCTACAATGGAACCAGCAGGAGAGGGCTTTCGACGTCACCCTAAAGGACGAGCAAGTATACACAAAGGTTGCTATGGACTGTGTTGCTGCTGCTATGCTAAAACCGCTAGCCTGCTACAAGGTTTTAAATTTGGACAGACCAAATTTCAGGACGATCACGGTCCACATGTTCAATCCCTTTGTGACTGACAGAGCGCTGGCTGAGTTTTTGGGGCAGTATGGGGAAGTGCTAACTGCAGCAAGACATGTGAAGGACACCATGGGGATCTGGACAGGTCGAAGGCAGTTCCAGGTGCTTCTTAAATCTGAGCTGGAGAGTTGTGGCGGCCTCAAGCACCCGCCTGCCTCTTTCAGCCTGGGAGCAGATCGAGGGTACCTTTTCTACCCGCGGCAGCCAGCTTTCTGCAGGCGGTGCAGGCAATCAGGCCACGTGGAGGGAGGGTGCAATGGCGCCAGCTGCCGGTTTTGTGGTCAAGGGGGGCATGAAGCCAAAAACTGCACGGTGCCCAAGGCCTGCCATGGTTGCGGTGGGAAAGATCACCTCTACCGAAGCTGTCCTGGGCGGAGGAGGACGTTTGCAGAGGTAGCCTGGGCCAACAACGAGAGGGAAACTGCGTTCGAGGACCTTCTGGATGGATTTTTTCAGGACCAGGGGGCTGCTGTGTTTCCAGTGGGCATGGTGGAGACCGCGACAGTGGAGACCGCGACAGTGGAGCACGGACCAGGTGGCGGCCCGGGGACTGACAGTGAGGGCGTGGGCCAAAGCCTCTCGGGGGATAAGGACTCACCTGCAGCAGCCCCTGAGGGGGACAAGCCTGGGGCACGTAAAGGGTCGCAGGCTTTCGGAACAGAGGGTTCGGAAGAAAATGGAGACGGCACACAGGTTGGAGACAGCAAAAGGTCAAAGACTGAGGGGAAGAAGAGGAACAAGCGGCCCAAGGATGAAGTAGATGGGCAGCAGAAGGGGGAGGGACTGGTGAAGGACAGCGACCAGAAGAAGGGCAAAGTGGACACACGCCATGGTAACGGTGGAGGGATGATGGAGATGGAACCAGGGGGTGCAGGGGTAGAGTTCCCATCGGGGTTGCCACGGGACAGGGAGCTACCTATTGCACCACTACTGCCACTATCTCCCTTAGAGGAGGATGCGCACGGGGGTTTCGAGAGGCCTTCCACCTCTTTGAGCATGGTTCCCCCATCATGGGCCGATCAACTGGACATTCTCGCTCAGGACCTCTATGCAGAGTGAAATTTGAGTGAGTTATTATTACATTGTTAACATTTCATACTCATGGCAGATTATTTTGATGTTCTTACTTTGAATGTGAGAGGAATGAGGAACACTGTTAAAAGAAGGACTGTTTTTGAGTTTTTAGGCACTTTGCATGTAGCCATAGTTTTTTTGCAAAAGGTCCATCTTAGAGACATGGGAGATGTGGGAATGTTTTCAAGGGAGTGGACGAAGGGGGACTCAGTTTGGAGCGTAGGGGGCGTTCACTCTACGGGGGTTGGGATTTTGTTTTGTTTTAAGGAAATAAGGGTGGAAGAAGTCTTTGTAATTGACCAGGGCAGGGCAATAGGGGCAGACATTACATGGGGAACAAGGAAGCTGCGGGTCATTGTGGTCTATGGACCACAGTCGCCGGCAGAGCGGACTAACCTGTTTACATCAGTGGAGCCTTTCCTTGTGACCAATAGACAGGTAATTATAGGGGGGGATTTTAATGTTGAGCTGGGGAAGGGAGGGGACGCCAGCGATCAGCATATTTCACAACTCATGGTTAGATGCGGGTTGGTAGATGGGGGTAAGGTGGTCAAGCCACACATAGACAGCCCCACGTGGCGTAACTCAAGAGGCATGGCAAAACGGTTGGACTATTTGTTTTTTTCCAGGTCTTTAAACCTGAGCACGGGTAGGACCATCCCTGTTTTCTTTTCTGACCACGATGGCCTGCTGTTTCGAGTAGATTTGGATGCGCAAACTTTTGGGCCTGGTTACTGGCGCCTAAATGTCAGTGTTTTGGAGGAAAGGTTTTTCAACCAACAGTTCCCGTTGTTTTTTAAGGGAGTGTTGGGCCTCAAACCGCTGTGTCAGGGGATACTAGAGTGGTGGGAGGTAGCCAAGGACAGAATTAAGACCTTTTGCTTAGGCTATTGCAAAATGAAGGCAAGACGGTCAAAGAGGGAGGTGTCCCAGCTGCAGCGACTCCTAGAGCGTGAGTATGCAAAGGGGAACTGTGGTGCTACTATAAATCAGAATGTATGCGACTCTTTGAAAGCAAGGCTCAGACATGTCGCTGAAGGCAAGGCCCGGGCTTTCCTGGCGAGATCACGAGCAGAGTTCATTGAGCAGTCAGAAACATGTTCTGCTGCTTTTTTCAGCTCGGTACGGGCTAAAAAAGCAAGGCAGGTGGTGACAGGGATTAGGGACAGTCAGGGTATTGTAGTGACAGAAGATGGCCAGATGGTGAGGGTTGCTACAGATCATTTCAGGGACAGCTTCAAGGAGAAGGAGGTGGGAAGAGGAGATGATTTCCTGGAACTGCTGGAGCGCCAGGTTCCAGGGGACATCGTACAGGCTTTAGAGCTCCCACTAACGGTTTGCGAATTGGAGGGGGCGCTCAACAGAATGAATAAGGGTAAGGTTCCAGGAATTGATGGTTTACCTGTGGAATTTTTTGCAAAGTTTTGGAGCATACTAGGGCCAGTATTGTTGGAGGTGCTGACAGAGGTACTGCAGGTAGGAGAAATGAGCGGGTCATTTGCCACCGGGGTGATCTCCCTCCTGTATAAGAAGGGGGATCGCACTGAAATAGGTAACTGGCGACCTCTGACCATGCTGTGTGTGGACTATAAACTCTTGGCAAAAGTTCTCACCGACAGGCTAGGCGAAGCAATGCCCCATGTGGTTCATGTTGACCAGACATGTGCGGTGCCAGGGCGCTCAGCAAGATGGAACCTGCAGCTCCTAAGGGATGCTGTTGCTTGGGCAGAGGACAGAAACCTGCCACTCATGCTGGTTGCTCTTGACCAAACCAAGGCATTCGACAGGGTGCAGTGGAGTTTTATGTTCAGCATACTGGAGAGGCTAGGGTTTGGTAAAGGCTTTATAAGGTGGTTGCGCACATTATACATGGGCGTGGGGAGCAAGGTAGAAGTGAACGGACACCTAGGCGATTTTTTCCGGTTACACTCGGGGGTGAGACAAGGGTGCCCTCTATCACCACTGCTATATGTGCTCTATATGGAGCCTTTGGCGGCAGCCATCAGGGCCGACCCAGGGGTCAGAGGTTTTCTAGTGCCTGGCAGTGGAGGGTTACATGTGAAACTGTCCCAGTATGCAGATGACACCACGTTGCTGCTGGACAGGGATGAATGCCTTATTAGGTCGCTGCAAATCATGGAGGATTTTGGCAGGGCAGCCGGATCTAAGCTTAACTGTGCAAAGTCCTCAGTGAAGTTTTTTGGGAAATGGAGAGAAAGGATAGATGCGCCAGGGGGCCTGGCTTTCTGCCCAGGGCCTATAAAAGTGCTGGGGGTCAGTTTTGAGGCTACTAACAGTGCTTCCCTGAGTTGGGCAAAACGGCTTGAGGCAGTAGAGAGGAAAGTGTCTCTCTGGAAAAGTAGGCAGCTGACTTTCATTGGGAAGGTATTAGTGCTGAAGGTAGATATATTGCCATCCCTCCTATATCTCGCATACATATATCCGTTGCCGGTCAGCATGAGGAGGCCTCTCACGCGACTCGTGTTTGGCTTTATATGGGGTGGGAAATACGAGAATGTGGCAAGAGGCCGCATGTTGGCTGGGGTCGAAGCAAGGGGGAGAGATGTACCACATTTAACTCTGAAGATGGACTGCATTTTTGTTGCAACTTTATGTAAGGAAGTATCAGGCCCAGTAGTACATCCTTCGGGTTATTTTCTCCGCCTTTTTTTTTCTTATCAAGCAAGGGACTTAATGGCCTGGAGCAACTTGGGGCCCAGGGCGGAACAGCAGCCATGGCACTACCGCCATGCAGCAAGGTGGCTTCGGGTTCACCCGGAGGCTGCCGGGCCAGATGTGAAACTCAATCACAGAGCCCTATATAAAGAAGCCAGAGAGAAAATAAATGTCGGTCCTGTCATTGGAATACCATCCAAAGTGTGGAGGAGGATCCAGCCGAAGGGACTAGACAATAGGCTGAAGGACCTTAACTGGCTGTGCCTGCTTAGGTGCCTGCCAGTGAGGGAAATCATGCACCGTCATGGATTGGCAAGGTCTCCGGTGTGCCCTAGGCCAGACTGTAAGGACGAAGAGACCATCAGACATGTCATGTGGGACTGTCCATTCGCACGGGGAGCATGGAGCAGAGTGGAAGGGTGGTTAGGACAGAGTTTTCCTGGTCTAAAGATGACATGGGATGGGATCGAAAGGGGCTCGGGTCCTGGTGGATTTTGGGCAATGTTCCCTGTTTGGCTAGCGGTAAGCCTGCTTAAGAGAAATCTGTGGTTGGCTAGGCAGGATGTTGTAAAGAACAAATGTTGCAGCAGCATAAGGGGGACAGTAGAAAAGGTAAAGGCAGATATGAAGGGGAGAATGGAGAGGGACATTCTGAAATGGGGACAACACGCCGCTTTGGAAAGGTGGAAGGGGGGTTTAGGGCTGGTGGGGTGAAGACCAGAGCACCTAATGGTTATTGCCTTCATGAATGGTAAAAGTGTTATTTGTGTTGTATTTAAAGCCCCTTGGTTACTTGTGTGTGAACTGTGTATAAGTATGATGTAAATTGAAGTTTTGTTATAATAAAAAAAAAAAAAAAAAAAAAAATCTGTTCTTATCAGTTTAATATCTGATACGTCCCCTATACGGGGACTATATATTAAATGGATTTTTAGCATTGGGAGCTGAAAGAGGGGCTTGCCCCATTCACTCCCCGCATCGACCCGGTATTGCAGCGCCTCCGGGAACGGTGCACCCATCTCCTGACTTGTGGAAAAACAAACAAAGACGCATCTGGAAACCACAACAAATGGTTTCAATTGAGGGGGGAAACTGTAGCACATCAGCAGCGGATCTTTTTTGGACTCAATGCCAAAGAAGCTAAAGGTGACAAATTGAACTTGCCTTGGCTCTGGAGCGTGGCACGCAGAGGGAGGCTCACTGCAAGGGGCAGAGATATTTCGAGCCCAAAGGAAGGACACGCTCTGGGGAGGACATCGGCACCAGAAAGTCTTTCCTGGAGCAAAGAAGCCGCCAAACATGCAAGCTGTAGCCACGTTGTCTTTGACCTTTTCTTCAACACTATAATCAGGGGAGAGCGCGAACGCAGTCCCCCACTACCACAAATTATGCAGTCGAGATTCTCACATTTGGGGAATTCGCAGCGGGGTGCAATGGCCGAGCCTCGCCCTGGGTGAACCACCTTGGTGATCATGGTATCTCCCCTGCCAGGTAAGTATGAGTTGGACGGGTCAGAGGCAGGGCAGTCTTGCAACGACAAAGGACACGGCGTGGCGGTTCCTGCCTCTTAGCCGGCCAAAGCAGCCCATCAACCACATGTAACCCTAAGCCTTAAAGTCAGATCAGGCTTGAAATAGACATAGGTTCCAATCGGGGGCACAAAGTGCAGCACAGCAGCAGGGGTCTTTTTTGGACTCAATGCCAAGAAGCCAAAGGCGAGAGCCACGAACCATGCTAGCGCAGCTTCTGTCTGCATTTTCGGCCCATTTAAACCCAGTGTTTTGCTCCCTTTGAGCTCTACGCGTTCTGCTACCATAATACAAAGTTGACCCTTGCTCAGATGCTTGGGAATAACCCCCAGATGCAGGGCAGTATTGTGTTATTTCGATAGCACATATAATAAAATTGGTACGATACAGAGAAGATTAGCATGGCCCCTGCGCAAGGATGACACGCAAATTCGTGAAGCGTTCCTCATTGCCAATTTGTAATGATTTTTCCAACATAAATCCCGATTCCTATCAAGCAGAGGTGGAAGAAGTACTCAGAACTTCCAGTTAAGTAAAAGTGAGGTTGCTTCTCTTGTTTTACACAGTATTTTGTGTTTTTGTCCAATCGGGGGCACAAACTGCAGCACAGCAGCAGGGGTCTTTTTTGGACTCAATGCCTACAGGACTGTCTCAGAAAATTAGAATATTGTGATAAAGTTCTTTATTTTCTGTAATGCAATTAAAAAACAAAAATGTCATACATTCTGGATTCATTACAAATCAACTGAAATATTGCAAGCCTTTTATTATTTTAATATTGCTGATTATGGCATACAGCTTAAGAAAACTCAAATATCCTATCTCTAAATATTAGAATATCATGAAAAAGTATACTAGTAGGGTGTTCAACGAATCACTTGAATCGTCTAATTAACTCGAAACACCTGCAAGGGTTTCCTGAGCCTTGAAAAACACTCAGCTTGGTTCAGTAAACTAAATCACAAGTATGGGGAAGACTGCTGATCTGACTGCTGTCCAGAGGACCGTCATTGACACCCTCCATCAGGAGGGTAAGACACAAAAAATTTTTTCTCAAAGAGCAAGCTGTTCACAGAGTGCAGTTTCAAAGCACATCCACAAAAAGTCTGTTGGAAGGGGGAAATGTGGCAGGAAACGCTGCACAACCAAGAGAGATGACCGCAGCCTTAACAGCATTGTGAAGAAGAGTCGCTTCCAGAATTTGGGGGAGCTTCAAAGACAGTGGACTGAAGCTGGAGTCCAGGTATCAAAAGTCACTGTTCACAGACGTGTCCGGGAAATGGGCTACAATAGCCGTATTCCCATGGTCAAGCCACTTCTGAACTCAAGACAACGGAAGAGGCGTCTGACTTGGGCTAAGGAAAAGAAGCACTGGACAGTTGCACAGTGGTCCAAAGTCCTCTTTTCAGACGAAAGCAAGTTTTGTATTTCATTTGGAAGTCAAGGCGCCAGAGTCTGGAGAAAGGCTGGAGAGGAGCAAAATCCAAGTTGCTTGAAATCCAGTGTGAAGTTCCCACAGTCAGCGATGGTTTGGGGAGCCATGTCAGCTGCTGGTGTTGGTCCACTGTGTTTCATCAAGCCCAGAGTAAATGCAGCTGTGTACCAAGAGATTTTAGAGCACTACATGCTTCCGTCTGCTGAAAAGCTCTATGGAGATGAGGAATTCATTTTCCAGCATGATCTGGCACCTGCCCACAGTGCCAAAACCACCAGTAACTGGTGTACTGACCATGGCATTACTGTCCTCGATTGGCCTGCAAATTCCCCTGACCTGAACCCCATAGAGAATATGTGGGGTATTGTGAAGAAGAAGCTGAAAGACACCAGACCCAACAATGCTAATGAGCTAAAGGCCGCTATTGAAGCATCCTGGGCATCCATAACACCTCAGCAATGCCACAGGCTGATTGCCTCCATGCCACGCCGCATTGATGCAGTAATCCGTGCAAAGGGATTCCCAACCAAGTACTGAGTGCATTAATGGACATTTTCAAATGTTTGATTGTGTTTTGCTGTTATAAATCTTTTTTTTTACTTGGTCTGAGGAACTATTCTAATTTTTAGAGATAGGATATTTGAGTTTTCTTAAGCTGTATGCCATAATCAGCAATATTAAAATAATAAAAGGCTTGCAATATTTCAGTTGATTTGTAATGAATCCAGAATGTATGACATTTTTGTTTTTTTAATTGCATTACAGAAAATCAAGAACTTTATCACAATATTCTAATTTTCTGAGACAGTCCTGTATAGTCACTCAATAGCTTTACTCTCTAATTGTGTGCTAGTACAGATTCCAAACAACAGTGAAGATATGTTGCATTTGCAGAGAATGGGAACCTAGTTTTCCTCTTGGCTTACAAAGATTCTACCACTCCTCTGCCCACATTCACAAGACACCTTAACTACCACTACGCTGGCGAGGTCAACAGCACGGTCAACAAGGTGGATTTTTCAAAAGATATGCTATGTGCTCTAAGTCATTTAAGAAGGGATACAGTCCATCGGTCATCACTTAAAGTGATTTGATGTCGAGCATCTCACTGAGTTCTCAAATCAATGGGAGTCGGCACGGAGAACATCCCTCTTTACTTGTACACTCCAAAGACCTCTGTGTTTGCTGTAGCAGAGTCCAAGTGGTGTAGGCATTATACTTTATTTTCAGACAACAAAGAACTGTCTATTGCATTGGCCGGGAATCGGAACCGGGTCTCCCACGTGGCAGGTGAGAATTCTACCACTGAACCACCAATGCTGAATTATAAAGCCAAGCCACCATACGGCAGTTGAGGCGAAAAGTTCAGCCAACAAAGACTGTTTTCCAAGCAACCACGCTTCTATATTTCATTATAAGCTCTATATCCGTAAAGACATTCTAGTGTTCCTCCCTTAAATGGATTTGATGTTTAGCATCAAACTAGTGTTTTCTAATGCCGCGGAGTCAGCACGTATAACATGCCACACAACTCAAGCGTATTACTAAAGAGATAGGTTCCAATCGGGGGCACAAAGTGCAGCACAGCAGCAGGGGTCTTTTTTGGACTCAATGCCAAAGAAGCCACAGGTGAGAGCAACGAACCATGCTAGCGCAGCTGGGGGAAAGGGTGTGGCCTGGGATGTGGAAAAGCCAAGTGAGGGTCACCGCGGGGGCTTGGACTGGGACAACTACGTTGGTGTCTGTTCTCCAGGACGGCCTCCACAATTACTCTGGTTTCTCTTCAAAGCGTATAAGTCTTTCGCCTTTTACTAAAGACTTCCGTGGAGAGGAACACCTACGAGTTCAACCTATTTTTGGTAGGCTTGGCCATTTGGCTGAGCATTCTGAGTTTGTGAAAGACAAGAAAAGAGCAGTCATTCGCACGTGGGCGGTCCAAGCTACGCAGCGCCTCTGTTACGCCAGGTCAAAAGAGCCGCACCAAGACCTGCGGCGACTGCGCAACGAGTCCGTCTCCCGCAGCAAACGTTAGGGGTCATCGCTTCTCGGCCTTTTGGCTAAGATCAAGTGTAGTATCTGTTCTTATCAGAAACTGCGCTCTTTGCCTTTTGGTTAAGACAGCGGTCACCTCCCTTTGGAGGGAAAGCTTTGCCTATTGTGGCACTGTTTTCTGCTCTTCATTTTGGAGGATATTGTATTGTATTGTTTTGTGTCGGTTAATTGTTGCTCTGTATTTCACTGTCTTTACAGATCTGAGAACAACCTACCTGGAACATCGGTTGAACACCTCATCGCCCCAACAGCTGAACCAGGGAAGGGTAAGTACCCCTTTTAACTATGTAATGGTCCAAGATCACTGATTACTCCTTTCTGGGCATATACTGGGTTTAATTCAGATATAATTGAGTGTGTGGTGCCTCTAACATGTCGGCCAACCATGCCGGCATGCAGAGGCACCATAGTGTGAGGTTCACTTTTGTGGAAAGAGATGGGAAGCAGCTGGCTTTGTCCAGATTGGACTTCTCCAGAAACCTCATACAAAAGGCTTTAAACTTTTCCCCTGATGACCTAAACTGCATCCTCACCCTTCCTTTCAACAAAGGTTTTGATGTAAGCTTCCGTACCTCTATAGCCTTCAGAGAATTTTGGATAAGGTTTGAATTTGTGAAAGCCCAGTTTTTTGCTTTTAATGTTGAGAAACTAACTGACAATGCCTTGAAAGTAGTCATTGTCAGGATGTTCAATGAGACAGTAACTGCAGAAGACATTCACTTTTGGCTGGGTAGATACTGTACTGTAAAAGGCCTGGCTACAAAAGTGAGAGATGAGGACGGTATTTGGAACTGTGCCTGGCGGGTCCCCATTCAACAATGGCAAGACCCCCAGGGCTTTCAAGGCCTTAAACAACTGCCACCTACGATAGTACTGGGGAACAACAGGGGATACATCCACTACCAGGGA
Organism: Notothenia rossii; assembly: GCF_949606895.1. Taxonomy (NCBI): domain Eukaryota; kingdom Metazoa; phylum Chordata; class Actinopteri; order Perciformes; family Nototheniidae; genus Notothenia; species Notothenia rossii. The sequence continues at coordinate 17,234,357 of NC_136901.1, forward strand.
CAGCCCAAACTCTGCCGCAAGTGTGGAGAGCATGGGCACCTAGCAGAGGCATGCCAGCAGATGGTTTGTCGGAAATGTAGACAAATTGGGCACATTTTTGAGGAGTGCACAAATGGCAGAAAGTGCAATCTTTGTGGAGAATCCAACCACCTCTTCAGAGATTGCCCTCAGTCTTTTGCCAACAAGCTTAAAGCTGCAAGAGTGAGTAGACAAAATGGCAGACAAAAGGAAACAGGTGAGGGGCTAATTGAAGAGGCGGGGACAGAAAATGCAAACCTACCTCCAAATCCTGTGAATGGAGAAAGAGGAGCAGGTGAGGAGGGGCAAGGGGAAGGACCTGTAAATACCCCGCGAATAGAAAGTGGAGAAAGTACAACGCAGGAAGAGGGCGGAGCTATCCTTGAAACTGAAAAGGAAAAGGAACTTGACACTCACCCGCAGAGGGATATAAATGATCCCCCCCTCCCCAATGTGCAGCAGTCCATGAGCCCTTTAGCAGAATTGTTGTCGGGGTTGTCGTCCGATTCTCCCATAGGGGAAGGGGAGGGACCGGTAAGTGCCCAGCCAATGGAGGGTGGAGAGGATGCAATGCAGGAAGGGGGCAGAGCTATTCTTGAAAATGAAAATGAAACTGACACTCACCCGCAGAGCGACAGCAATGACGCCCCCCTCTCCAATGCGCAGCAGCCCAAGAGGCCTCTATCAGAATTATCATTTGATTCCCCCATAGTCTCAGAGAAGAGAGGGAGAACTGACTATTCCCCAGACAGTTCATCTCTGGAGGAATCCAGAGTATTCCTCCCCACCTCCCCAAATCAGGTATCGTTTTTAACCATGATTCTGCAATCGACCCCAAAGAACTCAACTTCCGACGCAAGATTGCGTGAGAGGCCTACCCCGAGAATCCGAAAAGGAAAAGAAGGGCAACCCAGTCCCCCTTCACACATAATAGTAAAGGAAGAGTTAGACTCACAGGAAATCGGTTAACAATCTTTGTTTTTCAACAGCATAACCCCGTTTTAGTTTCTTAAAATGTTGTACCTGTTAACCTTAACTATACTCATGACACTCACAGTCTCAACTATAAATGTGAGAAGTGTGAAGTCGAGAGTTAGAGCCCAGACTGTTTTATCCTTTCTCAACTCCTTTAAGTCAGATGTTTTTCTAATACAGGAATGCAGCCTGCCATTTTTAACCCACTATAGGCAATGGGAGGAGCTATGGCCACAAACATCGTTATGGAGTGGATCCAATGAAAATAAAAATGATGGAGTAGCCATTTTAATCAAAAACCCCCAGATCTTGGTGAAGGGCAGCACTGTGGTGAGAGATGGTCGGGCACTTCTAGTACACTTGACTTTCATGGGAAAGGATTTTAACATCTTAAATATTTATGGCTTTAACGACAAGAATGATAGGTATGAGCTTTTAGAAGACCTGCAACCCCACATGCTAGGTAGGGCACCTTTAGTTGTAGGTGGAGACTTTAACTGTATTTTGAACAAAAGGGATAGGAGAAGAACAGGAAATGATTTTACACTTGATAAAACATCGGTCTTATTACAAAAAATGTGCAAAGATTTTAAACTAACAGATTGCTTTAAAGCCATGCATCCTAGAGAGGAGGGTTTCACCTGGCTCAGTAGTGATGGCACCAGAGCCTCTCGTATAGATTACTTTTTAACACGAGATAGCCCACCGACTGATGCTAGACTGACACCCGTCTTCTTTTCTGATCACACAATGCTCTCCTGCACCCTCTCACTCTCTCATGGTGTGACAGCAGGAAGAGGTTTGTGGAAGCTCAACTGCTCCCTTCTGGAAGATGGGGACTTAGTTAGACAGTATAGGGAGCAATACCAAGAGTGGCAGACCCTTCAAGACTCATATGATACACATGCACAGTGGTGGGAAATGGTGAAAAGAAGGACTCAGACTTTCTTTAGACAGGCAGGTAAAATAAATAAACATAGAGACAACAGACGCATGATGGGACTGCAGAAACGACTCCAGCGATACTTTAAATTAAACAAACAAGGGATGGATTTTAATGAAGAAATAAAACAAATTAAAACAGAAATGTCAGTTTTAGCAGAAATTAAAAGTAAAGGTGTCATTCTAAGAAGTAAAGAGAGGGAAATAGAAGAAGGAGAAAAGTGCACCCGTTTCTTCTTTAAAAAAATTATAAATAAAGGGGGGGGGCATTTTTAGGCTGAAAACTGAAAATGGGTCCACAGCTGAAACGACATTGGAAATAATAGAAACGGTTGAGACATTTTATAGTGAACTCTATAGGAAAAAAATTGTGAATGAGGGAATAATGAAAGAAGTTTTAATTTTTATCAAAAAAACAGTGGAGGAAAAGTTTATCTTAACCCAAGATTTTAAAATTGAAGAATTGAACGAATGCTTGAAAACCTTCAAGGCAGGGAAATCGCCAGGGGAAGATGGGATTCCCTTGGAATTCTACCTGACCTTTTGGGATTTGCTAGCAACTGACATTCTTGATGTTTTTATGGAATTTGAAAGTCTAGGCCGACTTCCTGACAGTTTCACAACAGGGATAGTGACACTCTTACACAAAAACAAGGACAAGACAGACCTAAAAAACTGGAGACCTATAACACTTCTAAACCTTGACTGCAAACTCTTTAGCAAACTCTTAGCAGCACGTATGTCCTTGTTCTTAGAAGAGCTGATCCACCCAGATCAAGCCTGCGCTGTGCCAGGGAGGAAGATCACAGACAGCCTCCTACTGATCCGAGACACCATCTGCCTTGCGAGAGATAGAAACTTTCAGCTTGTAGTCCTAAATTTAGACTTTGAGAAAGCCTTTGATCGGGTCTCACACCAGTACCTTTTCCAGGTACTAAAACAAATGGGATTCCCAGAGAGGTTTATAGACTGGGTGGCACTGCTGTATCAGGGCACTACCAGCAAGTTTATTGTAAATGGACATTTGACAAAAGCAGTCAATATAAACTGTGGTGTCCGTCAAGGTTGTCCGTTATCAGCCCTCCTCTACATTATCTGCATAGAACCACTTGCACAGATCTTGAGAAGGGACAAACAAATCACTGGGGTACATATTCCAGGGAGCGGGGGTCTTCAAACTAAATGTATCTTATATATGGACGACATCAACCTTTTATGTACTGATCTTTTGTCTGTCAACAGGACGCTGAACATAACTGACTGGTTTGGACAGGCCTCTGGGTCAAAATTGAACATAAGCAAGACACAAGCCCAATTTTATGGACCATGGACAGAGACTGAGAAGACAGGACTTCCCCTGACTGTGACCCAGACCGAACAAAAGATACTCGGGATTCAATTTGACAATGAAGGGGGAGGGAAAACTAATTGGACGAATTTGGTAGGGAAAGTCAGACAGAGACTAGGATACTGGGGACTTAGAGGACTGACCATGGAAGGCAAGGTTTTGATCATCAAAGCAGTGATCTTACCTTTGCTTCTACTAGTCGGTTCTGTTTTTATCCCACCCAGGAGAGGGCTTCTAGAGCTAGAACGAGCAATATTTTATTTTCTGTGGGGGTCCAAGTGGGAAAGGATAACAAGAAAGGAGATGAAAAAACCAAAACAGAAAGGGGGGAAAGGAGTCCCAGACCTCCATTTGTTTCTAGGAAGCAGATATGCAGCACTCCACATCCACGCTGCCACAGCCCCCTCCAAAAACCCAAAGACGGCGGCAATGACAAGATTCTGGATGGGGACCTTTCTAAGAAGGATACAGATCTTACCAGTTGACCTCAAAGTACCAGTGTCCTTTAACCTACCACCATCTTATGCTTTCATACAAACATTTTTAAAGAAACTTCAGCTTGAGCAGGAGGGTTTGCACGTTTTGACTAATCATCGCTCCCTTCTCTCTGTTGTGCAGGAGCGAGAACCAGTGAGTCCAGTGCACGGGCTCACTTTTGGTGAGCCCTCAACAGTTTGGTGCAACTTGAACCATCCCACTCTGACAAACAGACTCCGGGATATGTCATGGATGGTGGCTCATGAGATCCTCCCAGTCAGGTCCGTAATGCACTCCCGGGGCATGGCGGCAAACTCAACTTGCCCCCGCCCAGGCTGTGGCGCACCTGAGACGGTGAGGCATCTGCTCTGGGAGTGCAGCGCTGCCGTAGACCAGTGGGCAATGGCCGACTCCTTACAATTCCCGTGCTTGCCGGCAAGGGAGGTCCTCACAGCACAGCTGGTACTGTATGGGGTGAGCCAAAAACAAGACTGTTCTAGGGACTTTTCTAAGCAATGGCTCACCCTAGCTGCCATTAAAGACGCCATATGGACCTCCAGAAACTTGCTGGTAAGAAGGCACATGCAGATCCCCCCCGTGGCTGTGATCCGGATGGCTGCAGCAAAAATAAAATCAGCGACACGCGGCACGCCCAGGACAGAGCCACAAAGAAGAATCGCCTCTGTGCTCATTCGGACGAAGGAGTCGGAGCCACACGGGAAAGGTCAAAGCAGCGCAGGCCTGACTCTCCATGAAAGGCAGGTGGGAAGGAACAACAGGGTGGAGGTCTCCGCTGAGCACCTTGACAAGATCCCGCGAGATACAACCTGTAAATGGGGAGTGGGATGAGTTAACCTTGATAGGGACTCACTGCGCTCCTGCACAAAAAAGTGGAATCAATGTACCCCTTTTTAAAGATTTTAAAAGGAAAATTGTTTGTATATCAGGTATACAATGTTTTAATGAAATGTGATGCTTTTATGAAAATGGGTCTGATTTCTTAATACAATCTTACAGTGTACATTTATTTATTATGGTAAAGCTCAAAATGAATTTGTGTGACTAAAAAGTGATGAAGTACATGATTAAGTGTCAATAAAAAATTTCCCAAAAGAAAAAAATCTGTTCTTATCAGTTTAATATCTGATACGTCCCCTATACGGGGACTATATATTAAATGGATTTTTAGCATTGGGAGCTGAAAGAGGGGCTTGCCCCATTCGCTCCACGCATCGACCCGGTATTGCAGCGCCTCCGGGAACGGTGCACCCATCTCCTGCCTTGTGGAAAAACAAACAAAGACGCATCTGGAAACCACAACAAATGGTTTCAATTGAGGGGAGAAACTGTAGCACATCAGCAGCGGATCTTTTTTGGACTCAATGCCAAAGAAGCTAAAGGTGACAAATTGAACTTGCCTTGGCTCTGGAGCGTGGCACGCAGAGGGAGGCTCACTGCAAGGGGCAGAGATATTTCGAGCCCAAAGGAAGGACACGCTCTGGGGAGGACATCGGCACCAGAAAGTCTTTCCTGGAGCAAAGAAGCCGCCACACATGCAAGCTGTAGCCACGTTGTCTTTGACCTTTTCTTCAACACTATAATCAGGGGAGAGTGCGAACGCAGTCCCCCACTACCACAAATTATGCAGTCGAGATCCTCACATTTGGGGACGAGTGCAATGTCCACAGTCACTGTAGACAGTTACGCCTTCTGATTCGACAAAAGTCTACAGTCATTTCCATCCGATTGGAAGTCCACGGTCGTACTGTCCAATGGAGCTTGGAGGCGGGACTCCGACTGTAGACTTTTGGCAAATCAGAAGGCTTAACTGTCTAGTCACTGTACTAGCATGTGATTGGAAGTCTACAGTCGTACTGTCCAATGGAGTGTTTGGAGTGGGCGGGCTGTCCGCTATGCAAATCTCCATCGAGAGAAACAGTGGTATTACTGTACAATACAGTTTTAACAATTAGCATGAGAATAGAGAATAGATCCTTCCTGTGCACTGTGTCTATTATTCATATCGTCGATTGTTGTGTTTTTCGCTGCTGTGCTGTCAACAACTGAGTTTTTAGCACACCACTTCGTTTCTGCTCGTTTGCTGCGAATATCGCTAGCGAAGAAGACTTGGGTCGAAAGGTACAGTAGGCTGCGTTTTCTTGTCTTTTTCTTTTTGAAAACGTATTGAAAGTATACTTTACACCACCACATACTTCGGAAACATTTCTGTTATTTTGTGTTTTTCATTACTGTGTATACCTTGGCAATGACCCGACGGGCCACGGCCGTGTTACTGCTAACGGCCGCTAGTTTAGGGAAAGCGTATTTTATTCAAATATCTATCAAACTCTAGTTTTATATGCTATAACATTAACCACTACAATTCAAGGCACACTTTGTCATTATCCGTGTTATCTTGTGTACAGTATATCATGTCATTACTGTTAAAATTGACAGGCACTGCGCCCTGTCACCGTGGACGCCAGTTGAAGGTTAGCGTCGCTCAATGAAACCTCCATTAACTCTAGTTTTAAAAGCTATAACGTTGCCCACTACAATTTAAGGCACACTTTCTGTCATGATCAGTGATACAGTATCTTGTGTACAGTATGTCATGTCATTACTTTTAAAAGTGAAAGGCTTCGTGTCGCGTCACCGCGGACGCTAGTTAAAGGTTAGCATCGCTCAATGAAACGTACTAGTTGTATAATATTACGCTTTAACGTATATAACCCACTACATTTTAAGGCTCACTTTCTGTCATTATCTATCTATTCGCGGGTTAACCAGCCCATTGCTGCTTGTGTTTACCGTTACATTACTGTAGAAATTGACAGTACAGTCGTTATCGTTTGTCAACGCTAGTTGTAGTTGAAAACTTGACGCTGCCATTTTGAACAGTGTCCGGTTACTGTTTGTGATAGTACATTTGTAGCTTCTGTCATTGACATCTTTATTGATGTATTCTTACGCTATTCATTCATTCATTTATTCATTGATAATTTTAATGATCAGGTCCGTCGACCTTCTATTTTGCATTCAAAAACAGACTATTACTCATGTATAAATACATACACTACACGTTGATATACTTTACATAAGAATATAAAGTATAAACGTGTAGTATAAACATACCAACAGTACAAATGATGTATTATTTGTGACATATGTCTTCTCTACTGTTGATATATTTATACTACACGTTTATACTATTATAGCCTATATTATTTGCTGTTTCTTTTTATTCAAATGTAATTGTGTCAATACTTTATTCCACCGTTTTAATGCCTGAACACAGTGCTAACATAAGAATGTCCCAATTTGGGATATTAATAAAGTATCTATCTATCTGGTATAACCAATGTTAGGGTATCAATTACCTCTTGTAAACTAACATGTTTTGGTATACAAGTTCTGTATGTTGTTTTTGTCTCGCGTTACAGTGAGAACCAGAGATGGCGACACCACTTCTCCGCATCCTCAATCCCCAAGCTCCAGGTGATCGACAGCAAGCTGTTGCGGTGCCATCGAAAGAGGCCCGTTGCTATAGGGATAAGGGAAAGGCTTTTCCCACACCTCCGGTGGAGCTGCTCAGTGAGGCCACTGCCATGGCCAAAGCAGAGAAGCTCCTTCGAGCCAAAGGGACCCATAAGCCCTCACGCCAGCAGTGCCTGGGAATGCTGGTCTTGCCATTTGGCAAGTATTTGAACGCACCGTTTCACTGGCTAGTGGCAAATGACGTGGGCTACATAAAGTTGTAAGTATATTATATTTAATGCAATTGTTTGCTAAGCGTTTAAATACCATTTTGTTGTTACGATTATAATGAATATATATGTATTGTGTTAAACCATGGCTATTATAAAAGTTTAGTACTCATCTTTACAAAGTTCCTTTTCTCCTCATCACAATTGCAGTGCTATTATGATGATGACACTAAATGGATGTTTATTATTGCAGTCTGCTTGATAAGCACAAAGCAGAAGTGGAAGACCCACACCGGAAGGGAGATGTGGGGAACCGGTGGGTAAAAGACTTCCTCAAAGATTATGCAGAAAGCTTCCCACAAGTCTCCTGTTTCCTCGAGGCCAATGTGGACAGGTGCATCTATGGCCAAAAGGGATTTGAGAGCAACACCTTTCTGGAGGTGTGGGAAGTTTATGCCCAGTACCAATCCCAAAAGGACAGCCCTGAGAAATTCAGTGATGTCCAGAGGGAAAGGATACAGAAGGCATATAGTTCTGTAAAGAGGTGGTTGAACACCCCAGTGACCCACATTACCAGCGTGCAGTTAAAGAGGTTCCGGAAATACATAATGGACAAGGAACAAGTAAGTGTTTAATTGATTATATAGGAAGAGTTGAAAATCATGGTCACATCATACTGTCATATCGATAACAACTGTTCAAACTCCTGATATTTGAAGCACTCCTCTGCTAAATGCGTTGTTTTATTTTGTTTCTCAGACGAGAATGCAGAACTCATCCTCGTGGTCAGGGGATGATGCTGACCTGGCAGCTGCGAGCCAGGCTGTGGAAGAAGGCAAGTGAGACACAGTCGATATATGAAAGAAAACATGTAAAAAAACAATAATCCTAATTCAAATGTGCTTTGTTTGGTACATTTTTAGATATGCTCAAGAGAAGGCCCAGAGAAACTGCTTATCGACCTGGAGGCACTGCTGTCGGGCCAGAAGCTGCTGCTGCCCGGCCTGCTTCTGCTGCCCGGCCTGCTTCTGCCGCCCGGCCTGCTTCTGCCGCCCGGCCTGCTTCTGCCGCCCGGCCTGCTGTTACTACTGCCGCCCAGCCTGCTGCTGCTGCTGCTGCTGCTGCTGCTGCTGCCGCTGCCGCTGCTGCCGCCGCCGCCCGGCCTGCTGCAAAAAAACATACATCTGGTTATAAAACCTCTGCTGGCCATCCCCGAAAAACAAAGGTCACTCCTGTGCGGCCTGAACATGTTGCTACTGCTGCTGCTGTCCAGCCTGCTCCTGCTGTGCAGCCTGCTCCTGCTGTCCAGCCTGCTTCTGCCCTGTGAAGAGGATGTCTCCATCAAAGGGTCTGGAGAACACAGTGTACAACAGTTACAAACATTTCGCAGCTGTTGTTGACGCCTTGGAGCAATGACCTGTTGCTATGTAAATATTGTAAATAGTCATTTAAATGTTTTTCAACTTGCTGTTTTATCATTTTTATTTTTCATGTTGAGTTTTATATTTATTATGTATATATGTACGTCATTAATGTAAATAGTTTTATGTACATTACATTACATGTTACTTGTTAGACGCTTTTATCCAAAGCGACTTACATACTCAATACTGTGGGCAATCCCCACAGGAGCTATTTGGGATGAAGTTTATCTTTCATGTCGACTTTTATATTTGATGTATATTGTAAATAGTTTTCATTCATATGTACGTCATTAATGTAAAAAGTGTAAATACTTTTATGTACATTACATTACATGATACTTGTTAGACGCTTTATCCAAAGCGACATACATACTCAATACTGTGGGGGTGAGGTGTCTTGCCCAGGGACACAACGACATGCTGACGGCAGTGGGGTTTGAACCTGTGCTCCCCTGATCCCAACACCAACGCACAGCCTCCCTGTACATAATTGTACATCTGATTTGTATCCACTTCAGCTTTTTTACCTGTGTTTATGTTGCCATCCTTTATACTGAATCAATGAAGGTGAATGGTTGCTCAGAAAAAGTCCTAAACAATCCAACTGGGTTCAATAGCTGGATCGTTCCTGTTCTTCTTCTGCAGTGGAGTGAGATCTCGTTGTTGTTGTTGTTGTTGACCTGTATAAAAACAAATGTTAGTTTACAAGAAGTCATTGATAGCCTAACATTTCATTCATTCTAGCTGATGACAAATACATCCTGGGATCTACAAAAGTCAATGTGTTTCAAGCATCTGATTTGTATCCACTTTAGTTTATGCTGTTGCCATCCTTTATACTGAATCAATGAAGGTGAATGGTTGCTCAGAAAAAGTCCTAAACGATCCAACTGGGTTCAATAGCTGGATCATTCCTGTTCTTCTTTTGCAGTGGAGTGACATCTCGTTGTTGACTTGCATAACAACAAATGTTAGTTTACAAGAAGTCATTGATACCCTAACATTTGATTCATACCTGCTGATGACAAATAAATCCTGGGATCTACAAAAGTCAATGTGTTTCATGCATCTGATTTGTATCCACTTGAGCTTTTTCACCTGTGTTTACCTTAGTTTATGCTGTTGCCATCATTTATACTCAATCAATTAAATATTTTGCCAGAAAGGTCAAACTTTAGGAATACAGAGCAGTTCTTACCATGCCATGACCATAGCCGTGGAGGCAGTGCAAACTAGAATATAATATTAGTGACAAAAAACACAGAGCCATCAGTGCAATTGTTACATTCTAATTTATCTGATATTATAGAGAAATGTGTTATATGTAAATACTTTTAAGTACATAATTGTGCTTATAATTGTACATCATTTAACTGTAACACTATGGTGTTTTCAATTAAATGCACTTTATACAATAAAGTGGTCAGTGCTACAGTAACAGCGAGTCGTGAAATATGAATTATTAAATGCAGTAATGGGGATTCATTTGTTTATCTAAATAAACGTTCAGATGACATTGCCCAAAAGCAAACATTTAAGTTGCTTGAGTACGACTCAGAAATATTAAACCACTTTAATCAGACTCTCAAGTCATAAGGAAATCCATAAAGATATCTCACTGAAGAAAAGAGACATTTGAATGAAATAAGCTTTATTTCAATGGAAACAATAAGTACATTAATGAATAAATATCATGAATTATGTGTGTACAAATATACATATAACACAACATAAGTCTGTGCCTTTAGAAAGATAGCAGTGACATGTAAATAAATGTCATTAGGGAGAAGAAAGAATTCTCACATCTGATTGAAAACTACAGTAATGGGAATAAATCACAACAATGATATACTTTAATAATAATACAATTAATAATGACAGAAAACTGCAATGCTATCAATTAAATGCAAGGTGCTCCCTTACTAATACATTTGGTGAAAATAGACCTAAACTGATTGATTGACAACAACATCAAGGTGTTCACATCACACTACAGTATACGACCACACGAGGGAGCCAATATCCTCATTGGCATTCTGTCAATATGTAAATGATCTCAAAGTGTCCCCTCCCATCAAATTTCATTTTTCTTTTCCTAAAGATTCGGTCCAATGGCGTCCCTCGCAATTGCACTCCGGAAAGGCCGATCGCCTTTTCCCAACAACAATTCATTTAAAGTGCATACAAATATTATTTTTTTTTCAAAAACAATTCAGTTAAAGTGCATCAATATCTTCAGTTATTTAAAAAAATTTCCCAACAACAATTCAGTTAAAGTGCATCAATATCTTTAGTTCTTGTCCCATAAACAATTCATTTAAAATGCATCAAAATCTTCAGTTTTCCCAACAACAATTTATTTAAAGTACATCCCTCAGTTCTTTTGTTAAAAATATGTCATAAATTTTCCACATGGTTTTAATTTCAGCATCCTTAAGCTTCACTCTGTCCCTGAGAATGTAGTCATGGACCATTGTGAGGCCAACCTTTACCACTGACTGTGTGGACATCTGGCAATTCTTAAAGGCGCTTAAGTTCCTACTGTACACCTCCAAATTCCTTCTTTCAAGCAATTGATTACAGCCCACCATCGTTGATGTCTTTCAGGATCCTTGGGTTCTAAATCACCATAAATTACATCTTGCTCATTGGGTCCCCTATAAAGAGCAGTTAACCATGGCCTTAATGTCCCCCACATCCTTTTCGCACATGAACAATACCAAAAAAGATGAGCCACATTTTCCTCTGAACTACAACTTAGTATGGGGCATTTTGCACTCTGTGAACATCTTCTCCTGTACAGGAACGCTTTTGTTGGGAGACAACTATGTGCTGTTTTCCATGCCAAATCCTTATGGGCGTTAAAAAGGAATGGTGAGTTTAAATTTTTCCATACTTGCAGGCATTTCTTTTCCGATAATGTCCCTATTGGTGTTAGGCTTGAGGTCAGAGGTGAGAGGCTTTTTTCAACACAACTTCTGTTCACAAAGCCTACAGATGATTTGTCTAAGACGGCTCTCTTAAAGAGCCTGTGAAACGATTTTCCCCCATCATCCAAACCCATCAATTTGAGTAAATATTGTCCCCTTGAAAACCGTTACTGAACTGATTTTGGATATTTGTACTTTGATAACCATTAATCTGCCCTTCAAAGTTGACCATATCCTGGATCTGCTCGGGGATTCTTCAAGTCCCGCCACATTATGTGTGACGTCATTGCGGGCACAGCGCTCCAGCTGCACCGTTCAGGATCCCAGCATCTGCATGTAAACGCACGATGGAGCACGGAGCAAGCTCAGACAGCGATGACAGTTTGATTTTGAACGTGTCTGAGAGCTCATATGAGGCTGCTGAAGGATCAGAAAGTGATACTCATGATGACATTGTAGACCAGGGGTCTCAGACTCAATTTACCTGGGGGCCGCTGGACGTAGAGTCTGGGCAAGTCTGGGCCGCTTCAAGTATTCCGCAAAACATTTATTAAAAAATACAACATTAACAGTTCTTCAACATCTTCTTAACATGAACTGTTCTTCACAACATAACTATGTACAGTTGCTCTTTCTTACCTACTCCTTGCTGGTAGAGACCTGGCAGCGCTTCCTCTCACACAGCTGAGCCACATTTGGTTTGAGGGAGGAAGCAGTTGAAACCCTCAGTATGGCTTGAAGATGTGCATCAGTAAGTCTGGACCTGTACTTTGACTTATTGAAGTTCATGGTGGAGAAGAGCTGTTCACACATATATGTGCTCCCAAAAAGGCACATGGTCCGCTTGAACATCCTGGAAATCTCAGGGAAGGAGGGGGGCAATTCTCTCATGAACTGTCCAAGCTTGTCTGCTTTCCCATTCACTTCCCTGAACTTGGCTTTGAGCTCAGAATTGCACTGCAGGTCGATGAGCTCCATTTGAAGCACACCAGGGACATTTTCCACATCAAAGGAGAAGGGGTCTGCAAACATTTGGAAAGTGGCTCTGTGCGTCTTGAAGTCTGCAAACCGCTGATCGAATTCCTCCTCTAGCTTCACAATGCCATCAATATACTTCTCACCACTGAATGCTGTGCCCCTGTCCATGAGAGCCTTGCATGCTGGGAAATGGCAGAGGTTTTTCTGAGGGAGCTGGGCTTTCCATAACATCAGTTTTGTAGAGAATGCTCTGACATTATCATATGCTGCACTAACAAGCTGGCCCTGGCCCTGCAACTTCTTATTCAGAGCATTCAGCTCCTGCGTGATGTCAACAAGAAAAGCTAAGTCCATGAGCCATTTGGGATCACTCAGCTCGGGAACAGCCATCCCACCCTTCTCCAGCATGAATACTTTCAGTTCTGTTCTCAACTCAAAAAACCTCTTCAGGACATTTCCCCTGCTGAGCCAACGTAGCTCTGTGAAGTAGAGCACATCCTCATATTCTGACTCAATTTCCTCCAAAAAGCACGGAACTGGCGGTGCTTTAAGCCCCTGGATCTGATATGGTTGATGCATTTCACAACGACAGACATCACATTGTCAAACTTCAAGCATTTGCTGCAAAGGGCCTGCTTATGGATAATGCAGTGCAGAGCAATGGCCTCCTCCACACCCTCCTCCTCCAGTTTTCTTTGAACAAGTGCCACGAGCCCGTTTTTTCTCCCTGTCATTGATGGCGCTCCGTCCGTCGTAATTCCAACAAACCTCTTCCATGGCAGACCGATATCCGCAATGGCCTCACACAGTTGCTGAAATATCTCCTGAGCGGTGGTCTGGCCATGCATTGGTTTCACTGTAAGCAACTCCTCTGTCACTTCAAAATTGTCATCAACACCACGGACATACATTGCGAGCTGAGCGGTGTCAGTGATGTCTGTGCTCTCATCAAGAGCCACAGAGTATGCACGGAAAAGTTTGGCTTTGTCGCACAGCTGATCATATATGTCGCTTGATAAGTCAGAAATGCGCTCTGCCACTGTGTTAGCTGACAGGCTGATGTTGTTGAACTGACCCTTCTTTTCCGGACAGACTATACTTGCAGCCTGCAACGTGCATTTTTTTAAAAACTCGCCTTCCGTAAACGGCTTTCCCGCCCTAGCAATCATCTCACTCACCACAGAGCTAGCTTCGACTGCTAAATCAGCCTCATTGCTTCCTTTCTTGAAGAGATTTTTTTGCTTCCATATAATTATTTTTAGCTCTGTGACGTTTTTCTCTCTCTCATCTCCCAGGTATTTTGCATACTCCGCGTGTTTAGTTGAGTAGTGACGTTTGACGTTATACTCCTTGTATACAGCGATTTTCTCTGTGTATATAAGGCACGTTGCGTTTCCCTTGTACTCAACAAAAAAATATTCAGTCTCCCACTTCTCCTGAAATGTATGGAAGCCCATTTCCGCCACTTGAAAAAAATAAAATCCCCATGAAAAGTCATAATTATGAGATAAAAAAGTCGAAATTATGAGATAAAAAGTCGAAATAATGAGATAAAAAGTCATAATTATGAGATAAAAAGTCGAAATAATGAGATAAAAAGTCGAAATTATGAGATAAAAAGTCATAATGAGATAAAAAGTCGAAATAATGAGATAAAAAGTCATAATTATGAGATAAAAAGTCGAAATAATGAGATAAAAAGTCGAAATTATGAGATAAAAAGTCGAAATAATGAGATAAAAAGTCGAAATAATGAGATAAAAAGTCGAAATAATGAGATAAAAAGTCATAATTATGAGATAAAAAGTCGAAATTATGAGATAAAAAGTCGAAATAATGAGATAAAAAGTCATAATTATGAGATAAAAAGTCGAAATAATGAGATAAAAAGTCGAAATAATGAGATAAAAAGTCGAAATTATGAGATAAAAAGTCGAAATAATGAGATAAAAAGTCGAAATAATGAGATAAAAAGTCGAAATAATGAGATAAAAAGTCATAATTATGAGATAAAAAGTCGAAATTATGAGATAAAAAGTCATAATTATGAGATAAGAAGTGCGCATGCGCTGCAGTGGCGCTGTCTTCAAAGGTCCCTTCATCACCTTGCTGCTCTCCACCATGCAAACGGCATCTAGTCCTAAATAAGGTAACTATTACAGGTGACTTTTGTAAATGTTAGATGTTACATATAGCCTTATATTGCAGCTAAACTACAACAATGCAGTTCATAGCTTTGACTTTACCTGAACTATAACATATATGCCTATAGTTTTGTGGTAACGTTCACGCCACTAATGACAATAGTGTAGGCATACTGCTGCTGTGAGTTGCTAGCCTAACTCTAACCCTTAAATGCTATCTCAGCTACGGTACACCACTAATTATAGTAGCCTACATGTAACGCAGTGGTTAAAAAGTAATGCGTTAATTGAACATTGCATTGTCGTTCTTTATCGCTTTTCAGTTTGCTATTCTGGGGGAAATACTAATGCCATAGTGATCATTCAGTACATGGCCAAACCGAAGTAGTACAGTCAGATAGCATGGATAGCATTCATTACAGGGCCGTGGGAAGTAGGGGTGCTGAGGGTGCTGCAGCACCCCCTGGTGGAGGACAGGGGATCTGCACTTCCACAAGATATAATACCAAAGAAAACGAATTTTCAGCCTTGATGTAACAACATTCATAATTAAGTAAAGATAACACCCTTTTTTTAACCCGGTTATATTTTCCATTTGCCCTGTACGCTGGGCGCTGTAGTGATGAAAGTGAGGGATGTTGGCTTATCAGGCGCCCGCAACTCACAGCCAAAGTGAGAGAGATAGAGAGAGGGGATACCGCAGGGATACGTTATCTCAGTGAGTCTATCTCAGTGAGTCTCAAACGTTTTGATCACAATTTATGGAAACAAATATTTCCAAAGTACACCTTTATAATTATTAGGATAAATCAAAACAGGTTTGAAATCATTCCAATGTATACTATAGGACAGTAAACCAAAAATATTGTTTAAAACTGGAGAGATTTAAAAATATGCATAAATAAATAAATGTTAACTGGTAAAATAAGATATGAATGAACAATACAAATAAAATAAGTTTCATTTATTTGTTATTGGCTATGGTAGGTTATTGGAAATGTTCACATACTTATTTGATTAATAAAATGCAAACTGATCTGTTGTACCCTCTAGATCAGTCTAGTAATTGGGCGCTCAAAGTGCACCAGATTGAAGCATTTGACTTTAAACATTTTAAAAAATCTTCCCGGGGGAGAACCCCCGGACCCCCCTACAGGATGTGAAGTCCACCCCTCCAATTAAAACATGTTATAACACTAAATCAATTTGAAGCCTTGTTATATAAGCTGTCCACCATGTCAATATGTTTCTCTTTTTGTAGTGTATTGGTCTTTTGTAGAGGTTTTTCATTGCCAGCTAAAATCTTGCCTATTGGGCAGCACATTGGTCAGAACCAGCCCTGGTGTCATCCCCACAGCACCCCCCATTTGAAACATGTTCCCACGGCTATGATTCATTATGCATGTGTTGAACTTTCCTCTCGGCTCCCAGACCGTAGTCGAGGAAACAGGGGATTACTCTGTGGTCTCCCAGGGCCGAAGCAACAAGCTTCAGGTTCAATAATATCGAAATGACTGGAGAGAGGCGAGCTGTTCTTTGGAGGCCGTTGCATGTATTTAGTTCTTCTTGTTACACAAAATACTTCACAGACCTATATTTTCCGCTGCTTCGTTTTACTATTATATATATATATATATAATACAATAAATAAATATATATATTTTGTTTTTATATTTCTGAACATTTCTTGTTATTGTAGTAAAGTGTCTTTATTACATGTACAGCACTTTGGATCAACCAAAAATCGTTTTTAAATTTGCTCTATAAATAAAACTTGATTTGATTTGATATAGGAAATATGTGACAATTCACAAATAAACATAAAAAAAACCAAAGTTTGGAAGAGCTTTGAAAATAATACCTGGTGCTGTGTATGCAGGTTTTTCATGGTTGTAATTTAATTCACTTGACCTAAGAATTCTTGATATATTTCTTCATTTTAGATGGATTCCAGTGTCATAACTCTCATGACCGATGACCAGCTGAGAGAGTATCTGCCATCCTATGGTGATCGACTGGCTGTTTTTGGATACTGTAGACGGAAGGAAAAAGAACCCACGAGTCGCAAGTCAAAGCTCTTTGATCGACTTAGAGGAAAGCTCTCAAGAAACAAAGGTGATCATGTGTCTGAGACAGACCATCAAACCGCTCCAAAGAATGCTCAGAAGAATGCTCAGAAGAATGCTCAGAAGAATCAAAGAAAGATTGAAATTGGATGGGTGCATTTCAGAGAAGGGGAATTTGTGCAGGTACGCACCAAAAAAGGTGGAGGGACCAGAAAAGAGAGTGTCATGAAGGACAGTACAAAACAGAACCTAATTGAAAAGGCTGTGCAGTTGTTTTTTCCAGATGGAAAAAATGCAGAGGGGAGCCTTACTGATTTTGACATTGATTTAACGGACTTTCAGCGGCATTCATTAGAGGATAGTATCACAGTCAAGGAACTGTATGAAAAGACAAAATTACCTCTCTTACGTTTCTATTTAACAACCAAGAAGAGAGACATTGCCAGTGACATAAATCTGGTGGAAAACAATAGTGATGCAACTGCTCAAGAAGGAGAAAACACACATGCCAGACCTGATATCTATCACCTCTCTACAGACACATCTGCAACAGATCCGGTGGAGATAAGTACTTCAGATGTCATTTTTGTTGGAAGCAGCACAGTTTTTGCAAATGAAAACATTGATAGTGTTTCCCTTCTTTACACCACAGTCAACCCAACTGATGCATCCAGTTTGCAAGAACATGAAACACTGTTTCATGTCGGTGCTTTAGATGATAGTGGCATTGTAACTTTCCGCACAGACAGCATCTCTCTGATGGAGTACTCCAGTCTTGATGATACATTGCCTCTCTATACGGAACTGTCTATTGAATCATCCATGCCTCCTTCAATGGATATGTTTCAGGAACAAGCCAATCAGAGAGAAAGAGTGAAGAAAATGATTGTTCTTCATCGTGGACAGATTCTCAGAGAACTTATTGTAGTGTTTTCTGAGGAAAATATCATGGAGAATGACTTTCACTTCCAAGTTATTCTTCCCGATGGAAAGCTTGAAAAAGCTGTGGATGATGGAGGTGTTATGAGGGATATACTGTCCGAATTTTGGAATGACTTTTATGAGCAGTGCACTATGGGAAATGGCTTCAAAGTGCCATACCTGCGTCATGATTTTGGTAAACAAGAATGGGAAAGTGTAGGCCGAATAATCACATTTGGCTGGCAAAAAGAGAAGTACCTTCCTGTTAAACTTTCACCTGTAATTCTGGAGCAAGCTCTTTTGGGCTTTGTTGAGAGTGATCTTGTGGACAGCTTTCTCAAGTATGTTTCAGAGTCTGAGCGGGTGATCTTTGAATCTTGTCGTTCAGATTTTGAAGGTGTGGACCAAGAAGAATTGTTGGAAATCATGGATATCCACAACTGCCGGCGGCTTCCAACAGCAGATAACTTTGAGCAAATCTTAAAGGAGATTGCTCACCAAAAACTGATTCAAGAGCCTGCTTTTGTGATTGAACAGTGGAACAACACACTTGCACCTCTTAGATCAGAGCTGAAAGGGATTGCAGCAGTCTATGAAGAGCTACAACCAACATCAAGAAAGATCATGAGATCAATGACTTACCCCAGTACACAGAATGCCCAGGAGAAACAAATGGTCAAGTATGTTAGTGCATATCTTAGAGAGTCAGACACCCAGCACCTCTCCCTTTTCCTCAGATTTTGCACAGGATCAGATTTGTTCACAGGAAAGAGCATCACTGTCAGCTTCACACAACTTCAGGGATTTCAAAGAAGACCTGTTGCTCATACATGTGGCTGTTACTTGGAGTTGCCAGTCAGTTACGACCACTACCCAGATTTCCGACATGAAATGAACAAAGTCTTAGATAGCAACGTGTGGGTAATGGATATTGTCTAAGATACAAAGATTTCAGCTTACAGCAACTAGACTGCAATCAGAGGTTCACGTTTAGAATTTGTAGGTTTTCCAGATTATTGTGAAGGAAGTAATACAGCTTGTTTAACCTTACTGAGTGCCACCGCATCAACATCTTGTCAATATTTCTTTACTGCTTTTAGCAACTTTTGTTGAACATTGTTTTCAGTTTAAGAACATGTTTACGTTTCAATGCAGATAACTTTCTGTGAATACCTCATTTAAGGAAGTAGTTTAAGATTGATGGTTTATATTGCTAGACTTCACTAATAACCTGAGTCTAAATCAGTTATTTTTTCTTCCATAGAGATGTTCTGTGGTCATCATCGATTTTTCTTTCCCCTGAAAGTTTTGATGAAGACATGGCGATATATTTTGCTTCCACTCTGTGTCACTTTTGGATCACTTCTGGATTGATTCCTCTGCGCGCATTTGATTGACGTGTGGCGGAGTTCCCTCTGAGGGGGAAGGGGCGAGGGAACTCCGCGCAGCAGTTCCCTGCCAGCAGCAGCAGCAGCAGCGGGGAAAATAAAATTGAAATATAAAGCGCAAACGTAAAAGCGCGGGCCAGATTAACACTATTACATGATATCAACAAAGGGGCCATGAGAAACTGTCTCCTGGGCCTGGAGTCTGAGACACCTGTTGTAGACGATATTGGCTATATGCCCTACCGATTCGAACCATATGCCTCTGAATCGGGTGAAACGAACTCCGAGTCGGACAGTGGAGATGACAACCCGCCCGACGATCGCCAGATACCTCTCGATCTACAACGCCTGAACAATGTGGAATGGTTTGTAAACTATTTTAATTACGGAGCCAATGGGGTTGAATGGAGTAGTCTACAAATTGTGCATAATAATTATATTTCCCCTGAAAATCTATAGCTTCTGGAGTAAAATATATTCCATTAGGCAACAATTAATTGTTGGCTTCCTATTAATTAATGCATGTTAATAAAATAAAGATGTGGTAGATTACAAACAGCAAATATGTGATGAATCATGTTTACAATGATTTTTATCACACACAATATATACCACATTTTACTGATGTTTATTACAATTCATGCAGCATTTCTAAAAATACAACTGTTGTTTTCAAGGTGCACATGTGGATGCTGCAGAGCAGACAACCTGGAAACAGTACAGGAGTGTGTATGCTGCAGAGAGCTGGCAAAGGTCCAGGCACTCAATGGCAACCATGGGGGATCCTGCATCACACAGCACCCTGGATTTGAGGCAGTCTGCCTAAATGAATATGTGCTGGACGTGGCCTATTCATACTACAAGCAGAACCATGGCCACCTCAACAAATCTCCACACGAGTATGTATAATCTGACAACAAATTAAACTTCTGATGTGCAAACACTATACACTGTTCATACCATATTGATGCAAGTAGGCGACCATGTACACTGATGACAATACCACTACAGATTTGAGCTTGCCCACTGAAACATTACTACTTCAAGTGGTAACAGACATATTTCACTGTCACTTTTGTGAGCATTTGCCATAGTACTTATTAGATTTGCCACATGTTACGTTCCCTACTGGACTAGGGGAACCAAAGAGAAGTAAAGAAACACAAAAACAACCGGGCAAGAGAAAAAGGAGAGGAAACCGGTTTGTGAAGCCACAAGATGGACTTTTAATTCAACAAAGAGAAAGGGCTCACCAGCCAACTTGCAAACTAAACTATAACAACTTTATATATATTATTATTATTTATAACAACTCAGAAAGTGACTACATTAAACAAGGTACACTGGAGAACATCTCCTAACAATGAGCAACACACACATTAAACTAGGCCTCACACAGAGACACAGCAACCATGCTGCACACATGCAGCCAGGGGAGCAGGCCACTGCAGCCTTCCTCAGGTCCTTTATGGAGGTCCTGATTGGTGATTGGGAGCACCTGGGGGAGAGGCTGCACCTGGAGACAATCAGGGAGATTGAGAGACACACACACACACAAACACCAGCACCCACTACGGCACGTAACACACATCACAGAACTATTTTACAGATATGAACATCTTACATTTGGTAATGTATGATGCATATTAAAGCTAATAACTCACTCTCCCTATGTTTTCCCTACAGACGTCGACGCTACACTGCCTACCGCCAATTGGTACGATGGTGCTGGGGATACCTCGGCAAGCAAATCAGGGTACCACTGCCTGCCTGTGTTGTGGTGAAGATCTGTGATACCTTCCCATCACCCGACTACCAGGGATTTCAAGAGCCACAGCCAGAACCTAATTTATTTCTTGAAGCGGCTTAGGTGTTGCTTCACAAAGTCTGCTTTCTCGGGATGTGGGAACTCGAAACAGAGTGGGTGTGGCACATTCACTGGTTCCACTGCGAACTCTGCCTCAACATTCTCCTTGTCTGTGCACTCCTTCACTACTTCTGCCAGGAGTTCTTGTGCATATTCTGCAAGTGCCAATTGCAATAGTTCAAGACATGCTGTTGCAATTTTGTAATTGATTCTTGCGTGACTTCACAATAGTCATGCCCATCACTGTGCAAACCTTATTAAATGCACAAATGCCTTAATTAATTATCTCTGTCTGAGGAAGGAATTGGTAATGTTACAAGGTTGTATTTTACAGAATGTCACTGATACAATGTGCATGGCAACCACATCATGTTGTCTTTACTTTTTCTTTATTATATTATTACAAATTTCACTCACCATAGGTTGGACTTTCCAACACTCTGCGAAGCACTGCTACTCCCTTTCTACCCTTTGGGTACTTGATGCTATACATGGCTTCCCCAGTCTTTGTCACGCCTTGCACCCGGTTGGCATTTTCATTGAAGTGGAGGGCTGCAATCAGTATCCTGCAATAAGAATTGGAGCATAATTATGTCTTAATATTTGTTTATTACTAGGATTCATACAAACTGGGAGGGGGGGGGGGCTTCCTGATTTTTTTTAACAATTGTTATAAGCATGTGTTACTTTTAAAACAGAATTTAACATACATTTGCAAAATACTTCGATATTTCATTTCAATCCAGCCTCTTGTCAAGGAAGTTTCTCAAGGGCTACTTCATATAAAATATGTATTATTGGTAGACCTCATGGTTATTTTTAAAACACTGCAAGCCGGATCAATGGTGATAAACTTACCGACAAAGCATTCCTGTGTAAGAGAAGACATACATCTTCGGCGCAAACTGGATAAGGAGGCTATGGAATCCCTCCACTGCTGATGTTTGGGAGCCCCCAGAGAGCTTCAAAATGTCTTTACACAGGGTTTTGTTGCACACCAGCGTCTCCAATTTGACTGCTGCCTTGGATGCTGAAAAAGATTTTTAAAAGTTTACCCTATGGAAACTTGCATACAGTATATCATATTTACATACCACTGCAAAATGATGAGGTTGTATTTAAATACAAGAACCTGTTTTAATACGACTGTTTGCCATTTTGGGTACCTTTGATCCTATATTATATAACCTAACAGAAAAAAATCCCTCATATTTATTTTCTTTGGTCCCTAAAATTTCTGTTTTGGGACTGCAAAAAGAATTGTTACAGATGACTGGCAACTGATTACATTGATCCATTATCAGTAACTTAAAATGTGTAGCCATGTATATTTACAGTTCAGGATTTGTATATAGTATAATATACTATATATATATTATGTTATGTTAATATTATATTATGCTAATTATATATTACATTTGGGAAAAAAACCACTCACATGGTTCCAGCCATTTCTTGTGGGACTCCCTCCCCTCCAGCCTGCCATGGATGCATGACGGGAATAGGTCTCCATGGCCTGTGTGTACGTTCTGTACATGAGACACAACCGACTCCCATTTCGCAACAATCTGGGCTCCTTGACCAGAAGGGGTCGACACCGCACACCAGTACATATGGTTGCTCACTCTTTATCCATGGGCGAAGCACCTGACACTCCCGCTCATTGGACGCCGCAAGCAGTTTTTTGGAAAATTCCTAGAAATATATAGAGGCACAAACAGATATTTGCATTAAATAAATAGTTTAAATCTAAAGGACATCAATATGTTCATAAACTTAGCACAGCTGTATAGACTAGTCACTAGACTACTTATCAGGTTCAGTATCTGCAAATAAAATGTAGAAAGTAAATATTTATCTATTTTACAAATACATAACCAAGCCACAAAACAATTACATGATTGCATTTATAATCCTACATGTGTCGACATTTATATCATATCTGTGTGTTAAGAATTCCATCACATATAAGAGAGCTCAGAGAGCCAAGTGCTAAACATACTAAGACATTTTTACTCAAGCGAGGTATATGTCACTTAGTCAAATGTCAAATGCTGACACAAACCTTTTGCTACATGCCAGATATCATAGAGGGGCTCAATGTGGGGGTAGGTCTCTCTGAGCCACTTGGCTATTTGCCGGTGTCGGTCGGTGACCATCGTGCCAACTGCAAGTCCCTGCCGCTCAAGATGTGCCAGGGAGCGCTCCAACCCAGTTTTCTCCATATGGTAGCTACCACCACATTCATTGCTCTAAAACAGCAGAAAACAGATACATAGGTATTAGACAAATGTATACAATGCAAATATAACTACACTTAGACCTGCAGTAAATGTAATAGATAACAGGTTTAATATGTAATAATCCAAACTAAATAATTTCAAATAATTAATGTCCTAAGTTAATATATTTTAATTCATTATGAAATTGGTATATACAATTGTATTATTTCAAACTAATTTGTGGATTACAGCACCTAGACATTTTGTAAATAGAATAATTGGAAACCACGAGAAAAACAATTATGCAAACCTAGCTGTGGTTTTATTCTATATCTATTTTGTCCATATGTCCAATGCAGCTGGTTTGAATTGGCCACACCATTGGCTAATGATTTGCCAAAATGTCAACAAATGTAATAATAGATATTTAAAAAATACACTTAATATCAGTGTTTTGCATATACAAAATATATCAGTCAAGTGATTTCAAACCTACTCATAAACTTCTTCAGATACCGGTAACCCACCTGAACTAGCTGAATATCTATTACTACATTGGCATGCAGCTCCAACATGGTGTAACTCCCAAACTTTGCACAATGTCCCGGGCTATCGGCCCGGCCATCACCTCCAAGGACCAGGTCCCTTCCCTCTGCCTGAAATGTGCCAAGCAAGAATGTCTGTCTCATGTTCCATACTCGCTGGACAACTGGCAACAAAACACTTCTCTGGTGCCGGAAATATGTCCGTGATGATATGGTCGCCAATGCCATGGTTCTCATAACCCGCAGAACCTTTCCTGCAGTGGCACCTGCCAACAAAATTGAAGCGGACAAGAGAATGTTGCCCGCTGCTGTGCTGCCGATGTAGGGTTGGCTGTTCCATGTCACTTTCTTGAAGCAAGATGCACATGACAACGTAATGACTAGGAGTGAGCCAATGACATTGTGGCATGTGGAAATGTCAACTGAACCACAGTCGGGGCAGTGGCACCAGCTGAGCAACCTCGTGAGGCAAGTCATGAAGACAATAAACTTCTTCTCCTTGTGGATGGGTGTGACAGGCTCATCCATATCCGGCTCACTGTTCTTCTGGTAGTCATCTTCTGATGATAAAATGTCGGATGACGAAGGTGGATCATATCCTGGTGATGAAGGTGGAGATGGAGATGATGATGATGATAATGGTGGAGGTGATACCTCTTTCTTTGGGGTGGGAATTATGTTGCATTGACTGCCAGTGTCTTGGAACAGCTTCCTCTCTATTGGAGTCCCTGAAAAGAGATTTCCAAATATGAATTATGATATGAAAAACCAATCATCAAACCATACCAGTAATATTTTGCAAGAAGGTAATAGACAGTCCAGTTTACAGCAATACAAGCATGTGCAAATTATATGGAAAGTACTAGAGTGTGACTTATTTTGGAAAATGAAGCCACTTGCATTTTAGGCTTATTTTCCAGGGTCCACGTATATTTCGCCTAATAGTTCAATATAAATGTCCCACCAAACTTGACATGCTGTGATACATGTACGATTTTATGAGATGGAAATGTTGTTATTGAATTATGTTATCATCTAAATACCCCCTCCCTCCCAAAACCATTATTTTGACTCAGTATTTAATACATAAATCCTATTCATAATTGGATTACACTGGTGAGTGGTCCCTCCATTATAAGACCTTGCCTGCACCAAGAAAATCATATCATGTAGGTGGTATTATAATAGAGGGACAGGAACAGAATTAATATAACTTGCTTCTCGATGAGGCATCATAGCGCAGAGGGATTGTACAATGCAGACTACTGGACACACATATGCACTTAATTTTGTAACTGATAATGACTGATAATAATAATAACTGACCTGTTGTCTTTTCTCGCGGCTTAGTTTGAACCCCTTTGCTCCTCTGTGGCTTTTTCTTCTCCTTTACTGGATCAGTTTGGCAAGCAGAGGTCATAGTGCCTGGCGTCTCTTGCATGGGATTATCTGATGCATCACTGCATGCAGTTGAAGTATGTGCAGTTGATGCACCATCAGCTGTCAACCGTGGCTTTAGGAGAGAATCCAAAACCTACAAGCACAAGGGTGACATTTACATTACAATTTTTACATCAAGAATTATTAAAATTGCACGATTGCTAAACTGAATCGCCGCCAAAGTATTTGGTTTTACCTGAGTTTTCTCTCGTTTCTCGAAGTAGGCACTTCTGTGGCGTTTTCCTGGGGGGGAGGCGGTGGCAAAGTCTCCGGTGCCTTCACGGATTTGCGATGGTGTGGGAAAGAGAGTAGGCACTGCTGACGGCTTCAGAATCCGTTTTCGCGTTACATCTATCCCACTTCTAACCATCAATATAGGCCCTTCCTCGAAATCATCGGGCAGAAAGTGGGCACTGCATATGTAGGTCGTTCGGGGGTTCTTCACAGACCATTTGGCCCTTGTGTTCTGCACGTTTTTCTCCCATGTGCGCTGACGCTTGAAATCTGTGGGAAAGCTATGGATGCTGATGTTTAGTTTGTCATTTGCTGTATTGGAACACCCAGACACAACGCATCGTCGAACCATTCTTACGTATGACAACACACTTTGTGCGTGTTTGGATCTCACGCCGCACAGTGAAGCGTTCCCGCATTGACGTCACTTCCGGCTTCCCCCAAAACCTCAAAATTAGTCGAAGGAATTTTCCCGCGATGTTCGAAATTATTGATATTTATCGGAACGGTATCGCTTTTTCTTTTTTAAACTGACGGTTCGAGATTACTAGTAGCCCACTATTTCATTGCACAACAGTTGTTGGGTTCGTGTCACAAACTCTTTAAAGAGGGTCACAGCTCTGCCATACAATGGTGGCCTAGTCTCTGCATGGGGGACGTTCAGAGGGGCTCTTTTGCCTGTACCAGAAATAAACTTTCGGCCCACCCAAAATGTTGCAAAGTGTGTCCAGAGGCTATTGTTCTTTTCAGATAACACAGCATTTAGAATTGGTGTTAAAAAAAAGGGCTTCCAGTTTGACCCCCAGCTCTGGAACTGCTCTCCCTCCTTTTTCCAATGGTTTATACACGATCTCTCTTTTTAAGTATTCCTGATGCGAACCCCAGATAAATTGGAAAATTGATCTTCTCAAGGTTGTTTGAAAGGCTCTTGGTACAGGCAGGGTGGCTGCTAGATGAGTCAGTGATGCAAGGATCTCCGCCTTAATGACAAGGATTTGTGGGCCCTATCTTCCCACCTAAGGAGTTTCCCTTTAATTGCTGGGAGTCTGCTGTCCCAATTTACATTTTTTTTTGCCTCTACCAATCTCTATACCTAAAATGTTCACCCTTTCTTTTTTTTCAACTAACCCCAGATCTACTTTGTCCTCTTTCCAGTTAAGGTAAAGTATCTCACTCTTGGACCTTAATCTTAGCGCCTGATGCAAGAGAGAGGAGTTCACACCACTCTAGAGCTTTTACAATTGAATTGTTTTCTGTGCTTAATATTGTCATGTCATCCATGTACAAGGATACAGTTGCTTCTTTCCCACTGCTACCCGGGACGGGGAGGCCATGAATGAAAGGATCCTGTCTTATCCCGCAAGCTAGTGGTTCCATAGCAAGAATGAATAAAATCACAGATAGCGGGCAGCCTTGTCTAACCCCTGATAAAACCTTAAAGGGTGCTGTTGTATGACCATTTACGGACACTCTACTCGAACAATCTGTGTACAATAGATCCGTCCAGGCCCTCAAATGTGGGCCGAAACCAAAACTGACCAAAACTTCTTTAAGGTACTGATGGTTAATCCTATCAAAGGCTTTTTCTAGATCCAGGCCAGAGATGCACAGTGGCAACTTACGGTCCATAGCATATAAGTAGGAGTCTCTTATTAAAGCCAGGCTGTCGTTCGTGGATCGTCCTGGTATTGCACATGTCTGCTCGACTCCTACAATTTCCTCTACCACGTCCTGTAATTGAAAAAATAAAGCTTTTGCTAAAATCTTTCTGTCCATGCCGAGTAGTGTAAGGGGGCGCCAGTTTTTTATTTCCTTTTTGTCACCTTTTTTGAACAACAGGGAGATTGTGCCTTCTCTCAGGGATGGTGGTAATTTACCCGTGAGGAGGCTCTCATTATACATTTTCAATAGGGGGGCCTTCAATTCTGTCCAAAAGGTTATGTAAAATTCTTTTGGCAACCCATCGGCACCTGGGGCCTTGTTTTTCTCCATGCTCTCAATTGCTCTGGTCAATTCATTTACAGTTAATTTACTTTCCAGAATAGCTTCATGGTCATTAACCTTTTTGTTTACTTTTGATAGAAGATTAGCCAAAGCTGCTTTGTCTAGATCTTCACTTTTATAGGGGTCTGAGTAAAAGCTGTATACACTGGCAAGTATATTATTTATATCTGTCTGCTCTTTCCCATTTTTATCTTTTATTGTGTCCATAACATTTCTCGGCTGGGCTAGTTTTCGAAAGAAGTATCTTGCACATTTTTCGTTATTTTCCATATGATTTACTCTGCTACGTGTAAGTAATCCGCGACTTGCCTCTGTAGTAAGATGTGACATGTCTCTCTTAAGCCTCGCTATGTCTTCTGCTACATCTAAACCCGCATAGGCCATTGTGTAAAGTCGTTGTAGTTTTGCTTGCTGGATTTTGAATTTATAGCGTTTTTTCTTTGCTTCTTTTTTACCTTCCTCTATGAAAAAGCTCTTAGTTCGCCCTTTAAAATCTTCCCACCAGTCCCTCACAGAGTCAAAAAAAAACTCAAGAGAGGACCACATATAGATTTTTTCCTTAAATCTCCTTACAATACTAGGATTTTCCAGAAGGGATGTATTCATCTTCCATGAGCTTCTACCTCTTATACCCTTTCCTTTAAAATCAAATAAACAGTCCATTTTGGCGTGATCAGAGAAGAGTACTGGTTTTACAGATGCGTTGATGACCTGCAATCTCTTTGAGGTCAGAAGAAAGTCTATTCTTGAGTGTGTTTTACCATTTGACCAAGTGTAGCCTGTCAAGTTAGCGTTTTTGGCACGATACCTATCTGTGAGTCTAAAGTCATTAATTAGGTTTTTTAGGGCTTCTGAGCTGGAGTCCAGCTTTACAAGGGAAGTGGTTAAAGGAAATTTTTTTGCCAACAGGCAATTTAAATCTCGACCCAATATGATCTCCCTTCGACATAGAAGGAGTGGCTGGATTGCTTTTAGTGTTGCTAAGCGTTCTTTTAGACCAGCAGGGCAATACACATTGATAATTCTCAGATTGTCATCACCCCACCCAACATCAACACAGAGAATTCTACCATCTGATATGCGTTGTAGCCTCTGGATGTCAAAATGATTCCCATTAAATAAGATTGCAACCCCTGAAGACCGATTTTTGTTATCGCCCGACCACACCGAATTTCCATGGCTCCATCTGTCCTCAAACATCTTGTAATTGTCCCTATAGTTTATATTACCTTCCTGAAGTAGGTAGATGTCATGATTTTCTGAATGTAGAAATGTGAAGGCTGATTGGCATTTAACAGGATCATTTAGGCCTCTTGTGTTGAGAGATGCAGGGCGGCATGGTTTTCTAAGTGTCAACTATGATGCGTCTTCTTTGATCTCTTTTTCTTGGATTTTATAGCTCTTTCTTTATTCAGATAGATATTTTTTATAGATGTAGCCGAAGAGACGTTAACTACATCATCAGGCTCAAGTAAGGGATTTGAGGTTGGGGAGGGAGAGTCCCCGTGGGAGGGGGAGGGTTCACCTGATTGTGGTGACTCCTGGAGGCGTTTCCTTGATGGTGAATCCTTTGTGTCTCTTATCTGGGTGATGGCGATAGGTGGGACCAAAGGGACACTTGCCTGTGCTGTATCAGGGGGGTCGTCCCTGAATACTTGCTTCCCCTGGGGTGGAGGAGTGATGATGTTTGCCATTATGGACTCTAGCGTATTCTCTGCGTCTTGAAGGTTCACCCAGGGCGAGGCTCGGCCATTGCACCCCGGCTATGCTGACCGCTGCGAATTCCCCAAATGTGGGAATCTCGACTGCATTTGTGGTAGTGGGGGACTGCGTTCGCGCTCTCCCCTGATTATAGTGTTGAAGAAAAGGTCAAAGACAACGTGGCTACAGCTTGCATGTGTGGCGGCTTCTTTGCTCCAGGAAAGACTTTCTGGTGCCGATGTCCTCCCCAGAGCGTGTCCTTCCTTTGGGCTCGAAATGTCTCTGTATTGTAGTGAGCCTCCCTCTGCGTGCCACGCTCCAGAGCCAAGGCAAGTTCAATTTGTCACCTTTAGCTTCTTTGGCATTGAGTCCAAAAAAGATCCGCTGCTGATGTGCTACAGTTTCTCCCCTCAATTGAAACCATTTGTTGTGGTTTCCAGATGCGTCTTTGTTTGTTTTTCCACAAGGCAGGAGATGGGTGCACCGTTCCCGGAGGCGCTGCAATACCGGGTCGATGCGTGGAGTGAACGGGGCAAGCCCCTCTTTCAGCTCCCAGTGCTAAAAATCCATTTAATGTATAGTCCACGTATAGGGGACATATCAGATATTAAACTGATAAGAACAGATTTTTATTTTATTATTTTGTTTTTTATTATAACAAATCTTCAATTTCAATCATTCTTTAACACAGATTACAATCAAGTATACAAGGGACATTAAATACAACACATATAACACTTATACTTTTCATGAATGCAATAAACATTTAGGTGATCTGGCCTTCACCCCACCACCCCTAAACCCCCCTTATGAGGATGACATGTTAAGCCTTAACAAAGGAAAAATTACCCACTCAATTTTCAATCTGCATAGGGGTCTTCACTGAAACTGTCAAACCACGTTTGAAGAGGTGGAGGGACTCACAAAGCCCCCTTGTGTGTCATCCCCCAAGTGAGGTGGCTGCAACAATGGAGCAGCAGGCAGCCCCCGGTCCAGTAGCAACCCCAATGGGAGCCCAGCCCCTACAACCCCTGCATCCTCCTCCATCACTCCTCCACCCAAATGATGGCCTTCGTCCGTTTTGCCACTCCCCTGGTCGCTGTCCTTCACTGGTCCCTCCCTCTTCTGCTGCCCATCTCCTTCATCCACCACAGCCACCACCACTTTGGCCCGCCCCTTCCTCCTTGTCCCCTCGGTCTTTGGCCTTTTGCTGTCTCCGACCTGCGAGCTGTCCCCATTGTCTGCTGAAGCCTCTGTTCCGAAAGCCTCCGCTATTTTAAGTGCCCCAGGCTTGACACCCACATCAGCTGCTACAGTTGAGCCTGTATTTCCCCGCGGGCCCTTGGTCAGACCCCAAGCCGCCGCCTGGTCCCTGCTCCACTGTCGAGGTCTCCCCCGTGCTCACCGGAAGCATAGCCTTCTGGCACAGAATAAGCCCCTCCAGAAGGTCCTCGAAACCCGTTTCACTCCGGTTGTTGGCCCCGGCTACCTCCGCAAAAGTCCTCCTACGCTCAGGACAGCTTCGGTAAAGATGCTCGATCCCACCGCAGCCATGGCAGGCCTTGGGCACTGTACAGTCTTTGGCCTCATGTCCCCTTTGGCAACAAAAACGGCAGCTGGCGCCAGTGCACCCTCCCTCCACGTGGCCTGATTGCCTGCATCGCCTGCAGAAAGCTGGCTGACGCGGGTAGAAAAGTTACCCTTAATCTGCTCCAAGGCCGAAGGAGGCAGGCGGGTACTTGAGGCCAAAACCCTCTGGCTCAGATTTAAGAAGCACCTGGAACTGCCTTCGACCTGTCCAGATCTCCATGGTGTCCTTGACATGTCTTGCTGTAGTTAGCACTTCCCCATACAGCCTCAAAAAGTCAGCCAACGCTCCGTCAGTCACAAAGGGATTAAACATGTGGACCGTGATTGTCCTGAAATTTGTTCTGTCCAAATTTAAAACCTTATAGCAGGCTAGCGGCTTTAGCATAGCAGCATCAGCACAGTCCTTAGCAACCTTCGTGTATACTTGCTCGTCCTTTAGGGTGACATCGAAAGCCTTCTCTTGCTGGTTCCATTGTAGGCAGTAGATGGCATCGATCTTCAGATGAAGCTGCTCCATGATGACTTTCCTGCAGAACCACGTCCTCGATACGACATCTTCCTCCTCAACAACTGCCTGAAAACACATTGTGAATCTCAGCCCAACTCTTGGGATCGGCTGTCCATCAGCGGCCCTCCCGGACATCACTCTTTTCTCCTCGTGGTTTGAAATGTCCTTCCTGGGAAAAATGATAACAGATTTTTTTATTTTATTATAACAAATCTTCAATTTACATCTTTCTTATACACAGTTTACAAACAAGTAAACAAAGGACATTCAAAACAAACACATACAACACTTTTACTTTACATACATGCAATAACCATTAGGTGATCTAGTCTTCACCCCACCAGCCCTAAACCCCCCTTCAACCTTTCCAAAGCAGCGTGTTGTCCCCATTTCAGAATGTCCCTCTCCATTCTCCCCTTCATATCTGCCCTTACTTTTCCTATTATCCCCCTTATGCTGCAGCATTTGTTCTTTACAACATCCTGCCTAGCCAGCCACAGATTTCTCTTCAGCAGGCTTACCACTAGCCAAACGGGGACAGTGTTTCCCACACAATGTTAATACTTGGGCGGGCCGCCCAGGTATATTAAGGCCCGCCCAAGTATATTTCGGACCTTTTTTTATTTTTTTTATCCGTCCGCGAGCGACGCCATCTGCGAGTGTTTAACTAATGGACAATGAGCCCTCGCTCTACGTCTCCTGTGCCTGTTCGCTCTGCGGTTGATTAACTAGGGGACAATAATCCCCCCCTGTTCGCTCTGCGATCGATTAACTAGTGTATGATCCCTCGCTCGACACCTCCTGTTCGTGCTGCCATCGCGTGGAGGGAAACGAGAAACGGAGAAGACGACGTTAATTTAGAAGACGCGGACACTAAGGTAAAGTAACTATTTTCTCCTTATTGTGTTGTTGTTTTCTGACTTTGGTAGGAGATTCGAATTATTTGAAGTTAGTGGCAACTAAGAGTGTATTTAACGTAATCAGGCCAACTTTGCTGCGTGCAAATTACGTGTGCTAAATTAAATATAAAAAAGATTATAATTCGTTTTCTCTTCGGGCTATGCCAGTTAGAAGGACACAGATTAACTGTAGCTAAGGTTAGACTGTTCATTTCCCCTGCATTACTCCTCAGATATGAGTATTCAAAAATATTTTAAGAGAATACGGCGTGAGGATGAGGAGGAGAGACGAGGAGAGGAGGAGAGACCACAGGTAACTTAGCCAATGTTAACATTTTGCTTGCAATGGCAATAATAAATGCATAAGTCTCAATAATGATATATGTCGGTTCATTTGACCTGAAATTATACAATTGCAGTCAACAGTGAGTTGCAATGCAGAGACCAAACTAAATTCAAGCTTGTTTTCAATTCTAGCCGGTGGTCAGTGAAGATGCTGGCACAACTAGTCAGAGTACTGAGGGAGAGGCAGCAGGTCCCAGTGTGGTAGAAGCAGCAGCAGGTCCCAGTGTAGAAGCAGGTGCAGGTCCCAGTGTGATACAAGCAGCAGCAGGTCCCAGTGTGGTACAAGCAGGTGCAGGTGAACGAGCAGCACAGTTCCAAGCATCACAGACACAGACACAGACATAGTATAATAGCAAGGAGAACTCTACCATTTAAATGCAGTAATAACAATACATTATTTTCAGATTCCAAGCATCGCCACTCAGGATGGAACCCTGATTGGCTTATAATGCAGCAGTTTAAGAATTGGCTCTACCTCACCCAGCATGGTATGAATGGCATTTGCAAGTTCATATTTGTAATAAAACTTATTTTTTGTAAGAATTAACACGTTTTTCTTTTTAAAAAGGAATGTTTTGCCGAATCTGCAGGCAACACAAGCCTCCAATAAAGAAAGGCCCCTTAAAACGGGCTTTCATAGAAGTTGGGATTCTTGTTTTCCGCAAGGATTATATCGAGCGCCACATCTCCCCAGAGCCTCATCAATATAGTGTTAAGCATCAGGTCTCACTTGCATCAGGTAAGCTAATTTCTGCAACCTATCAACCATGTTTGGCTCATATAATGAATTATGTATTTGCCCTTGGTCTAGGCTACTCAGTGATGCAGGCTTTTGATCCCACAGTTATTATGGAGCATGAGGCCGTCATAGGTGGATTCAAATGCCTTTACTGGCTAGTAAAGAACGAGATTGCTCACCACACCAACTACCCTAAGCTCTTAAGTTTAGCTCAGCTTTTGGGTTGTGATTACTTTGAAAAGCTGAAGGTAAACCTAGTACAAAATGATGCTTGTGAAACTAAGAACTTTAACCAGCTAAATGTTAAATGATCTCTTTTTCTCAGGTGGATCAAAGAAACAATTATCAATCACACAGAATAGTGGATGAAATGCTGGAGATCCTTGCAGAGATAGTAGAGTCGCCTATTTTGGAAGAGATAAGGTCATCTCAAGCAATCAGCCTAGAGGTTGATGAAACCACAGATGTATCTGTAAACCGCCAGCTGGATTTACATGTTAGGTGGGGTATTTTTTAAAGGAATGATGTGCATTTAAATAAAGATGTAGGCCTAGTTAAACTTAATATTTATTAATATGTGT
Source organism: Notothenia rossii (assembly GCF_949606895.1). Classification (NCBI taxonomy): domain Eukaryota; kingdom Metazoa; phylum Chordata; class Actinopteri; order Perciformes; family Nototheniidae; genus Notothenia; species Notothenia rossii. The sequence continues at coordinate 17,268,350 of NC_136901.1, forward strand.
GAAAACCTATACATTTTTATTTTAGACACCTGGATAAAGAGAGTTATGTTTTCAACCACTTCCTTGACCTGGTAACTCTGGAAGATGGGAAAGCTGACGGCGTTGTTGCTGCCATCAAGAGTGTACTACAGAAGAAGGATCTCCCGGTAGACAGGCTCTATGGACTCGGGACAGACGGTGCAGCAGTGATGAAGGGTATGGAGTTTATTGTTAAATCTAATGGATTGTGTGAAATGTGTATTGTCAGCTGTTATTAAAGGAAACAAAATGACGCCCTCAACACTGCATTTAATTCTTAAACTTAGGCCGTCTGAATGGAGTGGCAAAGCAGCTCAGACAGTTTTCCAAAGCTGGTTTCTGTAGCGTGTGCTGCACACAGACTGGCACTGGCATGCAAAGATGCCTCAAATGCTGTCAGGTATATGGCAAACTTCAGGAACCACCTGCAGGAACTGCACCTATTCTTCCGAAATAGTGCAAATAGGTCAGCCACACTGAGTGCTGCCGCTACCACTCTTGGTCTGAACGACTTGAAAGTCAAGGTGTGTTTTCACCTATTTTCATAATACTATTGTGGTGTCATATTATTTACATATATTTTACTTACCAGTGTTTCTACTTGTTTTTAGGAGGTGAAAGATACAAGGTGGCTATCGCAGCACCTAGCCGTTCAAAACCTCCAGAGGAACCTTCCAGCTGTGCTGGCTGCTCTGGCGGAAGAAGCGAGCACAAGGAAGTGCCCAGTGGCCAAAGGTCTATACACCTTCTGTGCCACATACCGCCTTTTGGCTGCCCTCTACCTTCAGGCAGATGTGCTGCCCCACATTGCAATGCTGTCCAAGGTGTTTCAGAGAGCTGATGTGAACTTTCTCCACATAAAGGAGCAGGTAGATTACAAAGAAATGCATTTGATGCTCCCAGTTATTTGCATTATCCATCCTATTATATTGTTGTCTTTTTCCACATTTAGGTGCCAGTCACACTTGTTACTCTGAGGAGAATTCTGGAGGCAGGCGAGACCCCACTACCCGGAACGTTCCTTGCTCGCCTACATCAAGACTTGGACAACCCAGGCGGACTTGGGGCGTTTAGCATTGCCGGAGAGGAGGAGAGGATCAGGAGGGGACACGGAATTCTGGAGCGCCCCCGGGAAGATATGTGGGCCAGATTTGTCAGAGATGTAAATACATCCCTTCTTACTTTTACATTCCAATATTTATTTTCCTTGAACTGAAAAATGTATAATATCATTCCAGGTCCTCAAACCTTACATCTGCAGCCTGGAGAGCAACATCGAGAGCAGGTTCCAGCATATTGAAGTGCTGGGGGCCTTCAGTGTCCTGGGTCCAAAGGCAGTTACCTCAAATGATGTAACCAACATTTCAATGTTGCAGACCCTTGCCAACAAATTCATCCCAGGGCAGGATGCCACAGTTAAACAAGAGTGGACCTCCTATAAGCAGCATGTTCTTGAAGGAACAGTTAAGGTTGGTAAATACCTAAATTAATATGAACTTGACGGTTAGAATTGCTTGTTTTGACATCTGTAAATGTTTCAATTATACTGTATACTCATTTGCCCTGCCTTGGCTAATCTCTGAAGGACAAGACGCAAGCTGAGATCATGCAGCTCCTGGCCAGTGAGAAGGACGAATGGGCAGAAATATACCCAAACCTCAGCCTTCTCTCTTCAGCGGGGTTGGTCATCCCTGTCTCCAGTGTAAAATGCGAGAAGGATTTTTCTACGATGAACAGGGTAAGTGTCATTCCCTGTTGCATGTCATTCTGTATAGTTCATTTAAAACAAACTGTCTGTTTTACAGGTGAAAACTGACATGAGAAACCGACTGAAAGGGGAGCACCTGGCTGCATGTATGCGGATAGCAGTCAGTGGACCAGCACCAGAGGCATTCCCATACACACAGGCATTGGAGCTGTTCTTCAACAAACCCAGACGGATTAAGTGCTCTGACAAACAGTGCCATCTTTGTACAAAATGAATATTGCCATACAGTAATGTAAAGTTAATGAATAAACATGTTGTTAAAACTTGTTGTTTGTCACATGTGTTGCACGTCACAAAGCCCGCCCCGCGGTCCGCTCGCACCGTGCTCCGCTCGCAGCCCCCCCCCCTGGCACCTTCCCTCCCCCAAGTATATTTCAGATCTGTGGGAAACACTGGGGGAATATTGCCCATAATTCACCAGGACCCGAGCCCCTTTCGATCCCATCCCATGTCATCTTAAGACCAGGAAAACTCTGTCCTGACCACCCTTCCACTCTTCTCCATGCTCCCCGTGCGAAAGGACAGTCCCACATAACATGTCTGATGGTCTCTTCACCCTTACAGTCTGGCCTAGGGCACACCGGAGACCTTGCCAATCCATGACAGTGCATGATTTCCCGCACTGGCAGGCACCTAAGCAGGCACAGCCAGTTAAGGTCCTTTAGCCTATTCTCTAGTCCCTTCGGCTGGATCCTCCTCCACACCTTGGATGGTATTCCAATGACAGGACCGACATTGATTTTCTCTCTGGCTTCCGTATATAGGGCTTTGTGATTGAGTTTCACCTCTGGCCCGGCAGCCTCCGGGTGAGCCCGCAGCCACCTTGCTGCATGGCGGTAGTGCCATGGCTGCTGTTCCGCCCTTGGCCCCAAATTGCTCCAGGCCATAAGCTCTCTTGCTTCATAAGAAAAGAAAAGGCGAATAAAATAACCAGAAGGATGTACTACTGGGCCTGATACTTCCCTACATAAAGTCGAAACAAAAATGCAGTCCATCTTCAGAGTTAAATGTGGTACATCTCTCCCCCCTGCTTCGACCCCAGCCAGCATGCGGCCTCTTGCCACATACTCGTATTTCCCACCCCATATGAAACCAAACACGAGGCGCATGAGAGGCCTCCTCATGCTGACCGGCAACAGATATATGTATGCAAGATATAGTAGGGATGGCAATATATCTACTTTCAGCACTAATACTTTCCCTATGAAGGTCAGCTGCCTACTCTTCCAGAGAGACACTTTCCTCTCTACTACCTCAAGCCGTCTTGCCCAACTCAAGGAAGCATTTTTAGTAGACTCAAAACTGACCCCCAGAACGTATAGGCCCTGAGCAGAAAGCAAGACCCCCTGGCGCATCTATCCTTTCTCTCCATTTCCCAAAAAACTTAACCGACGACTTTGCACAGTTAAGCTTGGAACCAGATGCCCTGCCGAAGTCCTCCATGATTTGCAGTGAACGAATAAGGCATTCATCCCTGTCCAGCAGCAAAGTGGTGTCATCTGCATACTGGGACAGTTTCACCCGTAACCCTCCTCTGCCTGGCACTAGAAAACCTCTGACCCCTGGGTCGGCCCTGATGGCTGCCGCCAAAGGCTCCATATAGAGCGCATATAGCAGTTGTGAGAGAGGGCACCCTTGTCTCACACCCGATTGTAGCCGGAAAAAATTGCCTAGGTATCAGTTCACTACTACCTTGCTCACCACGCCCATGTATAATGTGCGCAACCACCTTATAAAGACTTTACCAAAACCTAGCCTCACCAGAATGCAGAACATAAAACTCCACGACACCCTGTCGAACGCCTTGGTCTGGTCAAGAGCAACCAGCATGAGTGGCAGGTTTCTGTCCTCTGCCCAAGCTACAGCATCCCTTAGGAGCTGCAGTTTCCATCTTGTTGAGCGCCCTGGCACCGCACATTTCTAGTCAACATGAACCACATGGGGCATTGCTTCGCCTAGCCTATCAGTGAGAACTTTTGCCAACAGTTTATAGTCCACACACAACATGGCCAAAGGTCGCCAGTTACCTATTTCAGTGCGATCCCCCTTCTTATACAGGAGGGAGATCACCCCGGTGGCTAAAGACCCGCTCATTTCTCCTGCCTGCAGTACCTCTGTCAGCACCTCCAACAATATTGGCCCCAATATGCTCCAGAACTTTGCATACAATTCCACAGGTAAGCCATAAATTCCTGGCACCTTACCCTTGTTCATTCTGTTGAGCGCACCCTCCAATTCGCTAACCGTTAGCGGGACCTCTAAAACCTGCACTATGTCCCCTGGAACCTGGCGATCCAGCAGTTCCAAGAAATCATCCCCTCTTCCCACATGTTTCTCCTTAAAGCTGTCCCTGAAATGATCTGTGGCTACCCTCAACACCTGACCCTCTTCTGTCACTACAATACCCGGACTTTCCCTAAACCCTGTCACCACCTGCCTTGCTTTTTTTGCCCGTACCGAGCTGAATAAAGCAGCAGAGCATGTTTCTGACTGCTTAATGAACTCTGAACGTGATCTCGCCAGGAAAGCCTGGGCCTTGCCTTCAGAGACATGTCTGAGCCTTGCCTTCAAAGAGTTGCATACATTTTGGTTTATAGTAGAACCACAGTTCCCCTTTGCGTACTCACGCTCTAGGAGTCGCTGCAGATGGGACATCTCCCTCTTTGACCGCCTTGCCTTCCTTTTGCAATAACCTAAGCAGAAGGTCTTAATTCTGTCCTTGGCTACCTCCCACCACTCTAGTATCCCCTGACACAGCGGTTTGAGGCCCAACACTCCCTTAAAAAACAAAGGGAACTGTTGGTTGAAAAACTTTTCCTCCAAAACACTGACATTTAGGCGCCAGTAACCAGGCCCAAAAGTTTGCGCATCCGAATCTACTCGTAAAAAGCAGGCCATCGTGATCAGAAAAGAAAACGGGGATGGTCCTACCTGCGATCCGGTTTAAAGACCTGGAAAAAAACAAATAGTCCAAACGTTTTGCCACGCCTCTTGAGTTACGCCACGTAGGGCTGTCTATGTGTTGCTTGACCACCTTACCCCCATCTGCCAACCCACATCTAACCATGAGTTGTGAAATATACTGGTCGCTGGCATCCCCTCCCTTCCCCAGCTCAACATTAAAATCCCCCCCTATAATTACCTGTCTATTGGTAGCAAGGAAAGGCTCCACTAATGTAAACAGATTAGTCCGCTCTGCCGGCAACTGTGGTCCATATACTACAATGACCCGCAGCTTCCTTGTTCCCCATACAATGTCTGCCCCTATTGCCCTGCCCTGGTCAATAAAATACACATCCTCCACCCTTATTTCCTTAAAACAAAACAAAATCCCAACCCCCGTAGAGTGAACCCCCCCTATACTCCAAATTGAGTCCCCTTTCGTACGCTCCCTTGAAAACATTCCCACATCCCCCATGTCTCTCAGATGGACCTCTTGCAAAAAAACTATGGCTACAAGTGACTACAAAATCAAAAACAGTCCTTCTTTTAACAGTGTTCCTCATATCTCTCACATTCAAAGTGAGAACATCAAAATAACCTGTCATGAGGATGAAATGTTAAACCTTAACAAAGGAAAAATTACCCACTAAATTTTCAATCTGCATAGGGGTCGTCACTGAAACCGTCCATCTGGTCGGCCCATAACACAGGAACCACACTTGAAGAGGTGGAGGGACTCACAACGCCCCCTTGAGTGTCATCCCCCAAGGGAGGTGATTGCAGCAGTGGAGCAGCAGGCAGCCCACTGTCCAGTGGCAACCCCGATGGGAGCTCAAGCCCTACAACCCCTGGGTCCTCCCCCACCATCCCTCCACCCAAATCCTGGCCTTCGTCCGCTTTGCCACTCCCCTGGTCGCTGTCCTTCACTGGTCCCTCCCTCTTCTGCTGACCATCTTCTTCATCCACCACCGCCACCACCTCTTTGGCCCGCCCCTTCCTCCTCTTCCCCTCGGTCTTTGGCCTTTTGCTGTCTCCGACCTGCGAGCAGTCCCCATTGTCTTCTAGGGCCTCTGTTCCGAAAGCCTCCGCTATTTTACGTGCCCCAGGCTTAACACCCACATCGGCTGCTACAGTTGAGTCCGTATTCCCCGCGGGGCGTTGGCCCACGCTGTCAGACCCCGAGCCACCGCCCGGTCCCCGCCCACCGGAAACATATTCTTCTAGCACTGGATAAGCCCGTCCAGAAGGTCCTCGAACTCCGTTTCACTCCGGTTGTTGGCCCCGGCTACCTCCGCAAAAGTCCTCCTACGCTCAGGACAGCTTCGGTATAGATGGTCGATCCCACCGCAGCCATGGCAGGCCTTGGGCACTGTACAGTCTTTGGCCTCATGTCCCCTTTGGCCACAAAAACGGCAGCTGGCTTCAGCGCACCCTCCCTCCATGTGGCCTGATTGCCTGCACCGCCTGCAGAAAGCTGGCTGAAGCGGGTAGAAAAGGTACCCTCGATCTGCTCCAAGGCTGAAGGAGGCAGGCGGGTGCTTGAGGCCGCCAAAACCCTTTGGCTCAGATTCAAGAAGCACCTGGAACTGCCTTCGACCTGTTCAGATCCCCATGGTGTCCTTAACATGTCTTGATATAGTTAGCACTTCCCCATAGAGCATCAAAAAATCAGCCAGCGCTCTGTCAGTCACAAAGGGATTAAACAAGTGGACCGTGATTGTCCTGAAATTTGGTCTCCCCAAATTTAAAACCTTGTAGCAAGCTAGCGGTTTTAGCATAGCAGCATCAACACAGTCCTTAGCAACCTTCGTGTATACTTGCTCGTCCTTTAGGGTGACATCGAAAGCCTTCTCCTGCTGGTTCCATTGTAGGCAGTAGATGGCGTCGACTTTCAGATGGAGCTGCTCCATGATGACTTTCCTGCAGAACCACGTCCTCGATACGACATCTTCCTCCGCAACAACTGCCTGGAAGCGCAGTGTGAATCTCAGCCCGACTCTTGGGATCGGCTGTCCGTCATTGGCCCTCCAGGCCGTCGCTCCTTTCTCCTCGTGGTTCAAAATGCCCTTCCTGGGAAAAATGATAAGAACAGATACTACACTTGATCTTAGCCAAAAGGCCGAGAAGCGATGACCCCTAACGTTTGCTGCGGGATACGGACTCGTTGCGCAGTCGCCGCAGGTCTTGGTGCGGCTCTTTTGACCTGGCGTAACAGAGGCGCTGCGTAGCTTGGACCGCCCAGGTGCGAATGACTGCTCTTTTCTTGTCTTTCAAAAACTCAGAATGCTCAGCCAAATGGCCAAGCCTACCAAAAATAGGTTGAACTCGTAGGTGTTCCTCTCCACGGAAGTCTTTAGTAAAAGGCGAAAGACTTATACGCTTTAAAGAGAAACCAGAGTAATTGTGGAGGCCGTCCTGGAGAACAGACACCAACGTAGTTGTCCCAGTCCAAGCCCCCGCGGTGACCCTCACTTGGCTTTTCCACATCCCAGGCCACACCCTTTCCCCCAGCTGCGCTAGCATGGTTTGTGGCTCTCACCTGTGGCTTATTTGGCATTGAGTCCAAAAAAGACCCCTGCTGCTGTGCTGCACTTTGTGAGGCTTCTTTGCTCCAGGAAAGACTTTCTGGTGCCGATGTCCTCCCCAGAGCGTGTCCCTCCTTTGGGCTCAAAATATCTCTATCCCTTGCAGTGAGCCTCCCTCTGCGTGCCACGCTCCAGAGCCAAGGCAAGTTCAATTTGTCACCTTTAGCTTCTTTGGCATTGAGTCCAAAAAAGATCCGCTGCTGATGTGCTGCAGTTTTTCCCTCAATTGAAACCATTTGTTGTGGTTTCCAGATGCGTCTTTGTTTGTTTTTCCACAAGGCAGGAGATGGGTGCACCGTTCCCGGAGGCGCTGCAATACCGGGTCGATGCGTGGAGTGAACGGAGCAAGCCCCTCTTTCAGCTCCCAGTGCTAAAAATCCATTTAATATATAGTCCCCGTATAGGGGACGTATCAGATATTAAACTGATAAGAACAGATACTACACTTGATCTTAGCCAAAAGGCCGAGAAGCGATGACCCTTAACGTTTGCTGCGGGACACGGACTCGTTGCGCAGTCGCCGCAGGTCTTGGTGCGGCTCTTTTGACCTGGCGTAACAGAGGCGCTGCGTAGCTTGGACCGCCCACGTGCGAATGACTGCTCTTTTCTTGTCCAAAAAAGACCCCTGCTGCTGTGCTGCACTTTGTGCCCCCGATTGGAACCTATCTCTTTAGTAATACGCTTGAGTTGTGTGGCATGTTATACGTGCTCAGGGTTTCCCACAGATCTGAAATATACTTGGGGGGGAAGGTGCCAGGGGGGGGGGCTGCGAGCGGAGCGCGGTGCGAGCGGATCGCAGGGCGGGCTTTGTGACGTGCAACACATGTGACAAACAACAAGTTTTAAGTTTTTAACATGTTTATTCATTAACTTTACATTACTGTATGGCAATATTCATTTTGTACAAAGATGGCACTGTTTGTCAGAGCACTTAATCCGTCTGGGTTTGTTGAAGAACAGCTCCAACGCCTGTGTGTATGGGAACGCCTCTGGTGCTGGTCCACTGACTGCTATCCGCATACATGCAGCCAGGTGCTCCCCTTTCAGTCGGTTTCTCATGTCAGTTTTCACATGTAAAACAGACAGTTTGTTTTAAATGAACTATACAGAATGACATGCAACAGGGAATGACACTTACCCTGTTCATCGTAGAAAAATCCCTCTCGCAGTTTACACTGGAGACAGGGATGACCAACCCCACTGAAGAGAGAAGGCTGAGGTTTGGGTATATTTCTGCCCATTCGTCCTTCTCACTGGCCAGGAGCTGCATGATCTCAGCTTGTGTCTTGTCCTTCAGAGATTAGCCAAGGCAGGGCAAATGAGCATACAGTATAATTGAAACATTTACAGATGTCAAAACAAGCAATTCTAACCGTCAAGTTCATATTAATTTAGGTATTTACCAACCTTAAATGTTCCTTCAAGAACATGCTGCTTGTAGGAGGTCCACTCTTGGATAACTGTGGCATCCTGCCCTGGAATGAATTTGTTTGCAAGGGTCTGCAACATTGAAATGTTGGTTACATCATTGGAGGTAACTGCCTTTGGACCCAGGACACTGAAGGCCCCCAGCACTTCAATATGCTGAAACCTGCTCTCAATGTTGCTCTCCAGGCTGCAGATGTAAGGTTTGAGGACCTGGAATTATATTATACATTTTTCAGTTCAAGGAAAATAAATATTGGAATGTAAAAGTAAGAAGGGATGTATTTACATCTCTGACAAATCTGGCCCACATATCTTCCCGGGGGCGCTCCAGAATTCCGTGTCCCCTCCTGATCCTCTCCTCCTCTCCGGCAATGCTAAACGCCCCAAGTCCACCTGGGTTGTCCAAGTCTTGGTGTAGGCGAGCAAGGAACGTTCCGGGGAGTGGGTTCTCGCCTGCCTCCAGAATTCTCCTCAGAGTAACAAGTGTGACTGGCACCTAAATGTGGAAAAAGACAACAATATAATAGGATGGATAATGCAAATAACTGGGAGCATCAAATGCATTTCTTTGTAATCTACCTGCTCCTTTATGTGGAGAAAGTTCACATCAGCTCTCTGAAACACCTTGGACAGCATTGCAATGTGGGGCAGCACATCTGCCTGAAGGTAGAGGGCAGCCACAAATCGGTATGTGGCACAGAAGGTGTATAGACCTTTGGCCACTGGGCACTTCCTTGTGCTCGCTTCTTCCGCCAGAGCAGCCAGCACAGCTGGAAGGTTCCTCTGGAGGTTTTGAACGGCTAGGTGCTGCGATAGCCACCTTGTATCTTTCACCTCCTAATAACAAGTAGAAACACTGGTAAGTAAAATATATGTAAATAATATGACACCACAATAGTATTATGAAAATAGGTGAAAACACACCTTGACTTTCAAGTCGTTCAGACCAAGAGTGGTAGCAGCAGCACTCAGTGTGGCTGACCTATTTGCACTATTTCGGAAGAATAGGTGCAGTTCCTGCAGGTGGTTCCTGAAGTTTGCCATATACCTGACAGCATTTGAGGCATCTTTGCATGCCAGTGCTAGTCTGTGAGCAGCACACGCTACAGAAACCAGCTTTGGAAAACTGTCTGTGAGCTGCTTTGCCACTCCATTCAGACGGCCTAAGTTTAAGAATTAAATGCAGTGGTGAGGGCGTCATTTTGTTTCCTTTAATAACAGCTGACAATACACATTTCACACAATCCATTAGATTTAACAATAAACTCCATACCCGTCATCACTGCTGCACCGTCTGTCCCGAGTCCATAGAGCTTGTCTACCGGGAGCTCCTTCTTCTGTAGTACACTCTGGATGGCAGCAACAACGCTGTCAGCTTTCCCATCTTCCAGAGTTACCAGGTCAAGGAAGTGGTTGAAAACATAACCCTCTTTATCCAGGTGTCTAAAATAAAAATGTATAGGTTTTCACACATATGAATAAATATTAAGTTTAACTAGGCCTACATCTTTATTTAAATGCACATCATTCCTTTAAAAAATACCCCACCTAACATGTAAATCCAGCTGGCGGTTTACAGATACATCTGTGGTTTCATCAACCTCTAGGCTGATTGCTTGAGATGACCTTATCTCTTCCAAAATAGGCGACTCTGCTATCTCTGCAAGGATCTCCAGCATTTCATCCACTATTCTGTGTGATTGATAATTGTTTCTTTGATCCACCTGAGAAAAAGAGATCATTTAACATTTAGCTGGTTAAAGTTCTTAGTTTCACAAGCATCATTTTGTACTAGGTTTACCTTCAGCTTTTCAAAGTAATCACAACCCAAAAGCTGAGCTAAACTTAAGAGCTTAGGGTAGTGGGTGTGGTGAGCCATCTCATTCTTTACTAGCCAGTAAAGACATCTGAATCCACCTATGATGGCCTCATGCTCCATAATAACTGTGGGCTCAAAAGCCTGCATCACTGAGTAGCCTAGACCAAGGGCAAAGACATCATTCATTATATGAGCCAAACATGGTTGATAGGTTGCAGAAATTAGCTTTACATAAAAAAATGATATACCTGATGCAAGTGAGACCTGATGCTTTACATTATATTGATGAGGCTCTGAGGAGATGTGGCGCTCGATATAATCCTTGCGGAAAACAAGAATCCCAACTTCTATGAAAGCCCGTTTTAAGGGGCCTTTCTTTATTGGAGGCTTGTGTTGCCTAGAGATTCGGCAAAACATTCTTTTTTAAAAAGAAAAACGTGTTAATTCTTACAAAAAATAAGTTTTATTACAAATATGAACTTGCAAATGCCATTCATACCATGCTGGGTGAGGTAGAGTCAATTCTTGAACTGTGGCATTTTGAGGCCAATCAGGGTTCCATCCTGAGTGGCGATGCTTGGAATCTGAAAATAATGCATTGGTATTACTGCATTTAAATGGTAGAGTTCTCCTTGCTATTATACTATGTCTGTGTCTGTGAATGTGATGCTTGGAACTGTGCTGCTCGTTCACCTGCACCTGCTTGTACCACACTGGGACCTGCTGCTGCTTGTATCACACTGGGACCTGCACCTACTTCTACACTGGGACCTGCTGCTGCTTCTACCACACTGGGACCTGCTGCCTCTCCCTCAGTACTCTGACTAGTTGTGCCAGCATCTTCACTGACCACTGGCTAGAATTGAAAACAAGCTTGAATCTAGTTTGGTCTCTGCATTGCAACTCACTGTTGACTGCAATTGTATAATTTCAGGTCAAATGAACCGACATATATCATTATTGAGACTTATGCATTTATTATTGCCATTGCAAGCAAAATGCTAACATTGGCTAAGTTACCTGTGGTCTCTCCTCCTCTCCTCGTCTCTCCTCCTCATCCTCACGCCGTATTCTCTTAAAATATTTTTGAATAGGCCTACTCATATCTGAGGAGTAATGCAGGGGAAATTAACAGTCTAACCTTAGCTAAAGTTAATCTGTGTCCTTCTAACTGGCATAGCCCGAAGAGAAAACGAATTATAATCTTTTTTATATTTAATTTAGCACACGTAACTTGCACGCAGCAAAGTAGGCCTGGTTACGTTAAATACACTCTTAGTTGCCACTAACTTCAAATAATTTGAATCTCCTACCAAAGTCAGAAAACAACAACACAATAAGGAGAAAATAGTTACTTTACCTTAGTGTTCGCGTCTTCTAAATTAACGTCGTCTTCTCCGTTTCTCGTTTCCCTCTACGCGATGGCAGCACGAACAGGAGGTGTCGAGCGAGGGATCATACACTAGTTAATCGATAGCAGAGCGAACAGGGGGGATTATTGTCCCCTAGTTAATCAACAGCAGAGCGAACAGGCACAGGAGATGTAGAGCGAGGGCTCATTGTCCATTAGTTAATCACTCGCAGATGGCGTCGCTCGCGGACGGATAAAAAAAATTAAAAAAGGTCAGAAATATACCTGGGCGGCCCGCCCAAGTATTAACATTGTGTGGGAAACACTGGTGCTGACTCCGCGGCATTATAAAACACTAGTTTGATGCTAAACATCAAATCCATTTAAGGGAGGAACACTAGAATGTCTTTACGGATATAGAGCTTATAATGAAATATAGAAGCGTGGTTGCTTGGAAAACAGTCTTTGTTGGCTGAACTTTTCGCCTCAACTGCCGTATGGTGGCTTGGCTTTATAATTCAGCATTGGTGGTTAAGTGGTAGAATTCTCACCTGCCACGTGGGAGACCCGGGTCCGATTCCCGGCCAATGCAATAGACAGTTCTTTGTTGTCTGAAAATAAATTATAATGCCTACACCACTTGGACTCTGCTACAGCAAACACACAGGTCTTTGGAGTGTACAAGTAAAGAGGGATGTTCTCCGTGCCGACTCCCATTGATTTGAGAACTCAGTGAGATGCTCGACATTAAATCACTGTAAGGGATGACCGGTGGACTGTATCCCTTCTTAAATGACTTAAGAGCAGGCCTATTCAACTGGCGGCCCGCGGGCCAGATGCGGCCCAGAACCAACTCCCGAGTGGCCCAGCCTCCCGTAGCCAAATTCCTACACTAGTACAGACCATGAACGCAACACTCCGCGTTTCAGAGAAACCACCAAACCACAACGTAGCACGTTTTTTGAAAGTGCATCTAGTGGTGCTATTAACGGTGGTCCTATGATAGCAACTCTAAAACATGTCTCTCTCAACTCTGAAGCGTAAACAGAGACAAAACGGTCATTGATCTTGTGGAGCAGATCCAAGTCAAGCTGGACCTTTTCGCGACCGACTTGAGCACGGGTCGGATGCTGCATTTTCCGACGCTCCCCAAACACATCACATCTCCGGCACAAATCACGGATGTGATGACAGATTTCATTGCGAGGTTGAAAGAGAACTTTGCCGGTCGATTGGATGGACTTGCTCTGCCAACAGAGGTGATGATGGGCTTTGCCAGAGACCCCTTCACTGTTGCAATAGAGGGGGACGTATCAACCCGAGCAAAGGAAGTGGTCCCCTGCATCGACAAGGGGAAATATACACTGGAACTTATTGACATGCAGCACACTAACGGGCCAGCGAAGTTTTGGAGTGATGTCAAAAAACGGCAGTTCCCTAACGTTCAGAAAGTAGCGATCTGTGTGCTCAGTATGTTTGGATCAACATACACGTGAATCAAGCTTTTCACACATGAACTCAATCAAAAGTAGCACTCGCTGCTCCCTGACTGACAGCACTCTTCCCCAATGTCTTAGGATTGCATTGACATCCTATGAGCCAAAAATCACTGCTCTTGATCAAAACAAAAAATGTCCCTTCTCCCATTGAGAAAGTCAGCGATGACAAATCACAAATGAGGTGATAGTAAGCACCTAGTTTACTATAGTAGACGTGTAGTGTAGTATTCATTCATATAGTTACCCGTATCCCTTGTTATGGGTTTGTGCACTGAAGGGTTTGACAGTTCTTTCTGTATTAATTTAAATGCACTTTGTAATGTGTCTGGGTCAAATGTGACCAAAACGTATGATTTTTTTGCTATTACTTGAAAAGTGAAAAAATAGTATTGCTACAGTACTACCTCTTTGTGTTGCATTGCTCTTTAGCTGTTTTTTTTGGATGTGAGGACATTTATTAAGACTGCTATTATTGTATTCAGTAAATGCACTTTGGGATGTGCCTGGTTCAAAAAACATAACCTTAATATTTGACTTCTAAAGCAAACAAATGTAATGCTACAACTGTGCACTTTTTTCAGATTCTGTTAAATTAATGCTAATTTGTTGAGTTTTTATGCACTTTTTGACGTACCTTTTGTTAGATGAACAATGAATAAACATTGCATGTTTTTCATCGCAGTAATATGTGTTGGTTTAAAATGTGTCACTACCCGCTTTTTACAGGCTGCTGAATGTCTGGCCCAGCTGAATTTTGTAGTTATAAAATCTGGCCCAATTGAATGTTTAGTTGAATAGCCCTGACTTAGAGCATATAGCATATCTTTTGAAAAATCCACCTTGTTGACCGTGCTGTTGACCTCGCCAGCGTTGTGGTAGTTAAGGTGTCTTGTGAATGTGGGCAGATGAGTGGTAGAATCTTTGTAAGCCAAGAGGAAAACTACATTACTAGCACACAATTAGAGAGTAAAGCTATTGAGTGACTATAGGCATTTAGTCCAAAAAAGACCCCTGCTGCTGTGCTGCAGTTTGTGCCCCCGATTGGACAAAAACACAGAATACTGTGTAAATCAAGAGAAGCAACCTCACTTTTACTTAACTGGAAGTTCGGAGTACTTCTTCCACCTCTGCTTGATAGGAATCGGGATTTATGTTGGAAAATCATTACAAATTGGCAATGAGGAACGCTTCACGAATTTGCGTGTCATCCTTGCGCAGGGGCCATGCTAATCTTCTCTGTATCGTACCAATTTTATTATATGTGCTATCGAAATAACACAATATTGCCCTGCATCTGGGGGGTATTCCAAGGCCTCTGAGCAAGGGTCAACCTTGTATTATGGTAGCAGAACGCGTAGAGCTCAAAGGGAGCAAAACACTGGGTTTAAATGGGCCGAAAACTGCAGACAGAAGCTGCGCTAGCATGGTTCGTGGCTCTCGCCTTTGGCTTCTTGGCATTGAGTCCAAAAAAGACCCCTGCTGCTGTGCTGCACTTTGTGCCCCCGATTGGAACCTATGTCTATTTCAAGCCTGATCTGTCTTTAAGGCTTAGGGTTAAATGTGGTTGATGGGCTGCTTTGGCCGGCTAAGAGGCAGGAACCGCCACGCCGTGTCCTTTGTCGTTGCAAGACTGCCCTGCCTCTGACCCGTCCAACTCATACTTACCTGGCAGGGGAGATACCATGATCACCAAGGTGGTTCACCCAGGGCGAGGCTCGGCCATTGCACCCCGGCTATGCTGACCGCTGCGAATTCCCCAAATGTGGGAATCTCGACTGCATAATTTGTGGTAGTGGGGGACTGCGTTCGCGCTCTCCCCTGATTATAGTGTTGAAGAAAAGGTGAAAGACAACATGGCTACAGCTTGCATGTGTGGCGGCTTCTTTGCGCCAGGAAAGACTTTCTGGTGCCGATGTCCTCCCCAGAGCGTGTCCTTCCTTTGGGCTCGAAATGTCTCTGTACTGTAGTGAGCCTCCCTCTGCGTGCCACGCTCCAGAGCCAAGGCAGGTTCAATTTGTCACCTTTAGCTTCTTTGGCATTGAGTCCAAAAAAGATCCACTGCTGATGTGCTACAGTTTCTCCCCTCAATTGAAACCATTTGTTGTGGTTTCCAGATGCGTCTTTGTTTGTTTTTCCACAAGGCAGGAGATGGGTGCACCGTTCCCAGAGGCGCTGCAATACCGGGTCGATGCGTGGAGTGAACGGGGCAAGCCCCTCTTTCAGCTCCCGTGCTAAAAATCCATTTAATATATAGTCCCCGTATAGGGGACGTATCAGATATTAAACTGATAAGAACAGATACTACACTTGATCTTAGCCAAAAGGCCGAGAAGCGATGACCCTTAACGTTTGCTGCGGGAGTGAACGGGGCAAGGCCCTCTTTCAGCTCCCAGTGCTAAAAATCCATTTAATATATAGTCCCCGTATAGGGGACGTATCAGATATTAAACTGATAAGAACAGATTTTTTTTTTTTTTTTTTTTTATTATAACAAAGCTTCAATTTACATCATACTTATACACAGTTCACACACAAGTAACCAAGGGGCTTTAAATACAACACAAATAACACTTTTACCATTCATGAAGGCAATAACCATTAGGTGCTCTGGTCTTCACCCCACCAGCCCTAAACCCCCCTTCCACCTTTCCAAAGCGGCGTGTTGTCCCCATTTCAGAATGTCCCTCTCCATTCTCCCCTTCATATCTGCCTTTACCTTTTCTACTGTCCCCCTTATGCTGCTGCAACATTTGTTCTTTACAACATCCTGCCTAGCCAACCACAGATTTCTCTTAAGCAGGCTTACCGCTAGCCAAACAGGGAACATTGCCCAAAATCCACCAGGACCCGAGCCCCTTTCGATCCCATCCCATGTCATCTTTAGACCAGGAAAACTCTGTCCTAACCACCCTTCCACTCTGCTCCATGCTCCCCGTGCGAATGGACAGTCCCACATGACATGTCTGATGGTCTCTTCGTCCTTACAGTCTGGCCTAGGGCACACCGGAGACCTTGCCAATCCATGACGGTGCATGATTTCCCTCACTGGCAGGCACCTAAGCAGGCACAGCCAGTTAAGGTCCTTCAGCCTATTGTCTAGTCCCTTCGGCTGGATCCTCCTCCACACTTTGGATGGTATTCCAATGACAGGACCGACATTTATTTTCTCTCTGGCTTCTTTATATAGGGCTCTGTGATTGAGTTTCACATCTGGCCCGGCAGCCTCCGGGTGAACCCGAAGCCACCTTGCTGCATGGCGGTAGTGCCATGGCTGCTGTTCCGCCCTGGGCCCCAAGTTGCTCCAGGCCATTAAGTCCCTTGCTTGATAAGAAAAAAAAAGGCGGAGAAAATAACCCGAAGGATGTACTACTGGGCCTGATACTTCCTTACATAAAGTTGAAACAAAAATGCAGTCCATCTTCAGAGTTAAATGTGGTACATCTCTCCCCCCTGCTTCGACCCCAGCCAACATGCGGCCTCTTGCCACATTCTCGTATTTCCCATCCCATATAAAGCCAAACACGAGTCGCGTGAGAGGCCTCCTCATGCTGACCGGCAACGGATATATGTATGCAAGATATAGGAGGGATGGCAATATATCTACCTTCAGCACTAATACCTTCCCAATGAAAGTCAGCTGCCTACTTTTCCAGAGAGACACTTTCCTCTCTACTGCCTCAAGCCGTTTTGCCCAACTCAGGGAAGCACTGTTAGTAGCCTCAAAACTGACCCCCAGCACTTTTATAGGCCCTGGGCAGAAAGCCAGGCCCCCTGGCGCATCTATCCTTTCTCTCCATTTCCCAAAAAACTTCACTGAGGACTTTGCACAGTTAAGCTTAGATCCGGCTGCCCTGCCAAAATCCTCCATGATTTGCAGCGACCTAATAAGGCATTCATCCCTGTCCAGCAGCAACGTGGTGTCATCTGCATACTGGGACAGTTTCACATGTAACCCTCCACTGCCAGGCACTAGAAAACCTCTGACCCCTGGGTCGGCCCTGATGGCTGCCGCCAAAGGCTCCATATAGAGCACATATAGCAGTGGTGATAGAGGGCACCCTTGTCTCACCCCCGAGTGTAACCGGAAAAAATCGCCTAGGTGTCCGTTCACTACTACCTTGCTCCCCACGCCCATGTATAATGTGCGCAACCACCTTATAAAGCCTTTACCAAACCCTAGCCTCTCCAGTATGCTGAACATAAAAACTCCACTGCACCCTGTCGAATGCCTTGGTTTGGTCAAGAGCAACCAGCATGAGTGGCAGGTTTCTGTCCTCTGCCCAAGCAACAGCATCCCTTAGGAGCTGCAGGTTCCATCTTGCTGAGCGCCCTGGCACCGCACATGTCTGGTCAACATGAACCACATGGGGCATTGCTTCGCCTAGCCTGTCGGTGAGAACTTTTGCCAAGAGTTTATAGTCCACACACAGCATGGTCAGAGGTCGCCAGTTACCTATTTCAGTGCGATCCCCCTTCTTATACAGGAGGGAGATCACCCCGGTGGCAAATTACCCGCTCATTTCTCCTACCTGCAGTACCTCTGTCAGCACCTCCAACAATACTGGCCCTAGTATGGTCCAAAACTTTGCAAAAAATTCCACAGGCAAACCATCAATTTCTGGAACCTTACCCTTATTCATTCTGTTGAGCGCCCCCTCCAATTCGCAAACCGTTAGTGGGAGCTCTAAAGCCTGTACGATGTCTCCTGGAACCTGGCGCTCCAGCAGTTCCAGGAAATCATCTCCTCTTCCCACCTCCTTCTCCTTGAAGCTGTCCCTGAAATGATCTGTAGCAACCCTCACCATCTGGCCATCTTCTGTCACTACAATACCCTGACTGTCCCTAATCCCTGTCACCACCTACCTTGCTTTTTTAGCCCGTACCGAGCTGAAAAAAGCAGCAGAACATGTTTCTGACTGCTCAATGAACTCTGCTCGTGATTTCGCCAGGAAAGCCCGGGCCTTGCCTTCAGCGACATGTCTGAGCCTTGCTTTCAAAGAGTCGCATACATTCTGATTTATAGTAGCACCACAGTTCCCCTTTGCATACTCACGCTCTAGGAGTCGCTGCAGCTGGGACACCTCCCTCTTTGACCGTCTTGCCTTCATTTTGCAATAGCCTAAGCAAAAGGTCTTAATTCTGTCCTTGGCTACCTCCCACCACTCTAGTATCCCCTGACACAGCGGTTTGAGGCCCAACACTCCCTTAAAAAACAACGGGAACTGTTGGTTGAAAAACCTTTCCTCCAAAACACTGACATTTAGGCGCCAGTAACCAGGCCCAAAAGTTTGCGCATCCAAATCTACTCGAAACAGCAGGCCATCGTGGTCAGAAAAGAAAACAGGGATGGTCCTACCCGTGCTCAGGTTTAAAGACCTGGAAAAAAACAAATAGTCCAACCGTTTTGCCATGCCTCTTGAGTTACGCCACGTGGGGCTGTCTATGTGTGGCATAACATTCCCACATCTCCCATGTCTCTAAGATGGACCTCTTGCAAAAAAACTATGGCTACATGCAAAGTGCCTAAAAACTCAAAAACAGTCCTTCTTTTAACAGTGTTCCTCATTCCTCTCACATTCAAAGTAAGAACATCAAAATAATCTGCCATGAGTATGAAATGTTAACAATGTAATAATAACTCACTCAAATTTCACTCTGCATAGAGGTCCTGAGCGAGAATGTCCATTTGATCGGCCCATGATGGGGGAACCATGCTCAAAGAGGTGGAAGGCCTCTCGAAACCCCCGTGCGCATCCTCCTCTAAGGGAGATAGTGGCAGTAGTGGTGCAATAGGTAGCTCCCTGTCCCGTGGCAACCCCGTTGGGAACTCTACCCCTGCACCCCCTGGTTCCATCTCCATCATCCCTCCACCGTTACCATGGCGTGTGTCCACTTTGCCCTTCTTCTGGTCGCTGTCCTTCACCAGTCCCTCCCCCTTCTGCTGCCCATCTACTTCATCCTTGGGCCGCTTGTTCCTCTTCTTCCCCTCAGTCTTTGACCTTTTGCTGTCTCCAACCTGTGTGCCGTCTCCATTTTCTTCCGAACCCTCTGTTCCGAAAGCCTGCGACCCTTTACGTGCCCCAGGCTTGTCCCCCTCAGGGGCTGCTGCAGGTGAGTCCTTATCCCCCGAGAGGCTTTGGCCCACGCCCTCGCTGTCAGTCCCCGGGCCGCCTCCTGGTCCGTGCTCCACTGTCGCGGTCTCCACTGTCGCGGTCTCCACCATGCCCACTGGAAACACAGCAGCCCCCTGGTCCTGAAAAAATCCATCCAGAAGGTCCTCGAACGCAGTTTCCCTCTCGTTGTTGGCCCCGGCTACCTCTGCAAACGTCCTCCTCCGCCCAGGACAGCTTCGGTAGAGGTGATCTTTCCCAACGCAACCATGGCAGGCCTTGGGCACCGTGCAGTTTTTGGCTTCATGCCCCCCTTGACCACAAAACCGGCAGCTGGCGCCATTGCACCCTGTCTCCACGTGGCCTGATTGCCTGCACCGCCTGCAGAAAGCTGGCTGCCGCGGGTAGAAAAGGTACCCTCGATCTGCTCCCAGGCTGAAAGAGGCAGGCGGGTGCTTGAGGCCGCCACGACCCTCCGGCTCAGATTTAAGAAGCACCTGGAACTGCCTTCGACCTGTCCAGATCCCCATGGTGTCCTTCACATGTCTTGCTGCAGTTAGCACTTCCCCATACTGCCCCAAAAACTCAGCCAGCGCTCTGTCAGTCACAAAAGGATTGAACATGTGGACCGTGATCATCCTGAAATTTGGTCTGTCCAAATTTAAAACCTTGTAGCAGGCTAGCGGTTTTAGCATAGCAGCAGCAACACAGTCCATAGCAACCTTTGTGTATACTTGCTCGTCCTTTAGGGTGACGTCGAAAGCCCTCTCCTGCTGGTTCCATTGTAGGCAGTAGATGGCATCGACCTTCAGTTGGAGCTGCTCCATGATGACTTTCCTGCAGAACCACGTCCTCGACAAGACATCTTCCTCCGCCACAACTGCCTGGAAGCGCAGTGTGAATCTCAGCCCAACTCTTGGAATCGGCCGTCCGTCATCGGCCCTCCCGGCCATCGCTCCTTTCTCCTCGTCGTTCGAAAAATGTCCTTCCTGGGAAAAATGATAAGAACAGATACTACACTTGATCTTAGCCAAAAGGCCGAGAAGCGATGACCCCTAACGTTTGCTGCGGGAGACAGACTCGTTGCGCAGTCGCCGCAGGTCTTGGTTCAGCTCTTTTGACCTGGCGTAACAGAGGCGCTGCGTAGCTTGGACTGCCCACGTGCGAATGACTGCTCTTTTCTTGTCCAAAAAAGACCCCTGCTGCTGTGCTGCACATTGTGCCCCCGATTGGAACCTATCTCTTTAGTAATACGCTTGAGTTGTGTGCAGTGCTTGAATTGGAATAAAAAAGGTGCCAGTACTCTAAATCAGCAACAAGTATTTGGCACAAAGTCATAGTATATCCTATAATGCTGGTGGGTTTGTCTCTTTACTGTATATTTTAGAAAGGCTCACTGTACTTAAACAAAATGACTCAGGGTGCATCGAACATTTTTTTTTAAATATTGAAGTTAGATGCATCAATCTGGTGCACTTTGAGAGCAAAATGAAGAGATATATGGATACCTCTCAACATCCATAATGAAACAACTGTAAACAGATTTACTTTTTCTTTATGGATATAAAAGAAAGTAAAGCTTGACTCCTACTGGCTGGTTAAATGACTCCTCGTCCCTGAGGCCACTACCAGTTTTTTGTGCCATTTTGCTGGATTTATTTGTCAGTAGCGTTGCTGCACAAAGTGATAGCCCTCTAGTTTAAATCTACTACCCAAAAAGAAACATATGGAGATGGGTTACTATTTAAAAAAAATTGCAAATCTATTTGGGAACAGTGGGGCCGGGCCTCAAATCCTATAGGGGGGTCCGGGGGCATGCTCTCCCGGTAAGATTTTTTTTTAAATGTTGGACTTAAATGCATCAATCTGGTGCATTTTGAGGGGGAAATAAAGAGACTACACCCATATGAAACAAAAATGTATACATTCAAATAATCATAAAATCATAAGTACATGGCCATAACCAATAACATACAATATCCAATATGAAAAAACATTGAAACTTGTTTATTTATTTGTTTTTGGTTCATTTATAGTTATGAGTGTGTCTGGGCTCCTGAATCGGCCTCTCCTGTCTCCCTCCTCTCCCCCCTGCTCCTCTTTGAGGCAACAGCAAAGACTAGTTTTAGCTCTCAACAAGTTTATATTACCTTTTTTCACCTAGTTAACATTTTGTTTGTATTATTCATGCATATTTGACTAATCACTACCCCCTCAAATGGAAATATGTGTTTACATAAATGGTGACCGAACCGTTTGAGACCCACTGAGATAACTTAAACTAAGTTAACTATCTAAAGACTCAGAGAGTAATATACCTCACCAGAGCTGTAGTTTTCAGCCTCTCAGTCTGACAGCAAAGGACTCTCCCTCCACCTTGTTGTTGAAACAGCTCCGTATATCCGTTAGCGCAGCTAGCTAGCACCAGATGCTAACAACAATACACGTAATCGGTGCGCGCGCTTTCTCGCTCGCTCGCGCCAGACATACACCAACACACACCCTCCCGAGCTTGAATGACACACAGAGACCAATCGAGGGCATTAGTATGATCTGTATGAAAGTGGCAATGTCGGCAGGCCACGTCATGTAGACAGCCAGTCACCCTCTGTGAGGCAGAGTCAGACCCACATTTGCGCTGCGTTGCGTTTACAATATATACGTATATTGCCGGCGGCTGAGAACCGGCATTTTACTGAAGAAGTGCCGGTACCACATGGGTAAAAATCAGAAGTGCCGGTACTGCGTACCGGTGAGTACCGGCCCAATTCAAGCACTGGTTGTGTGGCATGTTATACGAGCTGTGAGCTCTGAGTGCTAAAAGCTAACAGCTGTGTTGTTTTTCTGGGGAGCTCATTGAAAATGACGTCACGGCTCCGCCTACACTGCGTTACTATAGATACTACACCAGTTCCTCACGAGTCTAAAAAACAACTCACGTCAACGCACGTAAGCAACGTGGGCGCCAACGTGAGCGCTCTCGTGACCAAAATATTTGACGGCGCTGATTGGTTGAAATTAGGTTTCGGCGGCATAGTTTACTATTGAGACTTTTGCAACGTGCTGGTTGCTTCTGTTTGGCTCGGGGGCAGCGCCCCGTAATGATAAACTAATGCCAAGGGCAAGGCCAGGCAGGAAACATGTGACTTATCAGTAACTTTAGACATCTGTTACGGCTGCTGCCTTCCTAGTCGTCTAAGTGTTTTCAGCTGTGTGTTTTCTATGTAAATGAGCTGTGCGGTTGCCCTCCCTGCATTGGCTGCCATCTCCTGGTCCGCCCCTGAAGATTGCGATTGGAGCACACCGGGCCCGACGCACTCCAATCGCAGCGCACAGCCGGCGCACACCTGTTGGAGATGACTACAAATCTTGGGGACAATCATCATTCTGGAGGCTCTGTATGTGGACAGATGCCTCTCGCTACTTGCTCTTTGTTCTGGGGTTAAACTTGTGTGATTAGTAGTGTCTAGAGTAGCTTAGTTAGAGTGTAGAGTAGCTTAGTTAGTGTTTAGAGTAGTTTAGGATTCTGTGACGGTTGCCTTTAGTTTAGCTGTGTTTTGTATAGATTCTTTGGTTAGTTGTACCACTTTTAAAGTGAGGTTTTGTTTCGTTCTTTATTTAGTATATTAGTATTTATTTTCCCTGTATGTCTTTAGACTCACATTTTAGAGTCCTCCCTTAGTTTGGTTGCCCATTTAAACTTGCGCCTTTGTGGCCTCTATTGTTTGTTATTTAAACCGGCTCTTTTGTTTGTTTCAGGCTGTTTGCATGCCATTTTGTTTCCCGCTGCTATAAGAAATAAACCACTTATAATTATACCAATTCCACTCTGGTCTTGTTATTTCCCTTTGGTTCCCCTAGCCCAATAGGGAACGTAACAACATCGTAACACAATTTTAAACAAGATTTTATTGTAGATTATACATTTTACTGATACCAATTGTATGATATTTACCTTGTTCATTAAAAATAAAAAATATAAAATATATACTGTATATTTTTGAAATATATATTTTTTGAAATATATATTTTTTAATATTTTCTTTTGTATGTGGGAAGAGGTGGGGCGGCGCCCCTAGCGCCCCTATGGGCCGGCCGCCACTGCAGGTACAGGTACAGCTTGGGGTTTCCACCTTACACACTCTCTGACGCTAACTCCCACACATACCCATATATATAACAGTGTCTACGTCACAACTTCCCCGCCCTCCCCCGTCTGCTCCCCCAACCACAGGACCGCACCTAGACCAGCATCACTGTGCAGCTCTGTGATTGGCAGAGAGACGGGGGATGCCTGAGTGACACCCTCAGCATCCTTTCAGGGTCGCTACACTACCCCCCCACTACAAAGTTCCTCGCCCACGAGGAACAAACAAAACTCAGCACAAACACCACTACCCCCACCCTCTCCAGTACTCTGCAGGGACCAACACACTGGCTGTCCAGTTTTGGGCACCGGCCTTTCTTCCGTTGTTGTTTGCTGTAGACCCAGACCAGCTCCCCGGCCCGGAAATGCTGCCCTCTTGTCCTGGTGTCATAGTTCCGCTTCTGTCCACCTCGTCCAGTCTCAGCTCCATCTCCTTCAGTTCGCCTCCGCGTCTGAACCTCATAGAGTCCCGGGTCTGCTCCGCCTCTGCCTTCATCGAGGCCCCTCTGTGTTGGGCGTTCTGCTCCATGGTACTCATCTCCGCTATAGCTACGCTTGCCTGCTTATGGGCCTCCTCCAGCTGAGATTTACCGGTATCCAACTCTGCTTCTGTCCTTTTCAGGTTTTCTAAAGTTTTCGAAGTCTCCAGTTGGGATTGTTCCAGCTTATTCTGGAGCTCGTTGTAACCTTGCTGCAGCGCCTTAGCGTCTCTACCCATCTCGCTGATCCTCTCCTGGTACTTGATGCAGTCCCTCTGCAGCTGCCGGGCCTCCAGCTGCTTCTCCCTCGACAGCTCCTCCAGCTGCCGCTCTCTGCTCTGACTGCCTTCCCTGACCCTCTGAGCGGACCTCAGCTGCTGCTCCAGCTCCCTCTGCTTACCAGACCCTGCTTCGGCTCTCTCTCTCTCTCTGTGCTTGCCTCATGTCCTCCTCCAGCCTGGCAGCCCGGTTGCTCTCGCTCTGCGCCTCGGCCTCCAACTCGGCCCGCTCCCTCGCCAACCGCTCCACCTCCCGCTGCAGTGCGGCCAAATGCTTCCGGTTGGCCGCCGCCTCCTGCTGGTAGTCTGCGATGATGCCGTTGAACTGGGCCAGCTGGTTCATCAGACGCTCCTCCAGGTGGTCCTTCTCGGCTTCCAGGCTCCTGAGCAGCTCTTTGGACTGCGCCTCCCTATTGGCACCCTCCTCCACCAGGCTCCTTTCTCTCTCTTTGCCCTCTTGGAGGCACTTCTCCAGAGAGGCCACAAGGCTCTCCTTCTCTTTACTCTCCTGGAGATCTTGCTCACGAGAGGCCAGCTCCGCTTTGAGTCTGGCCTCCTATTGCTGCCACAGTTCCCTCTCTGCATTGACAGCTCCTTCCATCTCCCTTATTTTCTCCTCTAATAAAACTGGAACACTTTCAGTCACCTTGGTAACCCATACAGGCTCCTCCTCCTCTCTGCAGCTCCTCACAGCCGGTGGTACCGGCCCTCCGCTGCTCCTCGCTGCCACACTCCACACAATCTCTCTCTCCACAGCCATCTCCAAGGCCGCCTGCAAGGACTGTGGATGCTGCAGCTGTACCCCAACCCTCAAGTCCACAGGGAGGAAAGCCCTGATGAATTGATCGCGTGCCAGCTCACTCTGCACTCCGGGTGGCATGTGTGCATATGCCCGCCGCGTCAGGCTCTCCACGTCGTTAGCCAACGCCCGCAGCGTCTCTCCAGACTTCCGACAGCGGTTACTCAATTTGTTCCGGAGCAGCTCTGGCGGGAAACACTGTCCAAACCTCCTCTTCAAAGCCCCCGCTAACGCTTCATAGCTGTGCCGGTCCTCAGGGCTAAGTAGTAGCAGACATGACAGAGCCTCATCTGTGAGGCACAAAGCTAGCTGTAGTGCTGTAGTGCTACTACAGTACTGTACTGCTAGTCTCTACTGACCACCCCCCGGCATGTGCAAGCAGTTCAAATTGGGCATGGAAAGCCTCCCAGTCAGCCTTACCCGAGTACTTGGGTGTCTTCACGGACGCGGCGGCTGCTACCGGTTGATGGGCGCCGCCATTGTTGTTTACATTCCGCTTGGTTTTGGCGCGAAACGCAGCTGAAGATGGCGACATTCCCGCGTCTCTAGCCATCATCACTGCTGACTCCCTCAGGCGCTCTCTCGCCTCCTGTGCCTTCACAAACTCCCCACTCATGTCCTTCGACCACCCGCATGCTCCTTCTTCCTCTCCATCCCTACTTTCCTGCTTCACTCCCATCTTGCTGAACTTTTCCATCTACGCTAGCTTACCTGCTAGATCCGTGACGCAGTTATGAACACCCGTCCGGATAGACGTCCTCTTTTCGAAAAGTCACTTCTGACACCAATGTAGCGTTCACAGATTGAGTCGGAAACAGGTTTCCAGTTATTAGGCTTTAATAACTCTTCTTAGCTTAGAGCAGGGGTCGGCAACCCGCGGCCCATGGGCCGCATGCGGCCCTTTAAGCCCTCTGCTCTTGCTCCCTTGAGCTTAGACAAAAATAAGAAGGAAATAAAATAAAAGTATTTGTAGGACTATTTATATTTTGTTGCACGGTTGAAAATGTTTCGTATCTTGTATTTTGAGGTGATACTGTGACACATAAATAAAAAACAAAACAGTTTTAATTAGGTCAACTAAAATATGCGTCACATCCTGCTACGGTCCCGCGCGAGCGCCTTTTCCTGCGGGTGAATAACCTGACCCCCGGCTGTTGGAGATTTGGAGGATGTTTAAAACCAACCTCGTCTCCGCGTGTCGTTTGGTAAGCTGGGTAAATTCGTAAAAAGAAAGGGATTAAGAAACACCAGAATGCAAGTTAAACAATAATCTTGTTTTAATGATAAAAAGTAACAATACAAATACAAATACAAATACAAAGGAAGTACTTCCTGCTCTTCCTCCAATCTCACGGATCTGGTCAGTTTGAAGAAAAGAAGAGACTGGTCTGAAGAACAGCTTATATCCAAAACCCCAGGAGGAGCTATGCGGCTGCCCCCCCCCCCCCCCCCCCCCCCCCCCCCCGAGGGGTCCTCCACTTAGAAAAGACAGCCAATCAGCGCGAGCCAGAGGCGACCCTTACATTCGAGATAACAAACCCCTCCTTGCAAGTTTCACATACTTTTGGCATTTTATAAAGATAGGTTTAAGATATAGTTTTTTATAGTTGGATTATACAAATAACACATGTGAGTTACCTTAACCTCAAACAATAATGACAAGAGGAAAACATCAGCTCTGATCTCAAGCAGTAAAAAAGTACCGCACACTCATTTAGCCTGCAGCTCTTCCAGACACTTGAGCTATTGTTCTTTAAGATCATTCCCTGCAGAATCTTTATTTCAAATAAAAGGTTTCACATTGCATATTTCCAGCTTCCTTTACACATACTGTTATTATTAATACAAAGTGATCAACCACACACATCTATTTAAAACAAGTAGATTTCCCTGATCATTTGACATGCTGAAAATCTCAAGAAGAATGTCCCCTCCCCCAGCTCTCTCGTCCCTGTCATAAAAGCTGCTTCCATTTCCTATAGAGTAATAAAACATGTTTAAGCTAATTTCTCCACACTGTTTGTAGCCCTCCAGTACCCACATATGAAAGAATAAAAGCAGAGGAATCAAATAAAACACCAATACAGGAATAGTTGATAAATGATTATACAGGACATATGATCACAGTAAGGAATACACACACATGTTCTCTATAAAGTGACCCTTGTTATAGGTCCGAATGTCCTGTCCCCTGAAAGTCATGAGTTTTGGTTGATTAACAGAAGTTTAATTGTTCTTGTGGCTTAATGGCTTCCCTGAACTTCCCTTCACCCCAAAGTCAGCTTACTAGGAATGAATACATTTTATTGATAAGCTCAAAAGGACGTTTATCTTGGTTACTGCTGGGTGACCCAAGTCTCAAGGCCTGCAGGATGTGTAGGAGATAAACATTAATTCTACAAGACTTTAACTGCCTTATATCTGAAAATGTATCCGGGAATTCCCCTGTTAATTGCAAGGACTATTGATAACTAACAGAGAGACCCTAGGGGCCTCTTCTTGGTATCTGCTAGGCAGAAGTCACTCAATGCAGAAATCACAAGTTTAACACACATTCTACATAAGGTGACGTTAAAATGAATATACCAGATTGAACTTTCCTGCCATAACACGTTACTTTAATCCTTCCAATAATTCAAATAATACTTCACGGCTCGATGAGCGAACTATGGATAAATCAAAGAAAAGTACCGGAGGAACACAGAAATTAAATTATGTGTGGACAGAGTTATATGCTTTCACAGCAAACGATGCTGGTTTACCGGTATGTTTGATATGTAGAGAGAAGTTGTCAAAGGTGCTGCAGCCTTTACGTATCAGGGAACAACAAGGGAGAGGAAGACAGCTGACAATCTTCAGTCATAATTCAATGGGGTATGTAATTTTTTCAGAAAACACTTTTTGTTATATTCCATGGAATGCTCTTAACGTCCCGATAGCAATGAATATATTAAATGCTTTGACAATAAATACTTACAACAATTAATCTCTGGAAGCCGTAGCGCTGTAATAAGCACGACCAATCATTTTAGCCGGCCCGGCTAAAATAACTGGAAGGCCTACCTGCCTGTCAGCCTGTCAGCCTTCCATCTGTGCACAAACTTATCTCGTGGCCTCATTGATGTTGGAGGAGGGACTCTGTAAGAAAGTCTGAAGGAAGAGGCATATTTTTTCCGGTTGTGTATTTTCACATTCTAGCGCACTCGAGCTGGTTTCTCCATTCTTACCTACCCTACCTTTAACTCTTTTTAGGGTGCACCTATATGTTTTATTTATTTCAAAGTGGGCCCATTTTAATAAAAAAAAAAATGTTTCCTTCAAATGTGCAGAGGACTCCCCAAGTGCTGTGTTTAATTTATTTTAAAGTAGGCCTGTGTATTATTTTTAATTTTCCTTATAGGAGTTCTTTGTTTCTTATTAGAGGTTAACAGTTTTATATCATGTAATAAATAGCCTAATACATGCAAAAAAACTGTAGTTTTTGTCTGATATAACAATAAATACAACTTTATTAGCTATCAAGCTATGAAATATGTTTTGCGGCTCCAGACAAAAAAATGTTTTGGAAAAAGGAGCAAAATGGCTCTTTTGGTCAAAAAGGTTGCAGACCCCTGGCTTAGAGGAATACAGGTACAGCTCGGGGTTTCCACCTTACACACTAGGCTTGTTTGAGACAAGCGAGACCTGCGCAGACCTGCGCAATTTCGATCAACGTCTTGCTTGTGCGTTGCATGGTGGTTAGTCATTTTGTCCGACTTGCTCTGGAGGCTCGCTCACTTGAGACGTTGAAATCTCGCGGGACAAAGACGCCCGCAGCCTTGAGAGCGAGGCGCGGCGAGGCGCGGCGAGGCGGCGCAGTTCCTCTCCACGGGCTGCGGAGACGAAATGCTTGATGGGAAACGACTCGCTGGTATCTCGAGCTGAGCGCTCATTGGTGGTTTTTATCCCGTGCTGCTGATGAAACTCTCCAATTGGCTCGGCAAAAGTTGTTGTTTGGTGTCAGTTTTACGTAGCCACTTCCATTCACATTTTTCATCATTGTTCCACAATGTTTATCATCATGAAATTTATATCTATATATGTTATACTATACTCGCACTGCTTACCGTTTTTATACTTTATATATCTTAGCATATTCATACACACTGTTCATACTGCTCACAGGCTGCTGTGTATATCTAGTGTATTCATACCCCTCACTGTTTATTTATCATTCAATTCATTCTATCTTTTATTCTGTAGATTGTGTACATTACTTTTCACTTTACTGCTTGTTGCACTCCTGGTTAGAAGCTAAACTGCATTTCGTTGTCTCAGTACCTGTAATCTGTGCATTAACAATAGAGTTGAATCTAATCTTGAGCAGGAACAAATGTATTTACTTAGTATATCTGACATTAACAATTAAACACATGTGTGCATTCTTTATCAATGCAAACCGAGTCAAGCCGACTCCGGAGGTGGCGGAAAAAGTCATATTTATGTATAAAAAACATAGAAAAGTGCATTTTGCATGATAGGAGACTTTTAAGTCTTGCTCTTGACTTGGTCTCGATCTCTTCAAGTTTTTTCTCACTGTTTGGTTTGGTAACAGTTTTCAAGATGTAAAACTCATATTATCAGGGTCATCAGAAAGAATAACATGTGTTTGTCAGTCCATCATTATATGGAACAATGATACATTTTTCTGAACGTAATCCATATGTTTATAATGTTGTTAATATTTATGTTTTCTTATTTTATTTTACTTTGTATATATACCCCTAATGAAGACAGTTTTGTGTACATAAAAACGTCATTAATAAACAACTGTACCACACACTATGGTACCCATCAGTAGAGCAGAAGTCAAATCTTTTACAAAAGTGGTTATCAAGCAACAATGGCAAACACTATGGGACAGTAACACCAAAGGAAGACATTTATACCAGATACAAAGGGAAGTAGGAACAGGAAGCACTTGGGGGAGTAGTAGAAGAGAACAGAGCATTAACAGCAGGATAAAATTGGGACACTCTGGACTAAACTCATCACTGCATCTGATTGGAAAACATCCAAATGGCAATTGTAATGGTTGCCAACAACCAGAGACAATACATCATGTATTTTTTAGCTGCCCGGATTATAACAGACAAAGATTCATTCGGAAAACTGCACTGGAACAACTCAACATCAAGGACATGGATTTCAAGGCAATATATGAAACTAAATCAAGAAATGAAGCAAACAAGCTGATCTTCAAATTCCTCAAAAGCACTGGTCTGAGGACAAGGATTTAATATGAACATTTAATAACTCAACAGTAGGTGGCGATATATGCTCCAAGTGGAAGCGATTCGCCATTAAAGAAAAGAAGAAGAAGAAGAAGAAGAAGAAGAACTGTACCACACAGTACCGCTGGAGGCCGCTACACCGTGAAGTCTGGAGAAGAAGAAGAAGAAGAATAAGCGCCGCCCACTGGGCTGTGCTGGTACTCCCCACAAACCGGATGTAGTATTCCACGTGTGTTTTGGATTTACAGATAACAGGTAAGAGTGTTTAATTTAAAGTAAATATATGTATGTATATATACATACATATATTTACTTGAATAACACCAGCAGAGTCGGTCGATATTAAGAA
The DNA here is from genome assembly GCF_949606895.1 of Notothenia rossii. Lineage (NCBI taxonomy): Eukaryota > Metazoa > Chordata > Actinopteri > Perciformes > Nototheniidae > Notothenia > Notothenia rossii. The sequence continues at coordinate 17,299,196 of NC_136901.1, forward strand.
GCTAACTATTGCTTCTTAATATCGACACACTGCTGGTGTCTGTATGTTTGGAATGCTGCTTTTTTCAGAAGTGAGAAATTAGCAAGTTAGCTCAACATGCTAACATGTGTTTAATCGAAACATAAGAGATAATGAGTTTTACAATAGCCTGAATATAAAATAAAGTAGGTGTGCCTGTAGAGAAAGGTCTGTCTGCAGTCCTCACACTGGATTACTGTCTGAATTACCAGTTAAAGGGATCATTTCCGGATATGAAATCCATATAATGCTCAACTCTCTGCACTTTAACGCATGTAAAACTATGCAACATACAACACTGTAGTTTTACATTTGTAACATAATCACTGTAGTTTACAATATATTGTCCAAAATTTACTTTCCTAATGGTTTAGTGTTAGCTTCTGTTGTATATTTAAATCTTTTTTAATGCTAAATAGTTTCTTAAAAATACTTTTTTATCATCTTTGATTGTCTATTATAACTTATTTTCTTATGTTGTTCATGTCTGCACCACTACACACCACAGCTGATTCCTTGTGTGTGTAAACGTGTAAACCTGACAATAACCCTGATTTAAACCCAACCTCATTACAATCAAAATAACTTATTTAACTAACTATTTATTTATACTTTAAAATAAACCCAGAACAGGTCCAGTTTTGAGAGTCTAGAAACAGCACTTTGCATTAAAATGATTTTAATATTAACCCATTATAAAAACATTAATTTAGTACGGTTTTAAACACATTTTTGAAGTCATAACCGAGGCTCACACACACTTTAGTATATCAAAATTGCTTAATAAAGTCACAACAAACCTGCTATTAGTACATACAGTATTTTCTAATACGCATTTTATTTTTACATCTCTACATTAAAAAGTACTTGGATAATTAAAATAAATTGACATATTTTCATTGCAGCTCTGAAACAGTGATTAATTGCTGAATCAGAATTCCTTTATTACAGTTTTACAGCATGTATGGTGTTGTACCGTGCAGTTGCAGAAGAAAGTGTGTGTTTTGCAGGTTCATTGCAGATGTATGTAAACTCAATCTTAATGAGTGTGTTAATGTCTCTGCAGATAAACTATGACATCGTTGGCACAGCAGCTGAAGCGTCTGGCCGTGACTCAGACGCCTAAGGAGGTCGTCTCGCTTCTTTTTGACCCAAAAGATGCCGCCTCCATGGACCGCAGCACCTTTTACGCCCTGGGTGAGTCCCAACACCGGCTAACTTCAGGGAAAACTCGGGGTTTCCGGTCCTCCGAAGCTGGTTCTCTTTTTAGCAGGCTAGATCTCCATGGTAACTTATGCTGTGCGGCTAACCTGCCCCGGAGCAGGTTAGGTTGCAGGCTTAGAGCTCAACTCAGTGAAAGCACTGCCTGCTGACCAATCAGAGCTCAGTGTGCGGAGTTTAAAGCGATCAAGTCATATTACAGGAGAAAGGAAATACAGAAAAGCTGCCGTTGCAGGAAAGACGGCCGGCAAAAATCACCGACTGTGTGAACGTGAACATTAATAGAACATCACCTCCCATCTTCAGAGCAATCTGACTATTATAACATTAGCGTTAAGAAAGCTTACTTAAATATCTGCCACAACATAAGTAACCGGATCAAAGTAACATTAAGTACAGTCCGCGGCATATCACATCATAATGTATCATATATCTCCTTATCTGAGTCAGCTGAGCCATATCTGGCCGTGCAACACTTAGTGTCACATATTGTATGCAGAAGTATTATTTTAAGCAACACATTAAGTTGACGAAACACTCGAGACAAATGTAATTAAAGTCAGATCATGTCTTAGACGGGGCAGTGATATCATAAACCTGTTAATGTACGCATTCAAACACTTGTTCTGTTACCAGCTGTATGTATGTGGCTTTGATCCTGGATAAGGTGTTTAAGTCATGGATGTTTAAAGTTTAACTTCTTCATATTTGACTAATATTATAGTTGACTTTTCATTCAGGAAGTATGACGCTGCGGTGTCAGCACGCTTGTCCATGTTTGTGATTGGTCGAATGCTCCAAATACCACCCCTTTCATGTGAACGTGCACCTAACTAGATAGGACACGGCTGGCTTGAGCGATCCACTTGATAACCCGCGTCGTAGTACAGTTTAGCGAGAGCGCGTATGTTTTGGATTAGGCCAACCGGCTAACTCAAACATGTCCAGGTTAGGTTGAACCAGCTTCGTAGTACAGGCCTCTGCAGGATATCAACTAGGGGTGGGAATCACCAGGCTCCCCACGATACGATACAATAGAATTGCGATTCTACGATATGCTAAGTATTGCGATACAATATATTGATTGATATCTGTTGGAGCTATATATTGCTTTATATTATTTTATAGTTAAACATTTAATTTCTTGCTATTATTGTTTATAGTAAATGTATTCTTAGTTATTATTATCAAAGTGAGTTTTAGTCTCTAATGTTGCTATGCTAACATCACCTGTAGAATGCCAGAGAAACTTTCATAACAGCGTTGTGATGCCAAACAGCGTCAATTCTGACTGAAACCCATTCACTTATGGGAATGGGGGATATTTATCAGCTGCTTATGTGACAGTCAGACAGTGAAGACGTTCCAGCGGCTGCTGCCGTGAGTTAACGGGAGACTAAACTCCGGTGGAAAAGCAGCGCTGCAGCAGGCGGTAATGCCGCTGAACCACATTAATAAACAATGCACCATGGCACTCTGGAGAAAGGTATAAGGTTGGAGAAGTAGTTATTTAATTTAAAGGGGACCTATCATGCAAAATGCACTTTTATAAGTCTTTTATACATGAATATGTATGTATGTGTCAGGGAACTCAGCGCTGTAATTCGCTCCAGTCGTCCACCAGCAGATGACAAACACCGCCTCTTCCAAGGGACGAGGGGACCGTGCGGCAGAGTTTCAGTTAGATTTTTTTCCGCCGGTCAAAATGTCGTTAAGGTTTAAATCTTCCGGACAAAATTAGAAAAGTGCCGGTCAAAGGTCTTCTTTGTTATTTATTGAGTTTTAAAACAAACGAATAACGAGTCGATATAATAATATAATAATAATACACGGAGGTCTCTTTTCCTCCCCCTCTTCTGAGAGCCCAGCAGCTGATCTCAGCACGCTCCCCTCTCCTGCAGGGGGGCGTGGTAAGCTGCAGCTCATTTGCATTAAAGCTACGTCACAGAATCAGCCCTTGCAAAAACAGGGCTGGAAAAGAGCAAATAGAGCGAAATGAGGCATGGCTAAAATGCATGATCTGTTTGGTATTTTGAAAAAAGAACTTAACAGACATGTTTTATATAGGTATGGCCCTACAATATATTATTCAAATATAGCATGATAGATCCACTTTAATCTGGCTTTGTATCATTAAAAACTACCCGACTCAGTCCTCTATTGATGTTGTTGTGAGCTGTGTTGCGGAGAAAATCAGCGACGTAAAGCGCCGTGTGGGTCATAAGAAGGCATGTAAACGGTTACGTCATGACGCAAACGATTACGCAATAATTCACCTTTGAACCTAATTCACCTTTGAACCTGCATCTGTAACAATGAGTGGAGAAAAGAAAAGTCGACGATGAGTGCCGAGCGTTTAATGAGGAGTGAACAGCTAAATATTTTTTTTCCCGAAGTGCGATATAAGGCTGTATGTCTTATTTGCCAAGAAACCATTGCGGTTTGAAGAATACAATATCAGCCGCCACTTTTTCACCGATCTGCTACTGGCCCGGCCCGTCTGTGAAATTGTAAAAAAAAAAGTTTGCCCACCCCTGATCTAGTAGATTGAAAAAGCAATTGTTACCGAAAACTTTCATTTGGATTTGCAATATGAATAGTTTATATAATAAAATTAAACCATATCGCCACGCATAGTATCGCGATAATATGCTGTATCAATTATTCAATTAAAAGGTTTTAATGTCATATGGATATAAGCTACAGTGTAGAAATGGCAATGAAATTCTTCTGACCTGAGCTCCTCCAACAACACAACATACTGTGTGTATATATATATATACCGCTATATATATATATATATATATATAAAAAATAAAATACAAATAAATTGTTCAAGAAGTCTATATCCGTGTAAATGGAATATGATATGTACAAGAACAGAATGTGAAATTAAATAATGTACATTAAGACTAAATTAAATGCGGTTCATTTCCCCCACCCCTAATATTAACCCCGTTCGCCATCGTTCCCAGGCTGCACAGGGCTGGAGGTGCTGCTGGGAATCGAACCGGCCTTCCAGGAGTTCAAGAACAGTCTGTTCAGCCGTGCCTCGCTGACGCTTGAGCGCAGTGTCCAGAGCAAAGAGGTCAACGAGAAGCTGGACGCCGCCATCGCCCTGTTCCTCGCCCGGCTCTGCCCCTTCTTCCTGCTGAAGCCGGCGCACAAGTGCATCGAGTGGCTCGTCCACCGGTAGATAAAAACTATTATTCATATTTATCTTCCATAACATCAGCGTCCACTGTAAGGAGACGTAAGGAATTTCACTAGCTGTGTCTCACTGTGACTTCTCCTATTAGCATTAGCACCTTTTCTTGTAAATATGTCTACTTCTTCCTGACATTATAAAGACTTTACTTGTTTTTCCCGACCTTTTTAACGCAATTTTACACATGTTTACTGCTTTATCAGTGTTAGAATAATATCACTGGTCACCGGCTTGAGCTTCAATCTCAGGATCCATGTATCTTTGATCCTCTCCAGAATGGAAGTAGTCATCACATACAGAGCATCAACTAGTTCCTGAACAGTGTCCTTCACATGCTGATATCCAAGAGAGGGAGTTCCTCAGTCACAAGATGGAGGAATAGAAAGCAGTATTCAATGTTTAATTCAGATTAGCTCCACGTCAGAAATGAGCATGCTTGTCATATGTCTCTCTCCATAGAGGCTGAATCATCATGTTAATCACATAGCTATCATATGCCTCAAACAGTCCTGATGCTCTTCTAGGTCATCACACATCCTGTCATGTTCACAGCTACAGTTGGGATACCTTTGATATCATGTGCTACTCTGATATTGGAAGAGTACATTCAGTATTTTCCCAACAATCGGTCTACAGTATTCACTGGTACATGTCCAATATGTATCTAATGTAAAGCGCTCTAATAAAAAATGTAAAGAATTATGAAATATTATTATTTAACGATGTCTTATATCAGTTAATTACCCCCCCCTCCCCCAGGTTCCACATCCAGCGCTATAACGCTGACAGTCTGCTGGGCTGTGCTCTGCCGTATCACGACACCAAGGTGTTCGTCAGAGTGCTGCAGCTGCTCCACTTGCGGGAGAAAACCAACTGGAGCTGGCTGCACCCCGTGCAGGTAAACACACACCACCTCCAGAGCGTGGTGCAGTCAAAGAGTCAAGATGTATTGAAGTCAGGGTTTTGGGGTCCTAGGGGACACATTTCACTGTTGCGGAAGTAAACAAAGGAGTAGCCCTGATGTGGTGTTTGTATATGTACATATATATATATTAATGTGTGTGTGTATATATTTATTTGTATATATATATTTATTTGTATATATTTATTTGTTTGTTGTCCCTGTGTGGACAGAAAGCCGGCGTCCCTCTCTCCAGAGAAGCTCTGGTCTCTCACTGCTGCTCCGACCTCAGCTTCATGGACTTCATCTGCAGCCTCGTCACCAAATCCATACAGGTAAACAAATCCATAAATAACAACAACAATAAAGTAGAAGGCTTCAGGGTAAAATTACATAATACAGTATCAAAGTAGAAGTACTTAAGACTCTTCGTCACTTGATTTTATATACCGTGAAGAACTTTTGTTTGTATAATTGAGATGTCGGTGATATTTTGAGAAAATATTCGGAATCTCTGATTTAAAGTCGTTCATTTCTCAAAATAACATTTAGAGTTAACCAGTAACACGTTTAAATCCTCACTTAAATCTTGAAGAATACTCAGGTATATTTGTAAATACAGTGAAGCAATTTACTCGCTTTTCGGCGCCTGCCAATTTTTTAACGCTGATTTGGGTGACTTGTGTAATTCGTGGAGAACCGAAGAGTTTTCGTTTTGGGGGGGGGGGTCCATCAGTCCGTCAATTTGACGGACAACTTCAAAAAAGAAGAAGAAATCTAGATCGCAAAATAATTAAACAAGCGAGTGCCTGTTTTTCCTGGCCAAGGACAGGTTCCTTGAACACAACACGAGCGTAACGTGTCTTCACGTGGTTATGTCTCGTCTGAAAGGAGTGCTGACGGAGAGCACCGGAACGCCGCTCCAGCTCTTCAAATATTGCAGTACCCATAAGGAGCCGTACACATGCCGCAGTGTTTGCGTGGCTGTGTCTTTAGTTGTAAGCACAGTGGCGATCTGTTGTTATTAGCATCTGGTTAGCTAGCTATGCTAACGAATTTAAAGAGCTTTTCTCCAACCAGGTGGAAGAGAGCTCTCTCCTGAGAGGCTCAAATAACCTCAGCTCAGTGAGGTTAAGGCACACCTTGATATGATCATTATAATTAATAATGAGACATTAGAGACTAAATGAAAAACAGGTATAAAATACTATATGACAGTAACAAAAAAGTTGTTAAAAATAACAAGAATAGAGTTTAAAAGGGGAGTGATTTGTAAAATATCCAAAAAGAAAAATCTGCTTCCAGTTCTGTTTCATGGGTGTTGAAAGATGTATCCATAGATCTCCTCATGTTGCTCTCAACGTGCACCAGATTGATGCTTTTAACTTCAATATTAAAAAAGAAATCTCCCCCCCACGTAAATCATGTTCACATGGATACTAAATACATTTGCACACATCTTGTGTCCATATCTTTCTGTTTTGGTGGTCATGCCACACTGTGTACATGCATGGTAAGAGTCATGGTAAGAGGTTGCTTTTTCTTTGCACAGCATGAAAGAAAGGCCAAATGAATGGGCTGTGATTTTAGTTTTTTTAAGAAGAGGTTGAGTTCAATAATTTGTACGGCCCTCGGAGGATGTTGTAAAAATGTAAAGGAAAAAGGTTCCCCACCCCTGCTGTAAATAATAATAAAAACCCTTGATTTATAACTTAACATCTCTGTCTCCTACTGATCTGAGTATATCATAAAGAATAGCCAGTTCATTGAAGCATTATAGCACAGGCCTTTGTCAGACGGTATATTACACAGTTTTATTTCTGCTTCGAATAGTTCTCTCTTTTTTCACCATACCTGTGTTTGCATCACTGAGATAAACATATTTTATGAATATTAAATCATATTCTCCACTTCTTCTTCCTCCCCCTCTTCTTCATCCTCCGCTTCCTCCTTCTCCTCTTCTTTCTCCTCAGGCGTACTCCGGTGCAACAGAAAGTAGTTCCAAACTCCGGGTGGTGTTCACGTTCTACGCCTCCGTCATCGTTTCCTCTCTAGATTCTGCAAAGAGGATCTCTGATGCCAACATCTCCAAGCTGCTGCCCTTCATCCACCAGGTGAGAGGGGGAGGAGTTGCCTACCTGTGTTCAGGGGACACACTCACCTTTTTCCCATAATTGTACTTTTTTTCAAAATGTGAGAATCTGAGAATTTGACATTTCTTTCATAATTGTACCTTTTCTCAATATTTGACTCTTTTCTCAGATGTTGACTTTTTTCTGATTTTAAATTTGTTCTCAGATTTAGATCTTTTTTCTCACAATAATTTTTTCTCTCTCAGAATTTGACTATTTTTCTCATTTTTTTATATTTGTATCCCCGGGGTCTGTCCTCCCCCCTCCCTGATTTTAGATCTGTATATTTGTATCCTCAGGGTCTGTCCTCTCCCCTCCCTGATTTCAGATCTGTATATTTGTATCCTCAGGGTCTGTCCTCCCCCCTCCCTGATTTTAGATCTGTATATTTGTATCCTCAGGGTCTGTCCTCCCCCCTCCCTGATTTTAGATCTGTATATTTGTATCCTCAGGGTCTGTCCTCTCCCCTCCCTGATTTCAGATCTGTATATTTGTATCCTCAGGGTCTGTCCTCCCCCCTCCCTGATTTCAGATCTGTATATTTGTATCCTCAGGGTCTGTCCTCTCCCCTCCCTGATTTCAGATCTGTATATTTGTATCCTCAGGGTCTGTCCTCCCCCCTCCCTGATTTCAGATCTGTATATTTGTATCCTAAGGGTCTGTCCTCCCCCCTCCCTGATTTCAGATCTGTATATTTGTATCCTCAGGGTCTGTCCTCCCCCCTCCCTGATTTCAGATCTGTATATTTGTATCCTCAGGGTATGTCCTCCCCCCTCCCTGATCTCAGATCTGTATATTTGTATCCCCGGGGTCTGTCCTCTCCCCTCCCTGATTTCAGATCTGTATATTTGTATCCTCAGGGTCTGTCCTCTCCCCTCCCTGATTTCAGATCTGTATATTTGTATCCTCAGGGTCTGTCCTCCCCCCTCCCTGATCTCAGATCTGTATATTTGTATCCTCAGGGTCTGTCCTCCCCCCTCCATGATTTCATGGCGGCCTCCTACATGTTGGTGTGTCAGCTGGCGGTAAAGCAGGTCCTTAAGCAGCGCCTGGTCGAAGCTCTGTCCTTGTCCGTCTGCAGGTCTCTGATCCAGAATCAGCGGCTCCTGAAGGAGGGTCTGGGCTGCCTCACTGTGCTGATGCAGAGCCAGGGGGAAGGCCCTGGCAACAAGTAGGTCTTAAGATACCCTGAGACACCTGTTCAGGTACCCTGTGTTTGTGTGTCCTTACAGTTGTGTGTTTGTGTTCAGAGCGCTGGGGGTCCTGGTCTCGGTGCCGTTGCTGGTCTCCTCTCTGCAGGAGATGTCTGTCTCTCACGATGTCAGCCCCCTGCTGAAACACCTGCTGCCTCACCTGCTGCACCAGCTGCTCACCTGTAAACCAGGTCAGATGTGTGTGTGTGTGTGTGTGTATATTAATGATGACAGGAGGCACAGCAGCACTCTGTCTGATGGACAGAACTGTGTTCATGACAACTTATATTATTTGCTTTTACTTCATTGACAGTGCGGTATAATGAGACAATAACAGGCTGCGGATGCGGACCTACACACACATATATATGTATTAGGGGTTTAACGGTTCACAAACATTTTGGTTCGGTACGTACCTCGGTTTTTAGGTCACGGTTCGGTACAGCAGAAACAATTATCACAAAACATAAAAATGTTTTTGTTTTGTTTTAATTCACTCAAATAAATACCAAATAAAATAAACATTAAGGTGCAGCATTTCGATGAACTGAAATAATCTGTATTTGAGCTGTACTGTACTAGTACCTAAGCAGCCAGTTTGACATTAGGACTTGCTTGTCATTGTATTTTCATGTTTTTTTAAAGAAAGATGAACTTGTCCACATTGCTTGCTGAAAGGGCAGATCTGCTGGCACTAACAATGTCTCCTGCTGTGGAGAACACCCTCTCTAGGGACAGAGGTAGCAGATACAGCCAGGTACCGCTTTGCTAACATGGCAACATAAGGAGATTTGGCGTTTGTAATAGCTTTGGCTCGGTCTGAGCTTTTTGCGAGTGGTGGAGGCTTACTGAACCGAAGGGCACGTATACCGTTACACCCCTAATATGTATATACAATTTCAGAATCAGACAAGTATAGGGAATTTAAATTAAAATTTATCGATTCTGCTTATCAATTCCAAAATTGTAAAAGAAAGAGGTCAAATGTTTAGATAAAAACAATATCTTTATTCTTTTAAGCTTAAACTGACATTTTTACAAAAAAAATAATACATTCAACTAGGGCTGGGCGATATATCGAGTTTACATGATACATCGTGGATTGGACTCCATGCGATGTCGTAAATGACCACATCGTGAACATCGAGTATTATGTTGTCAAATCAATTTCCCGCCGCGGCCAAAATGAGCTTTCCTTTCTCCCTCATAGACACAGTCACACACGCAGGCCCACACGCAGGCCCACATGCAGGCCCCGTCTAACTTGCACACAAACATTACACACATGCACAGTGACAGAGAGCAGGGCTCGACATTATAAATGGCCCGCTGGCTCGGAAGCACTATTTAGACACCCCGGGCCAGCATAACGTACTTTCCACTTGCCCGCTCAGGCCACTAAAAATATTGCTTAAAAAAAATAAAATTGTCCAGTGGTATAGGTACTTTGACAAGCAATTTTGTTAAATTGTTTCGTTTATTAAGGCTACAACATAGCGTTTCGTGAGTCGGTTGTCGTTGTTGGGTGAAAGGCAAACGGGAGCCTGCTCGCGCTGGCTCCGCAGCAGCTGTTTGCTGCAGAGCCAGCGCGAGCAGGCTCCCGTTTGCCCGTGAGCGCCGGGCAAAAAACAATCTTCAAATAAAATAAAGTCACCGGAGGAGTTAAAGGAGAGTGACAGGGAGCATGAGAAGAAGAGGGAGAGAAAGTTTCAGCCAGCTTGATCGATGGAGTTGGCTTCTAGTGGTGCAGCGACGCGTCCTAAAACCCTTTTATAATCTATCGATTAGATTTATGATTCGAAAATTATAAAAGTAGGGTAGACATGTGGAGATTATCCGGCTGAACAAAACGTGCATTTATCAAACAGGTTTGTTTTCCACAGACCTTATTTCCAGCTATTTTCCAAAACCCTGTGGAGAAATCCCATTGCTTTTTTGTCGAGGGAACCAGCAGCTTACTTCCTGGTTTAGGACGCGTCACTGCACCTCTCAATATGATGCCCATATAAACAAGGTCTTCTGTCGGCTCTGTACATCAATGCCGACCTATGCTGACAAGTAAGTGAAGAGTAGAAAATATAAAAGGTATTGGCTATAGGGAAATGTCCCAGCAGTTTAGGAGAATGAAGGTTATAATCTAATCTAATACATAGCCATTACATGTCTAACTCCTGATAATGACAGGAAGACAGAAAGCGCATTATACTACTAATAATAATAATACTACTCATAATAATAGCAGACATTTTTGAACAATGACCACAATATCATTATTTTCATAAAACAAATATGAACAATTGAGGAAAATGAGTAAGAACTGATGATTCAAATGTTGTAGTACAAGTAGTAATGTAGTTAGTGCATAAATTACTATTGCAACAAATGTGTTAATTTTCTTCATTATTAGTCGATTTTTTTTAATGCAGACATATGTTGCAGGGACTACTAGAATCATCATACTGGCGTGACTGTAAACATCAGGGTTTTTTTTTTTTAGAGGACATTTCAGAATATCGCGATATATATCGTAAATCGCGATATAGTCAGTAAATATCGCAATATCATTTAGAGACCATATCGCCCAGCCCTACATTCAATACAAATGTATTACACAATAGCTGTGCTTTATTTTAACTGAGGTAGCAGCAGGAAACCTACTGATTAAAAGTAAGCATATAACACCAAACCAACTGAGACCCGTCTGTCTGCCGCATCTACACACGCACCTACACACTGTACCACACACACGCCTACACACTGTACCACACACACGCCTACACACTGTACCACACACACGCCTACACACTGTACCACACACACGCCTACACACTGTACCACACGCACCTACACACTGTACCACACGCACCTACACACTGTACCACACGCACCTACACACTGTACCACACGCACCTACACACTGTACCACACACACACCTATACACTGTACCACACACACACCTACACACTTTACCACACGCACCTACACACTGTACCACACACACACCTACACACTTTACCACACGTACCTACACACTGTACCACACACACCTACACACTGTAGCCTAGCATACACACACCTACACACTGTACCACACGCACCTACACACTGTACCACACACACACCTACACACTTTACCACACGCACCTACACACTGTACCACACGCACCTACACACTGTAGCCTAGCATACACACACCTACACACTGTACCACACGCACCTACACACTGTACCACACACTAGGGGTTTCACCAACTAATCGACTAGTCGACTACCTTTACCACTAGTCGGCGCTGTAGGCCCTAGTCAACTAGTCGTGAAAAAAATGGAGGTAAACGAGGTGCTGCAAAATGCTACAAAACACGTCCGACATTCTTATGTATGGCAGTACTTCAACGAAGATGTAACCAACTCCACAGTGAAGTGTCAGTTGTGTACAGCTGTACTGAAGTACAATACAAATGCATCTGCTATGCGCAACCATCTGAAGATGAAACACCCGCTGCCGACAGCTAGCACTAGCAGTAATGCTAGCACCAGTAAGCAACGGACCGGCGTCAGCACTGAACAGAGGCAAACGAACAGCAAGAAAACACGGGTCAACAGTGATGCGGATGATGAGCTACGGGATTACTGCCAGCGGACACCTCATATCCCCACAATGGATAATCCACTGGAGTGGTGGGCAGAAAACGTGCACCGCTTCCCCCGCTTTCGAGGAGCTACCTGGCTATTCCAGCCACAAGCACCCCGAGTGAGAGGGTTTTTTCCCTGGCAGGCAACACTGTCACCCGAAAGCGGTCAAGCCTCCTTCCCTCACATGTCGATGCGTTGGTGTTCAAACCAAAAATATGGAAAGGTGGACGTTATCGTGGAGGACAGCGAATAAAGTGTTGCGCAATGCGCTGTTGCGCACTGGATTTACGTGGCATGTATGTAAACAAGAGATTTTTGCTGTCGATTTTGGTGAGTCCAGTTTCTGTTTGTTATTTACTCAGCCATGTAACACAAATTAAAATGCAGTGTTTAATGTTACTGTATGAGTTCCAATAGAAAATACAGTTGTACTTTACACCTCTCTTTGTGTGTCTTTATTATGACGTCACGACTAGTCGACTAGTCGACTGCTATTTTGAAAAACGTGTCGACCAGTAAATATTGGTAGTTGTGAAACCCCTACCACACACGCCTACACACTGTACCACACACGCCTACACACTGTACCACACACGCCTACACACTGTACCACACACGCCTACACACTGTACCACACACACACCTACACACTGTACCACACGCACCTACACACTGTAGCACACACACCTACACACTGTACCACACGCACCTACACACTGTACCACACGCACCTACACACTGTACCACACGCACCTACACACTGTACCACACGCACCTACACACTGTAGCCTACCATACACGCACCTACACACTGTACCACACACGCCTATACACTGTACCACACGCACCTACACACTGTACCACACACGCCTATACACTGTACCACACGCACCTACACACTGTAGCCTACATACACAAACCTACACACTGTACCACACGCACCTACACACTGTACCACACACACACACACACACCTACACACTGTACCACACACACACCTACACACTGTACCACACGCACACCTACACACTGTACCACACGCACCTACACACTGTACCACACACACACACCTACACACTGTACCACACACACGCCTACACACACACCTACACACTGTACCACACACACACACACACACACACACACCTACACACTGTACCACACACACGCCTGCACACTGTACCACACGCACCTACACACTGTACCACACGCACCTACACACTGTACCACACGCACCTACACACTGTAGCCTACCACACACACGCCTACAGCTCCTAAAGCATATATATATACCAGGACACAGCCGTTGTATATTTTATGTGAAGCACTAAATGGTTTTCGAAAAATATCGACTCTTTGTTTGTAGCTAGCTAGCGTGGAAGCTAGCGTGGACGTTAGCCCGACTCGGAGTACAAGGACCCACACCCAATTCGCGTTGATCAAACAGTGGCCTATGCAACAGAGAGATTTTATTTTTCATCAGGATATTGGAAGAATAGGAGGGATTGAGGTCAATCACTGGCACTTTTTTATTTTATTTTAAATGGTACACTTTATGTTGAACTATTTATTACGTTGTTGGTGCAACTGGCACTTTATGTTGAACTGTTTATTGTTTTGGCCAAGGTTATTGAGAGAGTTGGACTGAAATGTATTAGATTTTTTAAATCAACTGTTGGTAAATCAACAAAGTCTGTTATGGCCTCTGAAGCAACAGAGAGATGTTTTCTAATAGTCAGGGTTTCCAATGTTCTGAATGTACTTGAAAGTATTGTGTTTTACTTCAAAAACAAAGTGTTATAGTTTACAGAAGGTCTACCTACCTATAGGCTACCTGAATCTCTGAAATGTACTATATTCCTAAATATGCTATTGCTACACTTTATGGCCAGTGTACCACCTTGAAAAAAATAAACAATGTTTGTGTTGCTTAAGCTTATGTATTCAGTCATTATTCAATGGTATACTGAAATCCATGTGAAAAAAATTGCTTCTCATTGTTCTCAGGTCAAATATTTATATGTGATTAAAAATGCGATTAATTCATTACAAAGCCTGTAATTAATTAGATTAATTTTTTTAATTGAGTCCCGGCCCTAATATATATATATATATATATATATGAGAGAGAGAGCTCTGTTTTCCAGCCTGACCCTATTTAATTTATTGTTTTGGTTGTGTGTGATTTAATTAATTTATTATAATTTAATTAATTTGTTTTATTTATTATATATAATTGAAATATTTTAATATTATTTCACATTTCATTTGCAATGTTGAATGTTCAATAACAAGTTATGTTTGAAAGGATGTACTTGAATTATTATTATATATTATCATTATGTCTAAAATGGTCTTAAAACGGTGCCGACAATATTATCGTTTATCGCAATAATTTCCAGAAAAATGTATCGTCCAACAAAATTAATTATCGTGACAGGCCTAGTCTCTCTGTGTATTTACATGTGTCTCTAAGTGTGTCTCTCTGTGTATTTACATGTGTCTCTAAGTGTGTCTCTCTGTGTGTTTACATGTGTCTCTAAGTGTGTTTACCTGTGTTAACCTGTGTCTCTCTGTGTATTTACATGTGTCTCTAAGTGTGTCTCTCTGTGTGTTTACATGTGTCTCTAAGTGTGTTTACCTGTGTGTTTACCTGTGTTAACCTGTGTCTCTCTGTGTATTTACATGTGTCTCTAAGTGTGTCTCTCTGTGTGTTTACATGTGTCTCTAAGTGTGTTTACCTGTGTTAACCTGTGTCTCTCTGTGTATTTACATGTGTCTCTAAGTGTGTCTCTCTGTGTGTTTACATGTGTCTCTAAGTGTGTTTACCTGTGTTAACCTGTGTCTCTCTGTGTATTTACATGTGTCTCTAAGTGTGTCTCTCTGTGTGTTTACATGTGTCTCTAAGTGTGTTTACCTGTGTGTTTACCTGTGTCTCTCTGTGTATTTACATGTGTCTCTAAGTGTGTCTCTCTGTGTGTTTACATGTGTCTCTAAGTGTGTTTACCTGTGTGTTTACCTGTGTTAACCTGTGTCTCTCTGTGTATTTACATGTGTCTCTAAGTGTGTCTCTCTGTGTGTTTACATGTGTCTCTAAGTGTGTTTACCTGTGTGTTTACCTGTGTTAACCTGTGTCTCTCTGTGTATTTACATGTGTCTCTAAGTGTGTCTCTCTGTGTATTTACATGTGTCTCTAAGTGTGTCTCTCTGTGTGTTTACATGTGTCTCTAAGTGTGTTTACCTGTGTGTTTACCTGTGTTAACCTGTGTCTCTCTGTGTATTTACATGTGTCTCTTAAGTGTGTCTCTCTGTGTGTTTACATGTGTCTCTAAGTGTGTTTACCTGTGTGTTTACCTGTGTCTCTCTGTGTATTTACATGTGTCTCTAAGTGTGTCTCTCTGTGTATTTACATGTGTCTCTAAGTGTGTCTCTCTGTGTGTTTACATGTGTCTCTAAGTGTGTTTACCTGTGTGTTTACCTGTGTCTCTCTGTGTGTTTACATGTGTCTCTAAGTGTGTTTACCTGTGTGTTTACCTGTGTTAACCTGTGTCTCTCTGTGTATTTACATGTGTCTCTAAGTGTGTCTCTCTGTGTATTTACATGTGTCTCTAAGTGTGTCTCTCTGTGTGTTTACATGTGTCTCTAAGTGTGTTTACCTGTGTGTTTACCTGTGTTAACCTGTGTCTCTCTGTGTATTTACATGTGTCTCTTAAGTGTGTCTCTCTGTGTGTTTACATGTGTCTCTAAGTGTGTTTACCTGTGTTAACCTGTGTCTCTCTGTGTGTTTACCTGTGTCTCTCAGGTGAGTCTCAGGCAGAGCTCTCTGTGTTGGAGAATATTCTACAGAACCTCCCTCTGATCAACGGCCTGGACCAAACCGTGGCTCGGTAAACTCCATATAAAACCACCTGAATAAACTCTGAGATAAACCACACACATCACATCCCAGTAACACCAGTACAAACACAAGTGATGTGTTTCTGTCTCCTGCAGGCTGCTGCTGGAAGAGTACCTGAGTCAGAGAGACGTCTCTGCAGAGACTCTGTCCTCCATGGACCTGACGCTGCAGCCTCTGATCCGCCTGTTTGAGTCCCGGTCAGTCTGCACCTTTATTATTTTACTGGTGGAGCTTTGAACAGGTAGAAGGTTTGTTCAGTGTTTCCCCGTCAGTGGAGGCACAAACAGAAGTCGTTGTTCCACAGCATTCACTATTGTTCTTCAAATCTTTATTCTTCAGTTCTTAAGTACGTTTTTTGGCGTCCAATAACTTCCGCTTACTTTCAGCTACAGGAACCATTCAAATATCAAAATATTCAGCCTTTTCAGCACATGATAGGACACTTGACATGATTTATATACTTTTTAAACTATTTTTGTTAACATGTAACTCAATGGGAGGAACCTTAATATCCTCGTTTAGCTTCACCGTGTTGATGCTACTCCACATACTTTCAGCTAGAGACTTCATTGCAACTTTAAAACGGTCACAAGACGTTCAGCTATTAAACTTGTATTCAGATTTTTTATATATTTTTACAGTTTCTGACTTATCACAGTTTAAGTTTTGGTACATTTTTAGGCCGTTTTCGATTTTATAATGGTTGTCTATGGGAAGGACTCTTCAGGGCTAGAGTGCTTGACGTCATCACTTAGAGCAGGGGCAGCGATATGCGCATGCACAATAGTCACATCGCAGGACGTGCAATTTTTTTTAATGATTTTTACTACTTACAATACTACTAACACCACAACTACTCATACAGCTACTACTTCTGCTACTATTACTACAACTGCTACTTCTACTTGTACTTACAGTTAACTACTACGTACATTTGATATCTAACTCCTTCAGCCTACTTTCAGCTAGAGAAATCATTCAACTATTAAATAATTCAGCTATTTCAGGGCATTGAGGCTAAACATTTAGTTATTTATACCTTTTAAACTTTTCTTTTAAATATTAAGCTTCATCACTATTTTTCCTACTCTGGCAGTTTTACAA
This sequence comes from Notothenia rossii, assembly GCF_949606895.1. Classification (NCBI taxonomy): domain Eukaryota; kingdom Metazoa; phylum Chordata; class Actinopteri; order Perciformes; family Nototheniidae; genus Notothenia; species Notothenia rossii. The sequence continues at coordinate 17,316,505 of NC_136901.1, forward strand.
TTCACTTTCAAGATTTCCAACAGTGCCGTTTGAGCTTCAACAATTTTAATTCAAATAATTTCACTTTTCTGCATCTTTCCACTAAGTTCAGCAAGATACTTACGAGGCTTTTTAGCTAAAAGCAGCTACAGTCACCATTCAGCAATTGACATTTTCAGCTTTTTCTGCATTTTCAGCTAAGTTCAGCAACGAATTTGCGCAGTTTACAGCATTCACACGCATTTTCAGCAGGAAATTTATTTTATAGTTGGGAGTAGCACCAAACCTTTAAACGTTAAAATATTTCCACTTTTTTATTTTAATATTCCAACTTTAATAATTCTATTTTTCTTCAATATAGAGACCCTCCAGAAAAACGTGATTCTGCGATCGCAGAATTGACCGCATAATCAGCAAAATGGCGCAGATTTTTAAAAGGCCGCATAATCCCCGCATTTTTAAGTAAAAAAAAAAAAAAGTGAACTTGTCTTGACGTGACGTCATCAGCTCGCGCATCACAGAATGTAAACAACACTGTCTAGAGTGAACGTTTGGAGCTCACACGATAGAGAAAACACCAAGATGAAAAAATCTAATCCATCTCATTTACCGACGAACATTTCTACTAAAGACCAGGCAAAAAGTGGGGGGAAACTATTCTGCACCCCGTGCTACTGTGTGTTGGAGTATAAGAGAACATCGACGTGACGACCCACTTTGATTCATTCAAACATTCGCTGCTTTCTGCTGCTGCGGACAAGAAAGCCAAACAACTCACGTTCACCGAGGCATCAACCTCCAAAACCCTTTAGAGGGCTACAAGAAACGAAGTGAGTAGCCTACAAGATTGAAGCTGCAGATAACGAACGAGTAAATGAAAACAGAATGAGGTGTGTGTGTGTGTGTGTGTGTGTGTGTGTGTGTGTGTGTGTGTGTGTGTGTGTGTGTGTGTGTGTGTGTGTGTGTGTGTGTGTGTGTGTGTGTGTGTGTGTGTGTGTGTGTGTGTGTGTGTGTGTGTGTGTGTGTGTGTGTGTGTGTGTGTGTGTGTGTGTGTGTGTGTGTGTGTGTGTGTGTGTGTGTGTGTGTGTGTGTGTGTGTGTGTGTGTGTGTGTGTGTGTGTGTGTGTGTGTGTGTGTGTGTGTGTGTGTGTGTGTGTGTGTGTGTGTGTGTGTAAAATAGCCCAATTGCTTTTACATTAAATAAACATTGAATGTGTTTAATTGAATAGTAAAGGGGTTTAACGTTAGTGGCAGGTTGTGTGTGAGAGAGAATAAATAAGACAGCCCAATATTTTAATTTTTTTTAATTATTTTTTCCCGCATATTTTGCAACTTCCCACAATTTCACCGCATAAAATCACATAAAAACCCCGCATGTTTAATCGCATAATAAAGGATTTTAGCCCGCATAATAAAGAATTTTAGCCCGCATAATAAAGGAATTTAGCCCGCATAATCAAGGAATTTAGCCCGCATAATCAAGGAATTTAGCCCGCATAATCAAGGAATTTAGCCCGCATAATCAAGGAATTTAGCCCGCATAATAAAGGAATTTAGCCCGCATAATAAAGGAATTTAGCCCGCATAATCAAGGATTTTAGCCCGCATAATCAAGGATTTTAGCCCGTATAATCAAGGAATTTAGCCCGCATAATCAAGGATTTTAGCCCGCATAATAAAGGAATTTAGCCCGCATAATCAAGGATTTTAGCCCGCATAATCAAGGAATTTAGCCCGCATAATAAAGGAATTTAGCCCGCATAATCAAGGAATTTAGCCCGCATAATCAAGGAATTTAGCCCGCATAATCAAGGAATTTAGCCCGCATAATCAAGGAATTTAGCCCGCATAATCAAGGAATTTAGCCCGCATAGTCAAGGAATTTAGCCCGCATAATCAAGGAATTTAGCCCGCATAATCAAGGAATTTAGCCCGCATAATAAAGGAATTTAGCCCGCGTTTTTCTGGAGGGTCTAAATATATTTCTAGTTTTTTTTTCTTAATTGTTCAGAATGGTGAAATAGAAATAATAAAAATAAAATCCTTTTATCTTGTTATATTCCAACTTTTCTAACATATTTACAATAGTTTTCCTTTAACATATATAATTTAAAACTCTGCAAAAATATTCCTCCGTTTTCACTTTAAAATATTCAGACTTTCATTTCAAAACATGCCTTTATTTTGTAATTTTCTCTAAATATTTGTCTATAACTCCCACCATATCCCCCCCCCCTCAGGTTCTGTGTGGCTCTGGACGGCATCCTGGCAGGTCATGTGACCAGCGTCGACAGCAGTGATCAGAAACGTCTCTTCCACCGCTTCCTGTCTCTGTCCATGAGCTGCGGGAAGTACCAGGTAACCCTGAAGTATTAATACTTCACTGTGTAGTATTTAGTAGTTTCACTTAAGATATAATAATAATAAATAATATCTAAAGTAGTCCTGCAGAAAGAGGGATGATGAACAGTAGTCGTTCCTCACGGTGTAGTAATTATTAATGTCACCTCTCTTATTATAATAATAAATAATATCTAAAGTAGTCCTGCAGAAAGAGGGATGATGAACAGTAGTCGTTCCTCACGGTGTAGTAATTATTAATGTCACCTCTCTTATTATAATAATAAATAATATCTAAAGTAGTCCTGCAGAAAGAGGGATGATGAACAGTAGTCGTTCCTCACTGTGTAGTAATTATTAATGTCACCTCTCTTATTATAATAATAAATAATATCTAAAGTAGTCCTGCAGAAAGAGGGATGATGAACAGTAGTCGTTCCTCACTGTGTAGTAATTATTAATGTCACCTCTCTTATTATAATAATAAATAATATCTAAAGTAGTCCTGCAGAAAAGGGATGATGAACAGTAGTCGTTCCTCACTGTGTAGTAATTATTAATGTCACCTCTCTTATTATAATAATAAATAATATCTAAAGTAGTCCTGCAGAAAGAGGGATGATGAACAGTAGTCGTTCCTCACTGTGTAGTAATTATTAATGTCACCTCTCTTATTATAATAATAAATAATATCTAAAGTAGTCCTGCAGAAAGAGGGATGATGAACAGTAGTCGTTCCTCACTGTGTAGTAAGGGTGGGGGAAAGAATCGATACCGCATAGTATCGCGATACTTTGCGTGGCGATGTTGTATTGATACACGGATGCCAAGTATCGATATTTTATTATATAAACTGTAGCATATCCCTCCGAAAGATGGTCGTACACTTGACTGATGATTTCAAATGTATTGAAAACTCAAAAAAACAACGTAAGAGCTACACAAAGAGACAAAACAACAAATACATTTAAGCTACATCCATATGAGCATTACTTTAGAAAATCATTAAACAAGTGAACTTCAAATAGTTAGCAAAGTTATAATACAGTATATTAACGAATTAAGACACAAACCACATGTTTATATTACAGTTGACACTAATCTTGTGCCTCTTCGGCGGTGCTAACTAGTGTTGCACGGTGTACCGATACTTGAAAGGTACCGCGATACCCTGCCGTTAAAAACGTTACGATTCCTCAGTTTCATTAGTATCGGTACTTTAAGAATGACGGGGGAAAGCGCTGTGAGCCTTGTGTGTTCAGCGCTCTGCTTCCACTCCCTGCACTGCAGGTGTGCCTGCAGTCCCGCCCCTCTCCAGCACGCTCTAAGTCCCTCCCCTCTCTCGTGCACGCGCTAGCTGCCAGAGCATGTGAGAAAACGAGAAGCATGGCTGCAAGTGGGAGTGCAACTGCCGCTGCGCCTCGGCTTGTTGACAAAAAAGACGCCAGAAGCGAAATCTTGATGTATTTGAGCCATATCTCTGACAGTGAGGGTAAGCCTACGGACACCACGAGGCCTGTTTTAGATCCCTGCAAACCAAGGGAGCCAACACATTAAACTTGGCTAAGCACCTCGCCGACCGGCATCCAGAGCTGTTTAAAGAATTTAAAGACAGACAGGTTAGCGAATGTGATAGATAACATAATTACATCATGCTCAAGCCCATGGCCTCAAATCTAAGTCAAACAAGTTTAATTTATTTTGTGACAAACAAACGGTTTCGTAGTTTGACGAGGCAATTAATGGCAATGATAACTGTCTAATATGGCTAACATTTGCAATGTACATTTTGTCAATAATTATTTATATTACTCTACTATTACATGTTAATAACATATATAGTTAACTATCAAAGAAATCACAAACTCAAGTATAAAGAAGAGACCATGTTGAGACCAAAACACTTAACAGATAAACTACACTTTTATTGATCATGAAATCAGAATCGGAATCGCAATTCTTGACTTGGTATCGAAACCAAAATGTTGGTATCGTGACAACTCTAGTGCTAACACTTAAATGTACACTTTATCTTTTGATATCGCTGTATTTAAATGTTGATATCTCCGTTAATATCTGTACTTTATCTCAGTTCTTTTTCTCTGTCAAGTTTTTGCTTTGGGAACAGTAACTTCCTGCTAATAACGCAAAGTCGCCTTCAAAATAAAAGCATGTCTATATAAAACAGGAAGTTACGTTAAGACTAGGGATGGGAATTTGAAAGCAAATGTATATTCGAATATTCAACCCCCAAAAAAACAGTTAACCGAAATATACATATCCTCTAAAAAACAAATAAAAAAATTGAGAAAATCTTTTTCAAAAAATAAATAAATACATATTCAAATAAGTATAGAAACCAAGTCGAATTTGTCAAATGTATTGAACTGGTGATCACAGTTTGAACAGTTGACAGCTATATGCCTACAGCTTTCATGCTTAAATCGTAACTTGGTTTTTAAATGAAAGAGGGATCATACACGAACGACATAACAGGTTAGGGTAACGCATCCCTATTAAAACAGAGATCACAACCTATAACAGGGCCTATGCACAGAATGCAGCTGTTCAATACTCATTCTTCTTTAAGAATATGAGCATGTCTACATGCTCAGGGGAGAGGCGGAGGCGATTCACAATCAGGCCAGCTGTAGAGAAGACAGCTGGAATGTGGGCATAAGATGAGGTTTGAGTCTGCGTGATCTGCGTGTAGGGAGAGGCAGCAGCCATATCATTAGCTAGATCTAGCTAGATCTGATGGATTTGGACATAAACGCGAGTGAAGTATAACTGGGCGCGCGCGAGAGAGAGAGAGCGAGCAGCACCTGCTGTGAGGGACCGGCGAGCGGAGCAAAACACACCTTTAGACCAAACACGATTAGCTATGGCACTGGCGTATACATTGAATTATTCCATTTGATATTATGTAATCAACTTAGACATCCCTCCAAAGAAATATATTCATAACTCATATTCGAATACCTGAATCATTTCGAATATTCGATTAATCGTTCCCATCGCTAGTTAAGACATGTATACAATTGCAATAAAAGTAACAAATACAATGCCATCTCCTTTTCAGGTTCAAAGAATGCACATTGGGTTATTTCCATAAAATATTACAATTGCAAATACATTTTTTAACCAGGAAGGGAAGACGGACATGGATATGACCCATGTGATTTGCAACATCGCAATATATCGTATCGTAATACTTAGCATATCGTAGAATCGCAATACTATCGCATCGTGGCTTAAGTATCGCGATAGTATCGTATCGTGGGGAGCCTGGTGATTCCAACCTCTACTGTGAAGTAATTATTAATGCCACTTCTCATATAATAATAATAATACTAATAATAATAATAATAATAAATATCTAAATGATTCCTGCTGATGGGGGATAATAAACAGTATTAGTATTTAATTTATCGTTATAATAATAATAATAACTAATACCCGATTCCTTTCTGCAGATCTTGGGCGACTCAGACACGTCTCTGCTGCTCAGCCTCAAACACCCTCAGCCGGTTGTCCGAGTCTCCGCTCTGACTCACCTGAAGGACGCTATCACCTACCAGGTAACCATGTTTCACTTCCTGTTAGGACACAGCTCAGACAGTTAGCATCACTGCAGACAACAAAACACAGTCTCTGTATCTATATTTACCTCCGTTTCATTGAAGATATCACATCTTCAGATCGACCCAATTTAAATGTGAAATTCTTATTTTAAATTTTTTTTCCCAATAATTCTGACAAAATATTTTCAAAATGTTCTAATTCTATCTCAAAGTGATCTGACATGTTTTCCTTAAAATATTTGTATGTTACCTATTACAAGTCTTTGAAATCTTCTGTCTGTCTATTTAAATACTTCTTTTTTTTAAGGTATAAATATATAATGTGTGTATATATTTAAACTTTTTTCTCGTAATACTTTTTCTTTTTTTTGTTGTAATATATACTTTTTTTTTTGCAGATATTTTGCTTTTTCTGTTAAAAATAATAACCCTTTCTTTCCCGATGTGTTTGTATTTAGCAGCAGAATCTGAATGCAGCGTTCCTCAGAGACGTTGTGATGGAGAGTCTGCAGGACGACGAGCCGACGGTCGCCGCCGCTGCCATCAAAGTCCTCGAGGTGAGGGGGGTTTATAATACATTTATATATTGATTTAATATATATAGCGCCAGAGATCTGACGTTTTTTCTGTCAAGGTGCTGCTGGATGTGTTGGAACCTGAGGACGTGGTGACCAATTTAGTGTCCCTGCTGCTCAGAAGACAAGTGTCCCATGCTGAGGCCTGGTCAGTGAACTACACACACACATATTTTTCTCAATATTTCATGTTTTTCCAATTTTTTTATTTTTTCTCATATTTTGAATTTGTTCTCATATTTGGACTTTTTTCCCGGTTTTGGACTTTTTTCTCGTATATTGACTTTTTTCTCAGACTTTGAATTTTCTCTCAGAATGTATCTTTAACTCATAGAAAAAATTGTGTTCGAGTTAGGAGACAAGGGTTGAATAAATATTTTTCCTCTGTCCTATGAATGGTGTGTTCGCTGCCCTCTGTAAGTCTGAGCTCCTCTGCTGCAGGCTGCCGGTGCTGACGGAGGCGGTGCGTTTGCTGTCCGACCCGCGGCTGGGAAATGGGGATGCTGAGCGGCTGCAGAGGGCGGGCTGGAGGCTCCTCCCCCTCCTCGTGCTCTCCTCCCCCGCTGACCTTCCCCTCTCGTCCTGCCTCACCCGCTGCCCCCTCCTCAGGACTCACCCCCTTACCCTCACCTGGGAACAAGGTAACGCTGAGGGCATTATATATATTGAATTTGTTCAGTTATCTCATTTCAGGATTATATAACAATAAGAGATGTTTTTGTTTCCGGTCAGAGCTGGAGGCGCTGATGAAGACGAGATCTGAACCAGACTTCCTGGTTACTGTTAATGAGCGCCTTGTCTCCACGATGACCAAAAACATCTCCGACATGGAGAAGCTCTGCAGACAAGATGCTGTGAGTTCATAACCTAGCAGAAACCTGCAGAAACCCGAAGTCTCAGCGTCTGTTTTAACTTTAAATGTCACATTTTGAGACATTTTTCATTATTTGTATTATATATATTACAACTATTCTACAGACATTTTTAGCAAATATAATTTTTAACAATATATAATTTTTTTTTTTTTAAATAATGTAATGTTACTTTTTACTGCCTTTTTCAATTTCAAATATTTTAGTTCAGTATTCTAAAAATATAGGCACAATATGTGAAAAATAAGTCGATGGCGGAAAATAAAAGTGAAAAATTATTTAGATTATCTGAAATATATATATATATATAAGTGAAAAATACCCTTTTAAATAGATAAGAAATATCCCCAAACATGTTTTCAAACTGTAACGGAACAATTATTGGCATCTGAAAAATATCCCAAAATTAGGTTAAATATTTTCTAAATAAACTGAAAAATTACCGACAGTATAGTAGTAGTAATAGTAATTGTCCCAGAGAAGAACTTGGGTTGCAGCACATCACAAAGGCATTTAAAAAGATAAATGTATGTTTGAAATATACCATTTTAAATATAGAAAAAGAATAAAAAATTGGAAATTCAATGTGAAAAAATGACTGAGATCATGTGAAAAATAAGCAAAAAATATTCACTTTTAAGCTATTAAAAAAATATATCAAAAAGTTATTAGTTAATACTAGGGGTGTAACACATACACATACCCGAAATTATTCGGTACGGGCCCTTCGGTTCGGTACACGTGTGTACCGAAGTCTACCGAACGAATATAACGTTAAACTTAAAAAATTGAGAACATGAACAACTTTTTGGAAGTAATCTCAGGAGCTGCGTCGCAGCATTCAGAGTAATTTGCTCACATTGGGTTCAACGCGTCATAGAGCGACCAAGTCATTTCATTGGACGAGAGGCATACTATGAGAGCTGGTCACAGGGATTCGTCAAATGTTCAAATGTACAAGGATGACGGACAAAGACAGGTGGACCGAACCAAAGCTGTTTGTCGCCATTGTTCAACTAACATTGGTTACGCGGCTGGCAATACATCAAACTTGCACACTCATTTGAAAAGGCATCACCCGTACGTGAATATCACCGGTACCAAAAGAAAAAAGACTGAGTTGCAAACCCAACTCCCACTAGCATTTAAGCCTCCACCACTCGCAAAAAGTTCAGACCGAGCCAAAGCTATTACAAACGGCAAATATCCTTATGTTGCCATGTTAGCAAAGCGCTACCTGGCTGTACCTGCTACCTCGGTCCCTAGAGAGAGGGTGTTCTCCACAGCAGGAGACATTGTTAGTGCCAGCAGATCTGGCCTTTCGGCAAGCAATGTGGACAAGTTCATCTTTCTTTAAAAAAACATGAAGATACAATGACAAGCAAGTCCTAATGTCAAACTGGCTGCTTAGGTACGAGTACAGTACAGTTCAAATACAGATTATTTCAGTTCATCGAAATGCTGCACCTTAATGTTTATTTGATCATATTTTGTATTTATTTGAGTGAATACATTATTCACAGTTTAATAATAATTTTTAAAAAAAGACATATGTTTTGCGAAAAAAAATTCTGCTGTATCGAAAACGAACCGAACCGTGACCAAAAAAAAAGATATACGTACCGAGCCAAAATGTTTGTGAACCGTTACACCCCTAGTTAATACAGAAAAATAAAGTCCGTAAATGCGTTTATTAAAATGTTAAATGTTGTCTTTCAGCTGGAGAAGCTGTCTGCGCTGGTAGAGCAGCAGAAGGGCCCCTCCCTCGGGGCGCGGACCTCTTTCGTGGTTCTGACCCGGGTCCTGCTGCAGGTCCTGGGGGAGCTGAGCGAGATGCAGCACATCATCACCGCCCAGAGTGTTTACCAGCTGCTGGAGCGCCCCCTGCTGGAGGCCTGCAGGGGTGACAACCTACCCTCCTCCACAGAGACTCAGGTCAGAGTCTGCACACTGACTTTATCCATAATTATTCAAATGATTGTATGAAGTATGGAAATACTCTTTTATTTATTATACGAGTCAACATGTATAAACATGTACATAATTTTTTTCAGATTTTCATATATATTTCTGATCATTTTTAGAACTGCTTTCTACTATTTAAATTGTATTTAATAAAAAGCACTTGTCACACAGTTTCCTAATATATTTAAAACTTTTAGTAGTAACTTATTTTTCTAACAAAGGGTTTTTATAAGTAAAACATAAAAAAATGTATGCAATTTCTCTTTTTAATCCAAATCCAACTTGACAACACACAAAAACAACCCAAATGTATGCTTTTTTTTAATAGGCTTGAATGGAGCCAAGCCGTTATAAAAAAATAAAACAAAATTGTGAACAGGCTTTGCTACAACAGTACATCACAGAGACCAACGCTAAGCGGAGGGACCTTGATCGGGTTTTTTTTTTTCATGCAACATTGAGCAAACAACCATATTAGATAAACAAGAAGCTTGATGTGAAACGCAATACATGCCATCAGTCTTTCATTACGTTTTTCAAGTAACCTACGGTTCTGTTGAGCCATGCAAGTTCGATTTTACACAGTTTGCAGGTAACACACTTTTGACTGTTGTTTAACCTGTTTAACCCCATCTGCCCGCCGGCAGGGGGAAAAACGCATAATCTGCAGGAAACAGCGTCTGAGGGCTTCTTTATATTTAATAAACTAAACAATAAATAAACAGTTTTTAGCAAAAAAAACACAGGACTAACGCTGAGCCTCTGAATTAGCACTGAGCGAAAAAATGCTAATGCCGTTAGCACAGAACTCACGGTAGGGCTGTACCCGAATATTCGTTCGTTGGAGTATTATTCGGGTTTCAATTTCGTTATTCGTTTGTTGTTTCGTTTTTTTTCCCTGTTTTTTTTCCAAATTGAATTTATTGAAATCTCCAATATTAACGTAAGAGCTTGTGCCTCTTCGGGGGGTGCTAACACTTAGCATAAACGTTATTGTTTACTTTCTCCATCTTCATATGTAGATATTACTTTTCTCCGTTAATCTCCGTCACGTTGTTTCCAAAGCAACAACAACTTCCTGTCAACAGCGCTACCTCTCCTTTAAAATAAAAGCATGTCCATAAATAGGAAGCCAAGCCAAATTAAACTTAAGACATATACAACTGCAACGAAAGTAACAAACACAATGCGATATCCTTTTCAATTTCAAAGAACACAAATTGGGTTACATTAACAAATAACCAGAGGTGGGAGTAAGTCCTACATGTGCAAGTCATGAGCAAGTCTCAAGTCTTGACCTACAAGTATCAAGCAAGTTCCAAGTCACGGTGATTAGTCAAGCAAGTCAAGTCATTGCTCAGGTCAAGCAAGCAAGTCAAGTCAAGTCATAAGAAATTCTGATGAATAAGCCCAGTTTCCGCATTTAAATCAGTTAAAAGACAGTGGTTATGAAAATGGATTCAACCCACACTATGATCTTCATTACATACACAGTTAATCATTTGAAATCTAATTTAGACCGATGACAATCATATTAGATTCATATTAACCCCAGAACTGTAGAAAATATAGCTAGGACTCAAAAAGTCTGTTCAAAAAGGCAGGATTCCAGGTAAGAAAATCATATATGGCATTTGCCATTACACATATTTAATTTAAATTTCTGTTAACACTAGAACCGCCAACAGCATCAGCACCTACATAGATATCATTTTCAAATCATTTCATTTGTTCCTCTTCATAATTTCCTTATAAACTAAGTAGGACGATTTATAACTCACTTAATTGGGTTCATTTTGAAATTGCTTCAGTTTATCATCATAACAGATCAAAAAGTTCAGATTCATTTTACAATAAATCAAAGAATGATGCACTTCTAAAAACAAAAACAACATAATTAAAACATTTAAACAAACTACTAAAAGTAGATGAACTACATTATTCAAAAGTTTCCAGTAACTTCTGATAATAACACAGGGGAAATAAACGAGGCATCTCTTTTCCTCTCTCTCTCCTGACAGCCCTTCAGTATCAGGGTTAGTCAAAGTGAATCCCTTGGCAGTTCTAGTGTTCATTTACCGTTTTGTCTTCTCTTTGCTTAATCGATTTGAAACCAAGTCTAACGTAGCTTAAACGTAGCTTTCTAGCTAACACAACACATGCACGCACCTTTCTCTGTGGGGTTTTTTGTAGTGACGAATGAAGTTGGATGTTGTGGTGGTCCTGTCACCGATCTTTATGCTGCCGACCCTGCATACCGCTGTTCTCTTTTTATTAGCGTCATCAACAACATAATCCTTGAGTCCAAACTTGACTATTTTTGGAGTACCACTAGCCGCTGCCATGTTAACTGACACTCCTGCCTACTAGTGGGTTGCCAGGTTTGCACGCATGGCGCTATAATCACATTTCAAAAAAACTAAACGTAATATCTCAATACAAAAACAAACGCAAATATTTTATTAAAAAAAATCAAGTCCTTTCAAGTCATCTGTCTCAAGCTTAAGTCAAGTCTCAAGTCATGAATACCAAGTCAAAGTCAACTCTTTTATCAATGTTAGTCAAGCAAGTCTCAAGTCCAAATATGCGACTCGAGTCGGAGTCAAGTCATGTGACTCGAGTCCCCACCTCTGCAAATAACTATAAAACATTGTATTCGGGACAGCCCTTACTCACGGTATAAAACCGTTATTACTTATCGTAAATGCAAATCCAACATATCGATTGGCATCATGAGATTACACAGATTCGATGGGTATCTGTATCACCACTCCATGATCAGAACTCGCGAAATGAGAAACAAAAACAGACATCACAACACATGGCATTAGGTAGCCAACACGGCAATATGTCTTACCTTTGTTGTTGTCTGATCAAAAGTTGTCTTCAATGGAATTAAAATGATAAAAACGCTGCTGAAGGTTAATCCATAGGTTAATCCAATGTGTCTGTGTCACTTTGAAATGATTTCTGATAATCCATCAGCAATAAACCTAGTTTTAAGTTTTCAGATTTCAGAGCGTAAGATATTTTTCACTTTGGGCAAACTGCGTGCACATAGCCCCCACTTCTCAATGGTAACGTTGGTGTGTATGTGGACATTCCCCTTCGATTCTATTGGCTCTAACGGTTGAAAAGAGGCATCAAAATCCAGAGAAACTGCAAAAAGGCCCATTTCCATCCAAATGAACCCAGAGGTGGAGTTTTTTTTTCTAAACCTCACTAAAAAGGTCAAATGTCACTTGTTTTGCATCAATCTTGATACAGGGTACTTATTATATGTTGTACTTTGGATTCCTAAAGCTTTTAGTCTACTAACCCATAGGGGTGTAACGGTATACGTACCGTCGTACCTGTAAATGATTCAGTACAGGCCCTTCGGTACACGTACACGTGTGTACCGATCTTATATAACGTTAAACGTAAAAAATTGAGTACGTGAACAACTTTTTGGAAGTAATCTCAGGTCGCAGCATTCAGTAATTTGCTCACATTGGGTTCAACGCGTCATAGAGCGAGCAAGTCATTTCATTGGACGAGAGGCATACTATGAGAGCTGGTCACAGGGATGCGTTCAAATGTAGTCAGTAATTTGAGGAAATGGCGAACGCAGATAAAGTTGGGCTCGAAAATCCTCCAGCATCATTGAAGTCTCCGGTTTGGGAACATTTTGGTTTCGCAGTTACGTACAAGGATGACGGACAAAGACGGGTGGACCGAACCAAAGCTGTTTGTCGGCATTGTTCAACTAACATTGGTTACCCGGCTGGCAATACATCAAACTTGCACACTCATTTGAAAAAGCATCACCCGAACGTGAATATCACCGGTACCAAAATAAAAAAGACTGAAGTGCAAACCCAACTCCCACTAGCATTTAAAGAGCATCTTGCAGGTTTTTATTTTTTCTACATTTATGCTTAAACTTGCTTGAAAATTACACTTAAAAAAGTGAATGCAGGATTTGATATGTTTTACGAGACATAAGGGCAGGAATTCAGAGGGAAAGGAGCAATTTTGAGCTCTGCTCTTAAAAACGGTTTTTTTTAAGGTCATACGTCAAACGCGTCATATTACATCACGCAGGGGACACATCTCCGCTCTCCGACCGCGGGTATAGTGGAGTTGCGTTGAGTAGAGCGGTTGTGTTTTAAGGAGCTGGTATTTTTCGGTAGTTTTACATTGCATTTCACCATTTGTAATCATGGTGCAGTATTGTGTTTGTGCAGGTTTCACAAATACCAGCCTGTCAGGACATCGAGTCCACAGTAAAAAGGACCGGAGCTAGCGTTCGTTCCTGGGTGCGTTGTGCATCCACCTCCCTGCAGCACATACTCTCCACAGCTTTATCAGGAAACCGTATTACTTCTCTCTCTTCTCTATGGATCAGTATCAACAGTCCTGCCAGTAACGTTACTATATTATCAATGCTACTTTAGTTATAGCCTGATATATGATAGCTAACTTCACAATGTTGTGATGTGACGTTAGCTAACATTCTGTAGCTAACGCCGGTCACTCACCAAGATAGCTGCCCAGTTCTCCACTGGTTCTCCTCACACCACAGCTCAATTTCTCTCCGATGGCCGTTATTTCTTCTAATCCTTGGCTGCTCCTGGTCTCTTGGACGCCTAGCAGGCTCATAATTATAAGGTTGTGGTCCGTCATATGCATTCGAATATTCATGTTCAACTTCTTCTGTGTCTTCTGTGTCGAAACTAGCATTGGGATCTAATACGTTACACCGGCCGCTCTCCCCCTTGTTTCCCCCGTGTTACGTCACACGCGGGAGGTCACGTGCCGAGGCTTTTTTATGCGGAAGTGAACATTTCTTACAAAAACAACGCCAGATGTCACTGTAGTGTATATTACTGTGTATTTTTTTGAAAATCTAGTGTATTCATCATTTTCCTACACATTTATTCACAGGTGTCTTTAACCTGGAAGTTGCTCTTTAAGCCTCCACCACTCGCAAAAAGCTCAGACCGAGCCAAAGCTATTACAAACGCCAAATATCCTTATGTTGCCATGTTAGCAAAGCGCTACCTGGCTGTATCTGCTACCTCTGTCCCTAGAGAGAGGGTGTTCTCCACAGCAGGAGACATTGTTAGTGCCAGCAGATCTGCCCTTTCAGCAAGGCAAATCTTTATTTAAAAAAACATGAAAATACAATGACAAGCAAGTCCTAATGTCAAACTGGCTGCTTAGGTACTAGTACTGTACAGTTCAAATACAGATTATTTCAGTTCATCGAAATGCTGCACCTTAATGTTTATTTTATTATATTTTGTATTTATTTGAGTGAATACATTATTCACAGTGTAATAATAATTAAAAAAAATATATATATATTTATATATATAATTGTTTCTGCTGTACCGAAAACGTACCGAACCGTGACCTAAAAACCGAGGTACGTACCGAACCGAAATGTTTGTGAACCGTTACACCCCTACTAACCGATCATCCAAGGGTGGTTTTCACTATAAGTAAAAAATAATTTTTGGACGGACACTACCATTTACAGTTTTTTTTACTATGTTCAATCTGAATTTTCTTTAAAATAAAAAACATCTATATTGATTCTGACTTTTCTACATCCAACTCACAGGTTTATCATTACTTTGACAAAAAAGATTATTAATTTTCCCATTTTAGAAGTGTAGTTATGTTCATTTGTTCTGGAAATGTCATTTTCGAGCCTGAGACCTGAAAAACAGGCTTGGGGCTTAACAGGTTGAAGTGAAGTGCTCCCACGCTGTTTAAGATTTTAGTTGGACCGTGCTTCTCTCCGCCATTTTTCGAATGTTTTTTTCCCCCAAGTGACGTAGCCAACTCCGCAAACAGAAACAATATATACCCAACTAATCGATAACTGAATTCGTTGCCAACTTTTTTGGCAATTGATTTTTATCGATTCGTTGTTGCACCCCTAAATATAAAATGATCATTTAAGAATACTAGGAAGCAGGTTATTGATTAAAGATCTTTAAATGGATATTATAATAATATTGTTATTTTCCTCTGTATATAAACAGGAAGTGTCGTCCTTCTCCATGGTGTTCTCTCACTTCCTGCTCAGCGCTGATCAGCTGACGTTCAGTAGCGTCCTCGTCGCTCTGCTCAGAGACTTTATCTCAAACCTGTGCTGCCCCAACAACGCCTTCAAAGGTACAAAATCATGTTAATAATATATATAATAGATTTATAACGTATAAAATATACAGGATTTTGTCACATTTTCCTCCCTGTGGACTCGTTTTTCCTTTCAAAAATAAAAGCCTTTTTCAATGGAAACAGCACAATAATGGGTAGTCTTTTGTGCAGTGTAAATCCATAGTTCACGGAAACAAGAGGCATTTCGTTGATTTATTTATATAAAATGTATTTAATCTATGCAGAAATGTTTATCCAAGGAAAATGTTCGATATTTTTCTAAAATAAGGTTAATTCAGGGTGCTATGGAACTATTATAACACTTTAATTGGAATGTGTTCAAGGTTCGAAAAGGAATATAAATACAGATTTTGCAGATTTTAATGAATTTTTTGTATTTTGTGAGTTCATGTATTTTCCAGGATCTGCTCAGAGCACTGACTTTATTTTTGGCAACTTTGTATTTATAGAATGAAGCAGTTTTAATAACAATATAACTAAGCTTATTTTTTAATTTTTCTTGATTGAAACGTGTCACACACGCATTCAAGGACTGTCAGAAAGGTCAAAATCAGAGAAAAAATATTATATTTTTGCAGTTTGTGGCTGTGATAAATTGTGTGTTTTTTGCGAATTTTTTATTTATTAACCGTGCAGCGGGGGTGTGGTGGAACCCAGAGAAACTGGACAACAACACCTGCGGTTACCTAAGCCTGATGCTGCAGATCTCCAGCCTCCTCATTAGAGGGGCCTCTGAGGGCCCGAACGCTGTAGCCTGCAGGGACCTGATGAAGCTGCTCATACAGGTATGTGAGGTCATTAAATAAATAATAAAATAATAATCACGTTTTAATTTTGTCCAAAAAAAACACAAAACATCTTAATTTAATCAGGATGTATTGGCTAAAGTCTCCTTTGTTGTTATCTAACACAACTAAGGTATGTGAGGAGGTGTGATGCCTGTGAATTTAATCAGGATGTTCCAACACATCTAACCCCCCCCCCCCCAGGTGCACTTCCCCTCCCCCCCGCTGCTCTTTCGTTTCCTGTGCATGATGTGGGGTTACGTCGATAACCATGGAGACCAGCTTGACGTACAGGTGGACGCCGTCCTGCAGACCCGGGCGCTGTACATGGGGGCGGCACTGCTGACCAATCAGAGCGCCGTCATGCTGCAGGAACTCAGCTCCGCACAGTCCCCCGGTGAGGACCAATCACATCTGTTTATACTCTGCATGTTGATAAAAACTACAGTCTGCCTAGCAACAAGGTGACCGGCTGCAGTCTCGCTCAAAGTAATGATGATTATCAGCTTTGCCGGTTTTTCTGAAAATCTTTTGGATTCGATGTTTTTGCAGTGAGCATCTGAGCGCCCTTATGAACCATTTGTGAGATTATTGTGTATTTAGTCAGTATAATGTGTCTGTGCCAACAGTTTTCCTAAAGTGTTCGGCTTTCCCACCAGCAGAAGATGTATCATGTCTTACGCGAGGCAGCTGTTTTTGTCACTGTGATCCCCTTTAGGCGAGATCCATTTCATATCATGAAGACACCGAGACAACGCTGACTAATTCCATCCATCCGTCTTCTCCCGCTTATCCGTGGTAGCAGTTCCAGCAGAGAGCCCCAAACTTCCCTTTCCCTAGCCACATCAACCAGCTCTGACTGGTGGATTCCAAGGCCAGCGAAGAGATATAATCCCTCCACCTGGTCCTAGGTCTGCCCCTTGGTCTCCTTCCAGCTGGACCTGCCTTGAACACCTCCCTAGAGACGCGCACAGGTGGCATCCTTACAAGGTGCCCGAACCACCTCAACTGGCTCCTTTCAACGCAAAGGAGAAGCTGTTCTACTCCGAGTCCCTCCCAGATGAATGAAATTCTCACCTTATCCCTAAGGGAGACACCAGCCACCCTACGGAGAAAACCCATCTCGGCCGCTTGTATCCGTGATCCCGTTCTTTCGGTCATGACCCATCCTTCATGACCATAGGTGAGGGTAGAAACGAAAATGGCGCGGTAGACAGAGAGCTTTGCCTTCTGGCTCAGCTCCCTTTTCGTCACAACGGTGCGGTAAAGTGACTGCAGTACCGCTCCCGCTGCTCCGATTCTCCGACCCATATCACGCTCCATTGTTCCCTCACTCGAGAACAAGACCCCGAGATACTTGAACTCCTTCACTTGGGGTAAGGACTCATTCCCTACTTGGAGTGGACAGTCCATCGGTTTCCTGCTGAGAACCATGGCCTCAGATTTGGAGGTGCTGATCCTCATCCAAACTGCTTCGCACCCAGCTGCGTCCAGTGAGTGATGAAAGTCGCAGACCGAGGAAGCCATTAGAACCGCATCATCTGCAAAAAGCAGTGGCGCAATCCTTAGCCCACCGAACTGCAAAGCCCCTCCCCCACGACTACGCCTTGAAATCCTGTCTATGAATATCAAAAACAGGATTGGTGACAAAGCGCAGCCCTGGCAGAGGCCAACCCTCACCGGAAATGGGTCCGACTTACTGCCGAGGACCCCGACACAGCTCTAGCTTTGGGAGTACATAGATTGGATGGCCCTGAGTCGAGACCCCTCACTCCATGGGTAGCACCTCCCACAGTAACTCCCTGGGAACTCAGTCATACGCCTCATACAAAACACATGTAGACCGGATAAGCGTACTCCCAAACCCCCTCCAGGGTCCTTGCGAGAATAAAAAGCTGATCCGTCGTTCCACGACCAGGACGGAATCCGCATTGTTCCTCCTCAATCTGAGGTTCGTCTATCGGCCAGACCGATCTTCACTAAACTTAAATTGGGATTTTAGGAAAACCAGCCGGTCTTTCAAAAAACCCTTTAAGTCCAATAAAGAGGAGAGTCTGGAGATTCATTTAAACCTTTAATCTTTATTCTATGTTAAAGTATGCCAAAGCAATGTGGCCTCAAATTAACATATTTTCTCTATATTTCCCCCAGTGATTCCCTCTCTGCTCTGCTGTCTCTCCTCTCCGGTGAGGGAGGTGAGGAGGGCGGGGCTTAGCGCTCTGCAGAACCTATCAGCAGCCAGCGCCTCTCCTTTCCAGCCAATCACAGAGAAGCTCCTAAAGACCTCCGAGGAGATCATCGCTGACCCCGCTTACCTGAGCCAGGTGAGCAGGAAATATTATTTAATATGAGATAAATATAATACACTTTCAACAGTATATCTTATGACTTATGATTATCGTATGACTGTTGCTCCCTGCAGGCTCTGGGCGTCCTCCAGGATCAGAGTGTGGTTTCTCTTCAGCCTCTGCTGCAGAGCGTGCAGATGTCCTGCTGTCCGTCCTACAGCGCCACCTGTCTGCTGAGAAACCTGAGACACGTCAACGGATCGGTGAGAGACCAACAAACACCTGTAGTCAACTTCGTTAACCTGTTAAACCCGGAGGCCTGCTGTTTTTATTCTCACAAAACTTTGTCTCAGGGCTTCTTAACATTTAAAAACCTATGAATGTGTCATACCCAATTAACGGGAAGAAACTCAGCTATCAGACAATATTAACAATATTTTTAGCTAAACAAAACACAAGGGTAATAACAAAGGCTCTGAATTAGCCCTGAGCGAAAAAATGCTAACGCACTTAGCACAGAACTCACGGTAAAATACCCTTATTACTTATCGGATCTGCACAAACAAGATATCGATTAGCAAGCTGAGATTCCACAGATTCCAGAAATATACTGGGCGATCAGAACTTGAGGCATGGGAAGCAAACCCAGACATCACACCACGTAGCTTTACGGATAAACACGGGACATTGTCTTACCTTTGCCGTTGTTCTGATCAAAAGTTGTGTTCAATGGCATTTAAAACGATAAAAACGCTGCTGAAGGTTAATTCAATGTGTCTGTGTCCCTTTGAAATGATTATTGATAATCCATCATTCCATTTGTATGTCAATAACGGAGTTTTCATATATAGCTGCTATGATAGCTACTAGAGCAGGGGTCAGCAACCCCTGGCACGCGTGCCAGCATTGGCACGCAGCACCGTAACCAGTGGCACACTAGGAATAAGTGGAATAAGTGTGCAAAATATTTAAATTAATTTTTCGGATCCTGAACGCGAGACCGCCGCCAGAGCTCGTCTCCCCGTTACCTGCAGAAGGAAGCCATGCACGCAACGCAGCCCCGCTCTCTTTATCTCCAGTTGACTCTCTGCCGCTTTCCTCCGTGGTGCAGTGCTGATCGTTTCACCACGGAGGAAAGCACTTCACTAATTGCAGTACCCATAAGGAGCTGTACAAATGCCGCAGTTTTTGCGTGGCTGTGTCTTTAGTTGAAAGCCCAGTGGCGATCTGCTCATCGAAATAATATGCTACAAAGGGACAGACTGGCCATCTGTGTGTAGAACTTTCCTGTCGGCTCCCAGACCGTAGTCGAGGAGGGCAGAAGCAACAAGCTTCAGGTTCAATAACCCACTTTAGCTTAAATGACTGGAGAGAGGCAAGCTCTTCTTGGGAGGCCGTTGCATTTATTTAGCTGTTCTTCTGTTTCACAAAATACATCACAGACCTCTGTTTTTCTGCTTTCCCGTTTCACTTCCAGAAACATACACACGTTCCCTCACTGTCGCTCTACCATTCACAAACACACATGAACAAGCCGCACCCCTCTCTCTCTCTCTCTCTTAAAGGGACAGCGATCTCATCTCACTCTGCATGACCCTAATATCATAACTTGTGTGTTCTGGAGAACCACAGAACGGACGATCGTCCTTATTATTATGCCGTTTAAACAAATTATTTAAATGTGTTTGTTAAATTCGGCATCATGTAAGTTGCGCTGACAGGTCCACACACTGCTTCCCCGCAGCGAGGCTCCCCCGCCCTCCTGCTGATAGTTGACGAGCGTCAAGCTCCTCAACCCCCCCCCCCCCGTTGATAATTATCGATCGTTGGCACGCTGATAACATTTTTTTTTTTAAATGGCACTTCATATCAAAAAGGTTGCCGACCCCTGTACTAGAGTGTATGACAGCTTCTGGTATTCACCAATGGGTAATGTTTAGATGGATTTGAGGAACTTCCCCTCGATTCTATTGGCTTCTAACGGTTAAGAAGAGGTGTCAATCATCAAAATCGACCGAGGGGGGCCAGAGATATGGAAAATGCACCCAAAGTGTTTTTTTTCTCCAAAGATTTCACTTATTTTGCATCAATCTTGATACAGGGTACTTATTATATGTTATAGTTTGGATTCCTATCCCATCATTCAAGGGTGGTTAAGTAATGTTTTTTTTTTTGTTCAATCTGAATTTATTTAAAAAAAAAATATATATATATATATTCTGACTTTTCTACATCCAACTCACAAGTTTATCATTGCTTTGAGAAAAAAGATGATTCATTTACCCCTTTTAGAAGTGAAGAAATAGTCATTTGTTCTGGGAATGTCATTTTCGAGCCTGAGGCCTGAACAGGCTCAGGGCTTAACCAGTTGAGCCCAGAGCCTGTTTTTTTATATTTATATATTTTTTTTAAATCCTCTGGAGCAGAGAGAGGAGCTGTGGATTATTGGTATTGATTAATGCATCAGTGTTTCTTAGGGTCAAAAACACTAAACTCACAACTTAAAATGAAAGCGTTTAGTTAATTTAATAAAAGAGCACATGTTCAATGTGAACAGTGACCGTAAATAGATTACTTCAGTTGCAATTTGGTGTTATATATATATATAAAAAAACACTTTGAATTTCAGGGGAGGCGCCGGGGCTCCATTGGCGCTGGGGAAACACTGCTGTATCAAGATTTATGCAAAACAAGTTAAATTTGACCTTTTTCAGAGAGGTTTAGAGAAAAAAACACTTCTGGGGTCATTTGGGTGGATTTGCCAGATCTCTGGAACCCATCGGTCGATTTTGGAGATTGACACCACTTTTGAACCGTTAGAGCCAATAGAATCGAGGGGAAGTTCCTAAAATCCATCTAAACATTACCATTGGTGCAGCGCAGCCAGCATGCCCAAAACCGGAAGCTGGGTTGTGGCTCTCATACACTCTATATGAAAACTCAGACATACAGTGGGGCAAAAAAGTATTTAGTCGGCCACCAATTGTGCAAGTTCTCTCACTTAAAAAGATGAGAGAGGCCTGTCATTTTCATCCTAGGTATATCTCAACTATGAGAGACAAAATGAGAAAAAAAAATCCAGAAAATCAGATTTTTAAAGAATTTATTTGAAAATGATGGTGGAAAATAAGTATTTGGTCAATAACAAAAGTTCATCTCAATACTTTGTTATATACCCTTTGTTGGCAATGACAGAGGTCAAACGTTTTCTGTAAGTCTTCACAAGGTTTTCACACACTGTTGCTGGTATTTTGGCCCATTCCTCCATGCAGATCTCCTCTAGAGCAGTGATGTTTTGGGGCTGTCGCTGGGCAACAAAGACTTTTGACTCCCTCCACAGATTTTCTATGGGGTTGAGATCTGGAGACTGGCTAGGCCACTCCAGGACCTTGAAATGCTTCTTACGAAGCCACTCCTTCGTTGCCCGGGCGGTGTGTTTGGGATCATTGTCATGCTGAAAGACCCAGCCACGTTTCATCTTCAATGCCCTTGCTGATGGAAGGAGGTTGTCACTCAAAATCTCACGATACATGGCCCCATTCATTCTTTCCTTTACACGGATCAGTCGTCCTGGTCCCTTTGCAGAAAAACAGCCCCAAAGCATGATGTTTCCACCCCCATGTTTCACAGTAGGTGTGGTGTTCTTTGGATGCAACTCAGCATTCTTTCTCCTCCAAACACGTCTAGTTGAGTTTTTACCAAAAAGTTTTATTTTGGTTTCATCTGACCATATGACATTCTCCCAATCCTCTTCTGGATCATCTAAATGCTCTCTAGCAAACTTCAGACGGGCCCGGACATGTACTGGCTTAAGCAGGGGGACACGTCTGGCACTGCAGGATTTGAGTCCCTGGCGGCGTAGTGTGTTACTGATGGTAGCCTTTGTTACTTTGGTCCCAGCTCTCTGCAGGTCATTGACTAGGTCCCCCCGTGTGGTTCTGGGATTTGTGCTCACCGTTCTTGTGATCATTTTGACCCCACGGGGTGAGGTCGTGCGTGGAGCCCCAGATCGAGGGAGATTATCAGTGGTCTTGTATGTCTTCCATTTTCTAATAATTGCTCCCACAGTAGATTTCTTCACACCAAGCTGCTTACCTATTGCAGATTCAGTCTTCCCAGCCTGGTGCAGGTCTACCATTTTGTTTCTGGTGTCCTTTGACAGCTCTTTGGTCTTGGCCATAGTGGAGTTTGGAGTGTGACTGTTTGAGGTTGTGGACAGGTGTCTTTTATACTGATAACGAGTTCAAACAGGTGCCATTAATACAGTTAACAAGTGGAGGACAGAGGAGGCTCTTAAAGAAGAAGTTACAGGTCTGTGAGAGCCAGAAATCGTGTTTGTTTGTAGGTGACCAAATACTTATTTTTTCCATAATTTGCAAATAAAGTCTTTAAAAATCAGACAATGTGATTTTCTGGATTTTTTTTCTTCTCATTTTGTCTCTCATAGTTGAGGTATACCTAGGATGAACATTACAGGCCTCATCTTTTTAAGTGGGAGAACTTGCACAATTGGTGGCTGACTAAATACTTTTTTGCCCCACTGTACATGTTATGATGGATTATCAGTAATCATTTCAAAGTGACACAGAGACATTGGATTAACCTTCAGCAGCGTGTTCATCACTCAAAGTGATGCCGAAGTAACAACATACTGATAACGGTTAGTAAAAACCATGAATTAATGCTTTGACAAGTCTGCAGACAAGACGGCAGGCGAAAAACCTTTTAAAATGCGTGGATTTTTTAATGGGAGAAGTTGTAGATAGAAAGCATACCAATTTCATACAATTGTATTAATGCTAATACTAAGGAGGCATAGGCCTATGATGATATAATGTTTGACATTATTGATATTAAAAAAGTGATCTGTTTTCCATGTCATTTGTGTGTTAAGTTATTTATTTGTAAGCTCCAAATCCTAATGTTTCCCTCAATGGCCTTTATGCCCTGGCATGTGGCCTTTGTGCCCTAAAAAATGTTGTGACACCAAAGGCCAAGGGGGATGTCCGGTGCCTTGCTCAAGGGCAGCACGGCAGGGTAGGCGGTGAACTGGGACCTCACCAAGTATCAGTCCCCACTGCATACTTTAAGTCTGTTCGGGGACTTGAACCGGCGACCCTCAGCTCCCAGTCCAAGCCCCTACTGACTGAGCCACGAGAAACATATAGTTTAATCTCTTTTAAAAATGTAATAATCCCTGTTACCCCCCAAGTCGGTGCTGGCGGGCCTGCTCCCAGTCCTGGAGAATCTCCTGGATCAGAGTGCTCCGGACGTCCCCCCACTGCTGAGAGACGAGGCCCAGCTGGTGCTCCTGATCCTGGGGAAGTTCAGCCAGGAGGCGGCCCCCCTGCTGGACCAGGACCAGAACTGCCTGGATCTGTTCATCAGAGTCCTGAAGACCCAACACCCACTGCACCCAGACCTGCCAAGCTGCCAGATCACCGCCCTGGAGCAGGTCAGGGGATAATACTGGGTTGATATTGGGACTACTACTGGGTTGATATTGGGACTACTACTGGGTTGATATTGGGACTACTACTGGGTTTATACTGGGACTACTACTGGGTTGATATTGGAACTACTACTGGGTTTATACTGGGACTACTACTGGGTTGATATTGGAACTACTACTGGGTTGATATTGGGACTACTACTGGGTTTATACTGGGACTACTACTGGGTTGATATTGGGACTACTACTGGGTTGATATTGGGACTACTACTGGGTTTATACTGGGACTACTACTGGGTTGATATTGGAACTACTACTGGGTTTATACTGGGACTACTACTGGGTTGATATTGGAACTACTACTGGGTTTATACTGGGACTACTACTGGGTTGATATTGGGACTACTACTGGGTTTATACTGGGACTACTACTGGGTTGATATTGGGACTACTACTGGGTTGATATTGGGACTACTACTGGGTTGATATTGGGACTACTACTGGGTTTATACTGGGACTACTACTGGGTTGATATTGGGACTACTACTGGGTTGATATTGGGACTACTACTGGGTTGATATTGGGACTACTACTGGGTTGATATTGGGACTACTACTGGGTTGATATTGGGACTACTACTGGGTTGATATTGGGACTACTACTGGGTTTATACTGGGACTACT
This sequence comes from Notothenia rossii, assembly GCF_949606895.1. Taxonomy (NCBI): domain Eukaryota; kingdom Metazoa; phylum Chordata; class Actinopteri; order Perciformes; family Nototheniidae; genus Notothenia; species Notothenia rossii. The sequence continues at coordinate 17,341,204 of NC_136901.1, forward strand.
ACTGGGTTGATATTGGGACTACTACTGGGTTGATATTGGGACTACTACTGGGTTGATATTGGGACTACTACTGGGTTGATATTGGGACTACTACTGGGTTGATATTGGGACTACTACTGGGTTGATATTGGAACTACTAATGGGTTGATATTGGGACTACTACTGGGTTGATATTGGGACTACTAATGGGTTGATATTGGGACTACTACTGGGTTTATACTGGGACTACTACTGGGTTGATATTGGGACTACTACTGGGTTGATATTGGGACTACTAATGGGTTGATATTGGGACTACTACTGGGTTTATACTGGGACTACTACTGGGTTGATATTGGGACTACTACTGGGTTGATATTGGGACTACTACTGGGTTGATATTGGGACTACTACTGGGTTGATATTGGGACTACTACTGGGTTGATATTGGGACTACTAATGGGTTGATATTGGGACTACTACTGGGTTTATACTGGGACTACTACTGGGTTGACATTGGGACTACTACTGGGTTGATATTGGGACTACTACTGGGTTTATACTGGGACTACTACTGGGTTGATATTGGGACTACTACTGGGTTGATATTGGGACTACTACTGGGTTGATATTGGGACTACTACTGGGTTGATATTGGAACTACTAATGGGTTGATATTGGGACTACTACTGGGTTGATATTGGGACTACTAATGGGTTGATATTGGGACTACTACTGGGTTTATACTGGGACTACTACTGGGTTGATATTGGGACTACTACTGGGTTGATATTGGGACTACTACTGGGTTGATATTGGGACTACTACTGGGTTGATATTGGAACTACTAATGGGTTGATATTGGGACTACTACTGGGTTGATATTGGGACTACTAATGGGTTGATATTGGGACTACTACTGGGTTTATACTGGGACTACTACTGGGTTGACATTGGGACTACTACTGGGTTGATATTGGGACTACTACTGGGTTGATATTGGGACTACTACTGGGTTGATATTGGGACTACTACTGGGTTGATATTGGGACTACTACTGGGTTGATATTGGGACTACTACTGGGTTGATATTGGGACTACTACTGGGTTGATATTGGGACTACTACTGGGTTTATACTGGGACTACTACTGGGTTGATACTGGGACTACTACTGGGTTTATACTGGGACTACTACTGGGTTGATATTGGGACTACTACTGGGTTGATATTGGGACTACTACTGGGTTTATATTGGGACTACTACTGGGTTGATATTGGGACTACTACTGGGTTGATATTGGGACTACTACTGGGTTGATATTGGGACTACTACTGGGTTGATATTGGGACTACTACTGGGTTGATATTGGGACTACTACTGGGTTGATATTGGGACTACTACTGGGTTGATATTGGGACTACTACTGGGTTGATATTGGGACTACTACTGGGTTGATATTGGGACTACTACTGGGTTTATACTGGGACTACGACTGGGATAAATACTGAGTTTATACTTCGCTAAATACTGGGATAAATACTGGAATTATATCAGGGTTGTTAGGTTTGAACCAAGATTAAATCAGCGTTACAAACAGGGTAAAAAAGATGATTAAGAACAGAGATATCTTAGTTTTACACCGGGTGAAACAGGATTTCCTTCCTGGGTTGAATTGGATAATATATCAGGTTTGAACACAGGCTTAAATCAGTGATAAAACAAGTTTAAACCAGCGTAAACATGGTTTGTATCAGGCTTAAACATAAGATTTAAATCAGGGGAAAACAGGTGATCACATTTGGGTTGATTCAGGGTTCAACATGAGAAAATGTGAGTGTTAAATCAGGGATTATATCAGGGTTACACCAGGTAAAAACTGGAATATCCAGTGTTAAATTGGGTAATATATCAGGGCTGAACACAGGGTTAAATCAGGGACAGAACAAGTTTAAACCAGCGTAAACATGGTTTGTATCAGGCTTGAACCAGGGATTACATTTGAGGTGATTCATGGTTAAACCCGGGATAATCTGAGGGTTCAATTTAAGAATTATGTCGGGGATAAAAAAATGTTGGTAAAACCAGATAGAATTCAGTGTTAAACCAGGATTAAAGGCTTAAAACCAACTTTTACAGAGATTTCAATCTTGTTTCAAATGTGGGCAGTCTCTCTCCTCCTCCTGATGGTTTATATTTATCTCCTCTTCCTCCTGCAGATGACGAAGCCCTTCTTCTCCGCTCTCGGGGAGGCGGTGCAGCAGCGCCTGCTGACGGTGATGTTCGACGTTCTGACGGCGAGTCGCAGCCCCCTAGTGGCAGACACCATCAGCAGCGTCTTCAAACGGGTGAGACAGAGACACTGGATATTACCTCTGTCTCACTGCTCTGTGTCTCACTGCTCTGTGTCTCACTGCTCTGTGTCTCATAGCTCTGTGTCTCATAGCTCTGTCTCACAGCTCTGTGTCTCACTGCTCTGTGTCTCACTGCTCTGTGTCTCATAGCTCTGTGTCTCACTGCTCTGTGTCTCACTGCTCTGTGTCTCACTGCTCTGTGTCTCATAGCTCTGTGTCTCATAGCTCTGTGTCTCATAGCTCTGTGTCTCATAGCTCTGTGTCTCACTGCTCTGTGTCTCACTGCTCTGTGTCTCACTGCTCTGTGTCTCACTGCTCTGTGTCTCATAGCTCTGTGTCTCATAGCTCTGTGTCTCACTGCTCTGTGTCTCACTGCTCTGTGTCTCATAGCTCTGTGTCTCATAGCTCTGTCTCACAGCTCTGTGTCTCACTGCTCTGTGTCTCACTGCTCTGTGTCTCACTGCTCTGTGTCTCATAGCTCTGTGTCTCACTGCTCTGTGTCTCACTGCTCTGTGTCTCACTGCTCTGTGTCTCACTGCTCTGTGTCTCACTGCTCTGTGTCTCACTGCTCTGTGTCTCATAGCTCTGTGTCTCACTGCTCTGTGTCTCACAGCTCTGTGTCTCACTGCTCTGTGTCTCACTGCTCTGTGTCTCATAGCTCTGTGTCTCATAGCTCTGTGTCTCACTGCTCTGTGTCTCACTGCTCTGTCTCATAGCTCTGTGTCTCATAGCTCTGTGTCTCACTGCTCTGTGTCTCACTGCTCTGTGTCTCACTGCTCTGTGTCTCACTGCTCTGTGTCTCACTGCTCTGTGTCTCACTGCTCTGTGTCTCATAGCTCTGTGTCTCACTGCTCTGTGTCTCACTGCTCTTTGTCTCACTGCTCTGTGTCTCATAGCTCTGTGTCTCATAGCTCTGTGTCTCACTGCTCTGTTTTAACTGGTGGTCTTCGTCCTCTCACGTTGTTTATTCCTGCGTCAGATGGCGGTGCACGGTCAGCTGTTAGCCAATGAGCTCGCTCCTCATGAGAAACCCAAAGTGAAGGTGACGGTGCAGCAGACGCGCCGCAGCAGGATGAGCCAGAGGTAACGATTATTTATTCAGCTTCTTTTATTGATTGATCTATTTATGTGTTATCTTTAAAGTTTATTTCAAAAGAATTCCCTTTATTTTCTATTTTTTCAATTAATTAATTTATGCATTTAATTTTGTACTTGTTTATTATTTTGTTCATTTATATCTTTGTGTGTTTGATTATCATGTATTATTCAATCCATTTATTTATTTATCTTTTAATGAATTGTCTCATTTAAATATCTATCTGTTTATCTACCTATTTCATTATTAACTTATTTACACACTCCGAGATTAAAGTTTAAAAGCATCCTGAAACTCAGATTTGAGTCCAACTTAATTGAACTAAGTACCATTTTGAAGTGTATTGTACACATCTTTACTTTTAATACACTTTTTACCCTTTTTTAACGAGACTTTCTTATTTAATTGGAAAAAAATCAATCAAGTGAGTTTTCTGTTTGAATTTGCCTTGTGCTGATGTCTGTGTCTCCCGTTCAGGAATCCTCTGCAGGCCCCCGGGGGTCCGGAGTCTCCAGAGGAGGGCGCTGTGTGCTGGAGGAGAGTCTCTCTGATCCTAGAGCTGCTGCAGAACAAGAAGAAGCTGAAGAAAGCGCAGACCCTCGTACCTGTTCTCTTCTCTCTGCTGCACAGGTAACCAATCACTGCCCTCGATAGTTGAGAGGGGTGTGGGTGTGTTAATGTTTTGCTGTGTGTGTTTGTTAGTGTAAATGTTTTGGTGTGGTTGTGTGTTAATGTCTTGGTGTGTGTTAATGTTTTGCTGTGTGTGTTTGTTAGTGTAAATGTTTCGGTGTGGTTGTGTGTTAATGTTTGTGTTAATGTCTTGGTGTGTGTTAATGTTTTGCTGTGTTTGTTTGTTAGTGTAAATGTTTTGGTGTGGTTGTGTGTTAATGTTTGTGTTAATGTCTTGGTGTGTGTTAATGTTTTGCTGTGTGTGTTTGTTAGTGTAAATGTTTTGGTGTGGTTGTGTGTTAATGTTTGTGTTAATGTCTTGGTGTGTGTTAATGTCTTGGTGTGTGTTAATGTTTTGGTGTGTGTGTGTCCTCAGGAGTCTGGATTCCTCTCCCTCTGATGACACCAACATTGAGTACATCAAGCAGCTGCTGCTCAGCTGTCTGCTCAACATTGTCCAAAAACTGAAGCCTGAAGGAGGTGCCGCAGGGACAGGTAGGTCTGCACCACAGAAGAAGAAACACACTGACTGTCCTCCACCACAGAAGAAACCCTAATGTATCCCCCCCCCGCCCTCTCCTCAGAGCACCTGGAGGAGGAGAAGTTCAGCGTGGAGCTGGTGGTTCAGTGTATCCGATTCTCCGACATTCCTCAAACGCATCACAATGCTCTGCAGCTGCTGGGAGCCGCCGCCGCCATCTACCCCGTGAGTGTGTGTGTGTTTGTGTGAAAGAGAGATTCCTTCCTCTGTTTCTACATCCTTCCTAACAATGCTCTTGAGATCAACACCAAGAAAACTGAGGAAATCATTTTTGGCTCACCATCTGACTCCCATAAAGTCCCCATGGTCATCCATACAGATGAAATCAAGCAGGGAGTTTCAGACAAACACTTGGGTGTAATGATTGACCACCTGCTGTCATGGAAGGATCACATTGAATATATGAGCAAAAGGACAAAACAAAGAATTTATTTTCTCCGCCGTCTCAGGTCTTTTGGGGCGAGCAGAGAAATTCTTCTGTTCTTTACATCTGTGATCTTGTCTATTCTGCAGTACTGCAACACTACCTGGTACAAATGTTTGTCAGCAGCTTTCAAATCAAAACTGCTCCACCTGTTAAAAATCTGCTCAAAGATTGTTGGTCAACCCTGTCAGAGACTCTATGACTCAGCCTATCAACCTAGTGAGGCTGTCCAACAACATCATCTCTGACCCAAACCATGTTCTGAACACTGAATATGAACTGCTACCTTCTAATCGGAGATACAGGGTCCACTGATTCAATAAGGTCAAACTGAAGCACTCCTTCGTGCATCAGTCAATCCTCACAGTAAACACAGAGCTGATCCCAGAGCTGAAGGCTCTTTGAGCATGTTTTCTCTCACTGATTGTGCTGTTACGTTCAATGTTTGTTGTTTGTGTTTCATGTATTGTGTCTGGATACGTGTCTGTTGATGTTGGACATGGAGCTGCTGTGACGCAAGTCAAATTTCAGACTTGATCTGACCAATAAAGTATTATCGTATTATCGTATCGTATCCTCTATAGGGCTGCACACTTCATGTAGATTTTATCACATGACTTCACGTCACCACCGCTAAGCTAAAGGTGGCTAATGTTAGGCTATAAAGGAACTACATCACGGTCACGTGACTTCATGTCACCCTCTCTAAGCTAAAGGAGGCTAATGTTGATGCATAATTTAATCTTACCAAAGGAAAACGTCGTCTAATTGAGTTAAAAACAACACTCGTTTTACTCTTCAAAATAAAAGCCTCGTAGCTCGATGGAAACGGCACAATAATGGTTTTAAAATTAAAATTAAAATGTCATTTATTTTTGTATATGTTTTACTTGATGTATTTTTCAGGATCATGATGATGTGTGATGATGTGTAGTGTCTCTAAACAATGAATTAATCAAAGATATTGTGTATTTCCCCTGCAGGAGAAGGTGCTGCACAACATCATGCCCATCTTCACCTTCATGGGGGCTAACATCCTGCGGCTGGACGACGCCTACAGCTTCAGAGTCATCGAGCAGACGCTGACCATGGTCATCCCTGCACTCATACAGGTGGGGAATATTACAAATATGAAAGTAAATCATGAGTAAATAATAACACCAGTACTTTATAATAATAATAATAATAATAATATAATATATAAATAAAATAAATAAATAAATAATACTCGTACGGGTCGGAAAAGAGGTTTTGTTACAGTAAATCATGTTTAAAAATACCCACCTGTACATGTAGGGAAAAATGTGTGATAAATAAGATTAAGACCTCATATGATTATTTTTGTATTATATGGTTATATAAATGATTCTTATAAATAAAATTGTAATGATAATAAATATTCTCTTTTTTTTTTAAAGTGGTTTTGATTATTAAAAAATATAAATAATTAATTTTTCTCTTTCTTTAAAATATATTTATATATCTTCCAGGCCCACCAGCTCTCTGAGGGAGGCTCCTCCCCCTCCCTGGTTGCCGTGGTGACGAAGATAGTGCACGTGTTTGTGGACGCTCTCCCTCACGTCCCCGAGCATCGAAGGCTGCCCGTTCTCCATCAGCTGGTGCAGACGCTAAGCCCCGCCCCCTTCCTCTGGATCCTCATGCTGCTCCTCTTCAAGCTCCACGCCTCTTCCTCAACTGCAGCCAGCGGGAAGGTAAAAGCACGGCATTCTGGGAGACGTAGTCCCTCTACAATAACATGATTCCTTTTAGCCATGTTTACATTTCAATCAATGACTTTTTCTCTTGTATTATAAGATAAGATGGAACTTTATTTATCCCTGTGGGGAAATTCAGGCGTTTCTATCAGCAACAGGGTCAGAGTTAAAAAAACAGTAAAAATAAAAATAAATAAAAATAAAAAATGTTCTTTAAATTGATAAAGTAACTATTGAAACAAGATATCACAGTAAAACGTTGAGCATTTGAATGAACATGTTAAATATATTTAACTAAGTATGCAGATGTGAGTGCAAGTTAAAGTCGTGTATGTGTGGTCTCTCGGTACTCTCAGTACATTCTGGTATTAACTTGTGAAAGCTCTTATTTAAAGAGTCTACTTTAGTTCCTTGTATTTGTTATTTAAACCGGTGCCTTTGTGGCCTTTTGTTTTGATTGTGGCTGTTTGTTGCCAAATTAGTGCAGCTTTCATTAAAACAACTTCCTATTTTACCAAAAACAACCGGTCATATGTTACTTTCCCACGAGCCGGGATGTAACTGTGTGTGTGTGTGTTTGTGTGTAGAAGGCCGCTCTGGAGAATGACGTGGAGTTCTGGATTTCTCTGTGCTGTCAGTTTGATGTCAGTGATCAGCTGACTTCGCTCATCAACATCCTCAACTTCCTGCTGCAGCTCCCTGAGGACAAAGACGACGGTAAACCTAATAATCTAAGATGTGACATCACTATGTAACACTCGCGCTCCTATTGCAGGGTGTCCGCGGGGTCTTAAAAAATATTAAAAGTTGATAAATCAATTTAGCGAAAATTAAGGCTATTAAAAAGTATTAAACTGCATTTTCCAAGGTATTAAGAAGTCCCACAGCAACGACAACATGAAACACCCTTTAATTTACTGAATCGACATGTCGGGAAACCCCCTCAAGGCGGCCCCATGCATAACGCGCCGTAAAATGCTGCTTCTTATTTTAAATTTCGTTGTCTTGCTCCGCTCTGTGGGGGGGTCCAAGGTGGGTAGACCGGCATACGCAACGCTCTGGGGGTCCAACGGCTCCGTGTGTAAGCCCTATATGATCATTTTCTGATAACGATGAAATAGCCCGCCTCCCTCTCCCCACGTCTCCTGCTGCTGCTGGGCTGTCAGAAGAGGGGGAGGAAAAGAGAGGCAGGCACCGTTTATTAAATATTATTATACAGAGAACAGAGTCGTTATCAATTTGTTTTAAAGCTCAATAAATAACAAAGAAGACCTCTGGTCGGCACTTTTCTAATTTTGTACGGAAGATTAAAACTTTAACGGACATGTTGACCGGCTGAAACATTTTTTTAACGGAAACTGCCGCACGGTTCCCTCGTTCCTTGGAAGAGGCCGAGAGGTGGGTGTTTTTTGAGAGATGTACAGCAGGGGAACACGTCGTCCACCGCGGAGAATAAACAGAAGGGCAACCATGGCAACCATGCTCCGGGGTCTTCTTCGCTGCTTTTGGTGTATTTTGTGGCGGCAGCTGCGCCACTTACAGGCCTGGCATATGAACTACAGCGTTTTCAGCATTTCCAGCGGTCTAGTGTGAACGGACACGTTAATGAATCGAATGCGTGTGAACGGAAGACTTTTTTGCGTTTGGTATGCGTTTTACCGTATGCGTCCTCGGGGCCGGGGTCTAAGCCAAACTATATCCGGTCACAGAGATCTGCTATTTTAAAGTAAAGTCAACACATATAGACCCTAAATATAGTCTATATTAAGAACGAGAAAAGTCTTAACATATATATCCTTTTTTGTAAACATATGACAAATGTGTGAGGGTGATGACGTCAGAGCATCGTCCTATGTGCCAGGACTTAGCCCCGGACAGCCCCAGCCCAATTTAACCCCTGGGTATTTGTGAGGGTGCTCCTATATGGCATTACCCCGCTGAAGCTCACCAAAGTTTAATATATTTCATAGTTCAAAGTTTTGTCAATTGTTTTGTTTATTGGTCAAATACTGGTTTCTAATGGTTTCTGAGGAGTTTTACTGGAATGAAAGAGCACAGAGTACAGAAGCAACAAAGCAGCATACTGCATTAAACCTGACCTTCACAGAGAGGTTGAAGTTCATGTGGAGAGGAGGCTTCAGTAGTCTGTCTGCACTCTGTTTAGTTTTGCTATCTTACAATCAATATAGTAGATGTGAGGTAAAGTGTGTCGCCAATGTAACCGGTTAGAACTCAAAGTTGCGATGAGGTCTTAAAATGTATGGAAAGGTCTTAAAAAAGGACTTAAAAGGTATTACATTTGACCTCAGGATTCCTGCATATACCCTGTATTGGCTAGTGGCTAAGGGGCGGGACATCTCTAAGCAGGTTGACCAATCACAACAGAGCTCTCATATGAAGTTGTGATATGCTTCTAATAAAATGATATAGGTCTAAAAATACTTCTATTATAATTAAAGAGTGAAATAATGTAAATAAAAACTGAAATATATATTTGACTCCTGATGTTTCCTCCTCAGCTGCTGCATTGAAGAGCTCTGCAGGGCAGAGAGGAGCGATGATGAAGAGGAAGGATGAAGAGGAGGAGGTGCAGGACCTGATCTTCAGCCTGGAGACTCACAGCAGCAAAGAGCTGAGACACTTCAAGTTCCTCTGCGTCTCCTTCATGGCTCAGCTGCTCAACTCCAACGCCTTCATCGCCAAGGTAGGAGAATTCCTATTAAATAATATATCATTTTTTAATTGTAAAGTTATCTTTGCGTCCATTGGAAAAATCAACAAAGACCAATATAATATATTTATTTATACCTCAGGGAAATTGGGTTTCATGACTTCCTTTTTGAGTTAAATTAAATACTTTATTTTTGTATTTAAATACCACTGTTTATATTCTACTATACACATTTTATTAACTTTAAAGGTCACATGTAATGCCTTTCCGGTTATTACCCGTCCCCTTGTGTGTTATGAAGGTTTTTCTGCATGTAAACGGTCTGCAGAGTCAAAACCCTCAAAGTACACCTGTAGAGAGTAAAACTCTAAAACAGAAAATACCTCCCCAAAACGCCTCGTTGGTGAAACGTCATCATGACGTCATCATCCATTTGATTCTTCCGGGTACGTGCTTACGAAAGCACGTACCCGGAACTAAATGGGCCAATCCGTGGAGCCGTTACTTTACGTCCGCGGAGCCGTTACGTTAAGCCCCCGCTGATTGGTCCAAATTGACCAATCCACACACACTCAGTGCAGGCAGCCCTGCTGATTTCTGCTCCCTGCTGCACGCTGATAACAGACAGTCTCTGCAGACCCATTCTCACAGCGTTTATCAACCTATAAACCTTTTTCTTACTCAATATCAAGCCACACTTATTGTTTTTATTTCGGCTGTGACTTTGTGTGTGTTCAGGTTGAGTTTGGCTGTGTATCGCTAAACAAGGAAATCACGGAGGGGAGGGGGTGGGGGGAGGAGCTGCAGTGAGCCGTTTAGTGGAGAAAGTGAATACCGCTGAATACACATACTTTACAGAGATGCTGTACGCGAAACTAGGGATGTCCCGATCACCTTTTTTTGCTCCCGATCCGATTCCGATCGTTTGATTTTGACAATTTGCCGATACCGATTTTTCCCGATCCAATCTTTATGCAAGAGAAAAAAAAGCATTCAAGTTGTCCCTTAAGGTTATTTTTTTAATTTAAATTGGATATTCTATCCAACATGGATATAGCTTCTTTCTTTCACAGCAGCATTGGATCAGTTCAGTTGTGCAGCATTGGATCAAAACAAAATCAAGCTTGCCAGTACTCGTTAGCTTACTGCTACAATTAGACACTGCGCCCTGCCCACTCTGTTGCCAGATTTGAGAGAAATAAGCAACCAGGTCTATGAAAACAAGCCCCAAAGAAGCAGCACATACATGATGTTCTGTAATTTGAAACCAAAACTAAGGCCTCAGGATGACTTTAAGACTTGAACATGGTCATTTTTGTTTTGTAACATTGAATACAAAAAAAAAGAAAAAAAGGTATTTAATTTTTTTTTTTTTTAACTCGAAAAATGTCCCCGATTTTTTCCCTCCCGATTCCGACCTTTTGAAAATCACTTGATCGGCTCCGATCACGTGATCGGATCGGGACATCTCTATGCGAAACCAATGGAATTATGATCAGTGGAAATGGCAATGACATGTGACCTTTAACTTTAATTTATCATCCCCATATAAATATCTGTACCCTGTTTAATTTATTCCAAACTAAAACAAGTGCAAATACAAATATTTTATTTGACATAGACAAGTTAAAGGTGCTCATTGTACGATAATATATAGGTATATATATTTATCGATAGCAAGAAATATGTGTATTTTAAGATACATATATATATATATATAGTGTATTAGTCATAATAAAGAAATTCAAGACAATACTCCAAATGCTTTTATATTCCCCTTGGTAATTGTGACATTTGCTCCATTTTAAATTAATAACAATTACAACAGCAAAAATTGAATTGATAAATAAAATATTTATACAAACAAAAGGAGTTAAAGTAAACATTTGCACATTTTACTATAGTATACAGCAATAAATATGTAAAAATGTGTGTATTCCATATACAGTGGTGCATAAACAGTAGTATTTCAATTCTGTAGAGCTCTAATAATCACACAACAGGAAAAAGCTTAAATAAAATATATGTATATATTTTTTCCTGCCATGTTTCAGGTTGCAGACGGAGGACATGCGGAGGACGCGTCTCTGCAGCCGCTGCAGCAGAAGTACGTGTTTCTCCTTTCATTATAATACTTAAATAAGAGGCATTATTTCCCATGATGCAGTGGGGGAGCATGTGTTGATGTGTGTGTGTGCGTGCGCTTCAGGCTGCTGGAGGAGATCCTGCGTTACATCAACAGCGTCGCTCGCTGCGTGGAGAAGAACGCAGATAAACCCACCGGCAAGTTCTGGAGGGTTCTTTTGAACAAGGCCTACGACCTGCTGGATAAAGTAAACACCAATAATACTTTATTATTATTATAACGTAACAGCAACAATACTTCATTATTATAAAGTAACAAAGTACATTTACTCAAGTACTGTACGTATTAGAGATCTGAGTACTTTTACTCAAGTACACGATCGGAGTACTTCTACTTTTCCTCAAGAACAAGACTTGAGTACTTCTACTCTTACTCAAGTACCAGATCTGAGTACTTTTACTCAAGTAGTACTTCCCCCCCCCCCCTGATGCTAGTGGCCGTTAGCATCCGAGCTAACGCTGTGTGTGTCCCCAGGTGAACTCCCTGTTGCCCACGGATACGTTCATCACGGTGATGAAGGGGCTGATGGGTAATCGCCTACCATCCGTCAGGAGGAAGGCAATGGAGCTGCTGAACAACAAACTGCAGCACCGCACGCAGTGGGACGAACAGCAGGTACATATACATATTTACAGACACAGATATAAGATTACTTTTTGGAAACCAAGTTAAAAAAAGATATGTCAGATTTTGAAGTTAATGCTTTAAAACCAACCCAAAAAATTGTCTCTCCTCCGTGTCTCAGGTCACTGTGCTGCTGCAGCTGATCGACGACCTGCTGTGCATTTTGGGTAAGCAGCAGGAACAGCCTGAGCAGCAGCAGGAACAGCCTGAGCAGGAGACGGCCATCAACCGGCAGACGGCGCTGTTCAGCCTGAAGCTGCTGTGCCGCAGTTTGGGCTCCGGCCACCAGGGGGCGTTCTCCCCAGTTCTGCAGAGGGCGGTGCAGCTGGTGGAGGAACCAGCAGAGGAGAAGAACGTTACAGGCAGCGCCATGCTGCTCATCGCCGAGGCCGTCAGCACGCTGAAGGCCCTCGCCATCCCTCAGCTGCCACGGTAACCTGCACACACTTACCATTATTGTTATTATTGTTGTTATTAATGAAGGCCCTCACCACATCATTACTGGACTTAAACTCCCACTGTACATTTTACATTTATATTCAATCTAATATTTAATATTCCATTCCTTGTACAATTAATGCACATATAATATCCTGCTTTATATTTTGTGTATATTTTCCAAACTTTTTTAAAATGCTATTTTATTTCTATTTGAGATGTACATTTTTTTATTGTTTGTTTCTTGTCTGTTTATTTCTCTAATACAATGCCTTGTCTTTTTATGCTGCTGCAACGCAAACATTTCTGAAATTGGGATCAATAAAGTACTTATCTTATAGGGGTGTAACGGTTCACAAACATTTTGGTTCGGTACGTACCTCAGTTTTTAAGTCACGGTTCGGTTCGGTACGTTTTCGGCACAGCAGAAACAATTATCACAAAACATAAAATATATATATTTTTTTTTGTATTATTATTAAACTGTGAATAATGTATTCACTCAAATACATACAAAATATGATAAAATAAACATTAAGGTGCAGCATTTCGATGAACTGAAATACTCTGTATTTGAACTGTACTGTACTCGTACCTAAGCAGCCAGTTTGACATTAGGACTTGCTTGTCATTGTATCTTCATGTTTTTTTAAAGAAAGATGAACTTGTCCACATTGCTTGCCGAAAGGGCAGATCTGCTGGCACTAACAATGTCTCCTGCTGTGGAGAACACCCTCTCTAGGGACAGAGGTAGCAGATACAGCCAGGTAGCGATTTGCTAACATGGCAACATAAGGATATTTGCCGTTTGTAATAGCTTTGGCTCGGTCTGAGCTTTTTGCGAGTGGTGGAGGCTTAAATGCTAGCGGGAGTTGGGTTTGCACTTCAGTCTTTTTCCTTTTGGTACCGGTGATATTCACGTTCGGGTGATGCCTTTTCAAATGAGTGTGCAAGTTTGTTGTATTGCCAGCCGGGTAACCAATTTTAGTTGAACAATGCCGACAAACAGCTTTGGTTCGGTCCACCCGTCTTTGTCAGTCATCCTTGTACGTAACTGCGAAACCAAAATGTTCCCAAACCGGAGACTTCAATGATGCTGGAGGATTTACAAGCTCAACTTTATCTGCATTCGCCATTTTGACAGTTCCTCAAATTACTAGGGGTGCACCGAATGGGAAATTCTTGGCCGAAACCGATACCAAAAATAGGAAACAGTTGGCCGAAAACCGAATGCCGAAAGGCCGAAAATGATTAATAGAAATATATATATATATATATATATATATATATATATATATATATATATATATATATATATATATATATATATATATATATATATATATATATATATATATATATATACATACATATATATATATATATATATATACAATGTATACATTTTTTACCAATGTTGTTCAGCTACCTGATTATGGAAAAAGACATGATTATGACAACTTAAATAATAATCACTATTATGGGTCCATAAAACATTTATTCAGCACTTTTGAATGCATACAGTACATTAATTCCAAGTCAAGTGCATTTTCTTTTCTCTGTAGGATAACTACAACAAAGTGCATTCAGAACAAAGCCAAGGTGCTTTAAAACTGCATAAACATCTAGGCCAGGAGGCCTACAACAAAATAGTGTAAATAAAGACTGTAACAGCCAGGCCTTCCACAACAACAAATGCACCTATAAGTTTGGTAACCTAACGTGTTGTTGTGATGACGTAATCAAAACACGGCGACAAGCACGGCGCGCGACCATGCTCGCGGCTGGCTCACAGCCAACATGTCTGCCGCTTGGAGATATTTCAAAATATCAGAGAAAGAGGCGCGGATTGCGATTTGTAAAACGTGTTCAGCTGACATTTCTCGAGGGGGTGTAACTGCAAAGACTTTCACCACTTCGGGATTACTCCACCACTTGAAATCAAAACACCCGGACAAATATGCGGAGTAAGATCAACGTAACCCTGTTCTCTGACATTCGGTGATATTTTTTCGGTGCTAAGCCAGTAGAAGCTGTTTGGAGTCCCAGCAGCTTCTACTGAAGCCAGTCCCCAACTCCGGGGACTCCAGGTGGCAGTATACGCCGTGAAGTTGTTTGCGGTCTGCCAGTAAACCCAAAGCAGAAGAAGAAGTGACGACAGCGGCTTCATTTGCCTAATTCTCCCTCAGGGACTAATTCCGGTGTGAATGCGATCTGTACTTTCAGAGTTCTCATTAACTAAGTTGTCATGAACCTTTGTGGGAAAAGTACTGCGGTGTGAATGCGCCTAATGTGAGCAAATTACTCTGAATGCTGCAACGCAGCACCTGAGATTACTTCCAAAAAGTTGTTCACGTTCTCAATTTTTTACGTTTAACGTTATATTCGTTCGGTACACACGTGTACCGAACCGAAGGGCCCGTACCGAATAATTTCAGTGCGTGTACCGTTACACCCCTATTATCTTATTATTGTGAATGATGAAGCCCCTCTGTTGCAGCTTGATGCCGGCGGTGCTGCTCGCTCTCTCAGACAGGAAGCAGCTGCTGACCAATGATATCCTCCTGCTGAGCGCGGTCACCGCCCTGCAGCGAATCACAGAGACGCTGCCGCACTTCTTCAGCCCCTACCTCCAGGAAACCATCACACAGGTAAAACACACACCTGCACGAAACCACCACAATGGTAACACACACACATCTGCAGGAGACCAACACACACACACACACAATTATAATAATTGTGTAGCAGAGTTTCCGTTGGCTGGTAATGACCGGTAATGTATGCTGATGTTTAAAACTCAGTTAATTTGGCTCATTCAGTTTAGAATCGTAACAGATCGAAAAGTTCAAATTCATTTTTCAATAAATTATGCGCTTCCACAAACAAAAAACAACATTTTTACATTCAAACAAACTAGTTATAGTAGATGAAGTACATTTTTTACATTAACTTTGGATAATAACATGGGAGAAATAAACGGAACCTCTCTCCCTCTCCTGACAGCCGGTCCGTCTCATGCAGCTCACTGATCCAGTAATGAGTGACCCGACAGTGAAGAATAAACATATTTATAAGTAGTTTAGGTTGTTCCAGAGGTAGATAAAATAGCTAAGTGTGCTAGGTCTAACTTGAAGTGTGTGTTTTGCTCCGCTCACCGGTCCGTCACAGCTGGCGGAGCTGCAGGTGATCGTGCAGAGCTGCGTGTCTCCGTCAGCAGCTGATCCTGATATCTCTTTCTGCTTCAGACACGTTGCATATAGCAATTTTATTGTCTTTTTCGGACACCTTGAAAAACTGCAACACCGTGGAAGCCTTTTTGACGAGCTTCTTTTGCCGTGCACAGAGAAAAGTCTGAAGTGAATCATCTTATCGGCTCTCCTGATCGGCCTTTATAGAGCGCACCGATCAAACTATTAAGAGTGAATATCGGCCTATAATGATTGGCAGCCAATCGATCGGATCATCCTTAAATATTACCAGACATTTTGACTGGCTTTTGACCACAATTTACCGTTTTTTTATATATTTTACCAGCTTAAAACCGGTAATTACCGACTAAAGGCCGCTACACACCAACCTGAGGCCAAAGAACGCGTACCGAAGGCGTCCCGACTTTTACGTCCGCTACGTCGCCTACGCCGCCCGCCCGCCTACGAGCACACCGCAAAGACTTCAGTCAACGAGTGGCAATAACTGTCCTTACCAGCAGGCAGCGTTAGTGTGTATTCGTCATTCAAAAGGGGCAACAGCCAATCAGAGTGATTTCTTTGGCCGATGTTGAATCGGCCGCGGGAGGTGTGAAAATGTGCCGTAAAGCAACGGCGGTGCGGGACACACCAACCTGAGTAGGGCGCCGCGAGTGCCCAACTGCCTCTGACGGCCTCTGACTCCCAAAATCGGGTAGGTGTGTCAGGACCTTAACGTAAACCCTGCTACACACAGCTGCTCACATCTAAAGATCACACATCTGCAGACTTTTTTTTTTTTTTTTTGATGTGTTTTCTAAAGGTATATTTTCCTCTTCCTGCAGGTGTGTAGTTTGACTCGTCTGGTGGAGTCTTCCTCTTCCTCCTCGTCTTCCTCGGCCGGCGCTCAGCTCTCCTCCCGTCTCTCCTCCCTCCGGGCGACCCTCGCTACCAAACTGCCCCCCCGAGTCCTGCTGCCCACCCTCACCAAGTGCTACAGCAGCATGGTTCTCGACAGACAGGTAGATATTGATAACGGAAAGATATATATTATTAATTATTTTTTAGTATTTATTAGTATGAATTATTGTGTAGTATTATTTATTTGTGTTAATAATAATAATTAATTATCGTTTATTATTAATTAATTATGTTTTGATGCTGTGTGTTTCAGGGCCAGCTTGGGGCGCTGCTGAGCATCCTGCAGGAGCACATTGGTCACATGGAGAGGGAGCAGCTGAGCCACCACCAATCAGAGCTCACCTCCTTCTTCCTGTCCGCCCTCGACTTCAGAGCGCAGCACTGCCAGGTAGCAAAACATTGAGGGCAAAGCCCTGGAATGGTTCATATCTGAATGATAGAACTTTCTGTGTCAGCCATGGTGACTCTGAGTTATCCTCTGCTCCACTCCTGTATGGGGTCCAACATAGCTTAGTCTTGGGCCCCCCTGTTATTTTCCCTTTATTGTCTCCCTCTTGGGTCCATACTTAGAAAGCACGGCATCGCATTCCACTACTATGCTGATGATAGCCAGATTGTATCGCATTGTCTAGAGGAAAAAATAAATGAAGGACAAACAGAAATAATGGTTCTATTCCGTCCCTATACTGACCGCCATCGCTTTAGCGCTGGATATGTCCATCGTGCGCATGCGCAGTTTGAGTACCTAATAAAAACAAAGTCACCTGTGACCCACGTGACGACGATTTCTCTGCAAACAGCTGGCCGCATGCAGCTTCGCGACTGAAAGTCGGAGCTACGGGTTGTTAACGCGTCCTCCAGGAGCTGTGGCTGGCTGTGCGCTGTGCAGAGACTCGACGGACAGGTTTGTGTCAACTTGTTGCTGGTGATGGTTGTGTCCCCGCACCCTCTCCCAGATAAGTTTTCCTGATTGCTGTCTTGTTTATTGTTTGGCTTAGACTTTCTGGTGACGACAGTGTTCCCGCTTCCTCTCCCATAAAGTTGCCCTTATTATGCTCTTTTGAAAGTTCTGCTTGTGGCGTTGTGCCCGAGCTATTAGCTGTTTGAGTCCCAGCTTTAGCTGCGTCTCTCATTCAATTTAGTATGGAAAGCCCAGGGTGCCATATTTTGCCCGTTTTTTTTGTTTAGATGCAGAGAGTAAGGTAAGCACTGGCCATGGTTACTACTGTGACCATGGCCTACGGTTCTATGTGGGCTGTTCAATTCCATAGAAGCTAATTATCTGGTCTTAACATTTGTGTTTTGACTTGGTCGCTTGGTCTGCGCCCCATGCAGATGTGGCTGAACAGCCTTCACTTGGATGCCAAGTGGCACAGGCACAGGAAAGTTAGGGTGTCGTACCATTGCCTTCACTCTCTGTCACGCTGGAGGGGCAGGGCCTATCTCCTGATGGGTGTGCCCATGGCCGCCATCCCATCCCGCCAGGAGACCGTCATCATAGGTGCATGTCTCTCAGGGTGGGGTGCAGTGCGGCAGGGCAGGACCGTTCAGGGTCAGCGGTCTGCCCTGGAGGGTGCACGCCATGTCAACGTGCTAGATCTTCGGGCTGTGCAGCTTGCACTCACGCACTTTCTACCCCAACTGGGGGGCAAGAATGTGCGTGTTCCTTGGGACAGCATGTACACTGTTGCCCTGACAGCAGTCCCTTCTAGATGGTGGACGTTCTCACTCCACTCTGAATTTATGTGGCTGCTATTTCTGCCCGACATGTTCGGCTCGACGCCGCCACGGCGGGGTGCCACAGGTCGGTGTCCCTCTACCTGAAGAGGGGCTTTACGGCAGCGTCCCCCTAGCACCCCGAGGGTACCGGCTTGGGACCTGCCCCTGCTGCCGGATGCCCTATCATCTCCTCCCTTCGAGCTCCTGGCCCAGGTGGGGCTTAGGTGGCTGCCCACAAAGGCAGCATTTCTGCTTGCCATAGCCTCAGGGAAGCGAGTCGGGGAGTTGCATGTCCTCTCCATAAACGATACATGTCCGAGGTGGGACTCTCAGGTTTTGCCCTTTGGGCAAATGTGGCATTCCTGCCCAGTGTGCTTCCACAAACTCACTTCAATCAGCCTGCCTAGCTGGCACGCTTTGACATTCAGGAGAACGGCACGTCGAAGGTGCTGTGCCCTGTGGGTGCCCAAAGGTCGTATATCGAGGCTACTGCCCGTATACGGCAGTCGGAACAACTCTTGATTTGGCGGCACTAAAGGAGGTTTTGCCCTCTAACCAGTGGCTGCCCCACTGGGTTGTCGATACCATCTCACATGCCTACGGGGCCAGTGGCCGCCCCCCTGCCATCTGGGCCGAGATGCCACTCTACAAGGAGCATCTGAACATCTTGGGCTGCCCTGAGAGTGGTGCCCCTGGAGACCATCTGCGCTGCGGTGTCGTGGGCGTCTTCTGGCATATTCTCCAGTTGTTATCGGGTTAATGTCGCCACTCCCCATTCTTTGGGCGTGGTCCTTTTGCCGTGCTCCGCTGCTTCCAGTAGTGAGCAAGGGCTTGGATTCTTCATGACATGGTTTGTATAAGTCATCCAGTGCTAAAGCACCGCCTCTGGCGGTCAGTAGGGACGAAATGTAACGATAGTTACAGCTTTAACTACGGTTCTATGAGTCCCGGATGACCGCCAGAGTTTCCTGTCACTCAGAATTCTTGTGTGCTCGCGAGAAGATTCTGGGAGCCGATCCGCTAATGACGGCGGCCTATGTAGCCGTCGTCACATGGGTCACAGGTGACTTTTGTTGTTATTAGGTACTCAAACTGCGCATGCGTGCGATGGACATATCCAGTGCTAAAGCACAGCCTCTGACGGTCATCCGGGACTCATAGAACCGTAGTTACAGCCGTAACTATCATTTTTGGTGGCATCACTTCTGTAGACCTTGGTTCCTTGGCTCAGTACACCAAGCCCACTTTTACGAACCTTGACATTTTTAAGGTTTTTATTTACCTTGTGGTAAAGCTAAATAGCTTGCTAAAATAAAACCTTTCCTCCCCAGACAGCAGTTTGAGATGGTAATCCACGCCTTCGTCCCCACTTGGCTGGATTACTGCAACTCTCTTTACATGGGGGTTGCTCGTCTGCAACTGGGGCAAAATGCAGCAGCAAGGCTTTTAATTGGCACACGTAAATACGAGCACATTTCCGCCATTTTGGCTTCGCTCCATTGGCTGCCCACACATTTTAGGATTCATTTTTTAAATTCTCTTTTTTACTATAATCCCTCAATTGCCTGGCCCCACCCTACCTTTCTGAGCTGCTACACCCTCTCAGGTCAGCTGATCCTCCTGAATGTGCCCAGAACCAGGTCTCAGAGGGTGCTTTCTCTGTAGCGGCTCCCACACCGTGACTATCTGCACATCAGACTGGCCTCCACACTGTCTGCTTTTAAATCGCTTCTGAAAACCCACCTCTTCTCCTTAGTTTTTTGACATCTTGTAGATTGTTGCTTTTTATTGCTTTTAAATTGTCTATTGTTTTTACTTGTACTTGTTTTATGGTGTGTGAGCTGTGTGATTTTTTCATTTTTTATGTTTGTTTGTTTGTTTGTTTATTTGACTGAACAGCACTTTGGTCTGGAGGTTTTAAAGTGCCTTATAAATAAAGCTGTATTGTATTATTGTACTCCTGAGAAGGATGATGATGAAGATGTGTGTAGAGCAAATTTTTTACTTATCATTTTCTACTTCCTGTCCTCAGGGCGACCTCCAGAGGACGTCAGAGGTCGAGGGTCATGTGATCAACTGTCTGCTGGCGATGGTGCTGAAGCTGTCGGAGGTCACCTTCAGACCGCTCTTCTTCAAGGTGAGTCTCTACCTGAGGTCAGAGGTCGTCACTCACACCTTATTGTTGTTGTTGATCATGTGACATGTGTTGTTGTTTGTGCAGCTGCTGGACTGGAGTAAGACAGGAAGTAAGGAGCGTCTGCTAACGTTCTTCCGGCTGTCCGACGTTCTGGCGGAGAAACTCAAAAGTCTGTTCGTTCTGTTTGCTGGGAATCTGGTGAAGCCCATCGCCGACCTGCTGACCCTCTCCAACTGCTCCCAGACAAGTGAGATATTTATTTATTAATTGATTTAATACAATATCATTTGTTTGATTTGGGTATACTCTTTAATTTAATTTACTTTATTTGTATTTTATTTATTTTTGTTTACTATTTTGATTTGAATTTAATTGTATTTGTTTGGACATATTTTTTTAATTTAGTTTTATTTTATATTATAACCAACTGCTCTCAGACAAGAGAGATCATTATCTATATATTTAATCCAATATCATTTGTTATATTTGGATATACTTTTTAATTCAACTTAATTCACTTTCATTTTAAAATATATTTATTTTTTATTTATTTGTTTTCATTTACATTTTTTATTTTTTTATTTATTTGTTTTAACTTTATTAATTAATTTTTCATTGAAATATATTTATTTTATTATATTTTATTTTATTTGCTTGTCCCTTATTTAAGTTTTTCGTTACATATTTATTTAGTTTTATATTTAGTGTATTTTATTTTTTCCTTTTATTTAGTTTTATTTTAGAATTAATTTAATATTTTAACCCTTTTTTTTCCTGGCCTTTTTTAAACGTATAACTTGGCTATATTTTATTGTATTTTAATTGCTTATTTTATTAATTATACTCATGTTTCTCTCAGGTGAGCCCCTGTTTGCGTCCCTCAGCAGTCAGAAGGTGTGTCTCCTGCTTCACTTCCTGTTGGATTGTCTCTATAAGATCTGTCTCTACGACACGCAGAGGTTCCTGAGCAGAGAGAGAGCAGACACACTGCTGCAGCCCCTGCTGGACCAGGTACACACACACACACACACACACACACACACACACACACACACACACACACACACACACACACACACACACACACACACACACACACACACACACACACACACACACACACACACACACACACACACACACACACACACACACACACACACACCCACCCACTGCTGGACCAGGTACACACGCACTCACCCACTGCTGGACCAGGAACACACTCGCACACTCACTTTTATTTTGAAGTCAGTTATTCATACTCTTATTTTGAAATCAGTTTTTTATACTCTTTTGAAGTCAGTTTTTTATACTCTTTTGAAGTCAGTTTTTTCATACTCTTACCTTTTTATTACAAGTATTTATATGTTCATAATAAATATAGATGTATTTATTGTGTGTGCAGCTAGAGAAAACTCTAATAAATAAGTCAGTTCTTGGAGACTTTTATTTAGAAATAACTTAAACTCACTCATTTTGAAAAAAATGTTTCGCTGTCACCTTTTTACCATTTAATAAATGTTGATGTATTGTGTGCGCAGCTGGAGAACACTTATTCTGAAGTCAGTTCTTTGAAGCTTTTATTTTTGAAGACAGCTCTTCATACTCTTCTTTTGAAGTCAGATCTGTCCCACTCTCACCATAATGAAAACCATTTCTATGTAATTAAATATTGTGTGTTTTATGTATTTAGATGGAGAACAGTGTGGGGGGGCAGGAGGCCTCACGTCTCAGGTTGACCCAGAACCTGGTTCCCTGTTTGGGTCAGTTCTCTGTGGCTCTGGCTGACGACTCTCTGTGGAAAACTCTCAACTACCAGATACTGCTGAAGACCAGACACACACTGCCTGAGGTACACACACACACACACACACACACACACACACACACACACTCACTCACTCACTCACTCACTCACTCACTCACTCACTCACTCACTCACTCACTCACTCACTCACTCACTCACTCAGGATTATCCCAGTTTGCTCTTGTTAATATCCAGATCAGGGTGTTTTAACCTGTTCAACCCGGAGGCCCCGTTTTTCACGAAACTGTGTCTCAGGGCTTCTTAACACTTAAAAACCTATTAATGTGTCATACCAACTTAACGGGAAGAGACTCAGCTAACTGACGATACGAACCATTTTTACCGAAACAACATGCTTTCACACGAAGCATCTAGATCAGGGGTACTCAAATACAAATGTTAAAGGTCCAAAAAAAAGTTTTTAATAAGACAAAGGTCCGATTATTACGGTCATTCAACATTTAAAAAAATTGCAACAAGATTCTTAACACGAGGTTGCAAAAACAAAAATAATCTGTATGCAGCAGTTTTCATTGTTATTGCGTCTGTGCTTGATCCCTCAGAGTCGCAGAGCTGCACAGTTATGAATAAAGGCAGCCGCACCCTCTTTCATCCAGCATTCCCATCATTGCTTTATAAGTGTCTTGCCCCCTTGTGTGTCCACTGAGGTTCGTCAGGCCCAACACATCTTCAACAAACTCCCCCTTTGCCTCATCATAAAAACTCACAAACACCAGCAACTGAGCATTGTCAGTGGTGCCAGTGGACTCATCCACAGCTAAGGAAATGCACTGTGCTTTTTGTATTCCATCACAAAGCTGATTAATCAAATCACCAGCCAGTATGTATGTTCTTCTGGTTGCTGTGGAATCTGAGAGGGGGATTTGCTTTATTTGACCTGTTATTTCCTCTTTTTGTTTGCCTTCAAACATGGTCTCCATCACTTCAGTCATGCATTATTTTATACTTCAGTTATTATCCAGTGGAAAGTCCTTACCTACTGGCCTAGTGGTCACTTTTTTTTGACTGGGCAGTGTAGTTTTACACACCGTCTTATTTGACTTTCTCAGGACTTAGAACAGTTTTTGGGGGAAAGACCCCCACAAAGAAAAAACACGTAAGGTCATCATCTTAACAGTTTTGTATGCTCATCCTGTGAACAGAGCATCATCATGTCTATTACAGCTGAATGCGGCGATTACCATTTTGTTCAGCAAAACGCCTCCAAAGATCCAAAGCTTTAGTGCGTTTTGATTCAATGCTGAGTACAGCCAAACTTGACAGTCTCTTCTCTGTCATTGTAGACCGCAAATAACTCATTCCTTCAGTACTTGGGTCCGAATCAGTCTATGGTCCGAATGCTTCTCGTTTTGCGCCGTACCGTTCAAATGAAATCGCCGCCAATCATATTTCAACGCTCGCGCCATGGGTTGACGTGCGTTACAAGACGTGTGTCTTGTGCTGCATTCACTTGCACTCGGACATTAGAGACGTTCTCTCATAAATGTCTGATGAGCCACAACTTTTCTTTCAAAACAAAGCTGCCAACTGGGGTGGCAGCTGGGGTGGCAAGGCCTATTTTTAGGGTGGCAGTTGCCACGCCATGCCACCCCGGGGTCCCAGGTAGGTGAAACTAGGCTGCTAGCTACAGTACAAATGCAACTAGATGAGCTGTTAACTCTCGCTCTGACTTATTTTTTTTTAAACACACATTTTTCCCACCCGCATTCCGTGAAGACCCGCCCTACTGTGCCTCTGATTCGCAGACTGTTGGTGGGGGGGAAAAAACGCTGATGGGATGCTGAATGTGATTGGACCAATGCGTTGACAGACACACACAGACACACACAGACAGACAGACAGACAGATAGAGCGCTGTTTGTACACAACGGAGAATTTTGACTCGTTGCGTTGTCTCAAAAATAACACAGATAATACAGATAATACATATGAAAAGTATAATTTCGCTCAGAGTCCAGAGACAGTTGTCGTTCGGTCCGGATCCGGACCGGAGTCCGGACTTTGAGGATGCCTGATCTAGATTATCCCCGAGCGAAAATGCTAACACACTTAGCACAGAACTCGAGGCATAAATACCCTTATTACCAGGGTTCATACGGGTGCTGGAAATCCTTGAAAATGCTTGACATTTTAGGAGGTGTTTTCAAGGTTTGTAAAGTGCTTGAATTTTGGGAAAGGTGCTTGAATTTTGGATAAAGTGCTTGAAATTGTAAAGGCTTTACTTCGCTGTTTAGATTAAAAAGAAAATAAAGAAGTCGGAGTGCGCTTAATTGCTTCGCTTTTACATAAAACAGCTCCGCTCCGGCCTTCCCGCGCTATACGCGTGACCTGCAAGTCTTTTTTTTAAGTGTGACCTGGGCATTCTGATGAGTGATAGAGGACAGTAGTATGCCAGGAGGTTACAGTTTCAACGTTACAGTCGCCACCCGGTGGTGTTCAGAGGATGAAGCACTCACTGTTGTAATTCAACCCAGTCAAACAGCATTTCTTCTTATAGTCACGAAATATAATCTATTGATTCGACACAGAGTGATTTTAAAAGCAATGTACTTCTACTGGTAGTATGTTTCGTGCCTAAACCAAATGTGACTTGCTCTATCGAAATCAGTCACAATGACCCGAAGACACATTTTCGTTTGTATTACTGGTCTGGGGGAAGCTCTCGAGTGTGTTTGTGTACCAGGGAAACACTTACAAGAAACAGTTGTTATGCTTCTAGCATTTTCATGTAGAAAACCTAAAGCTTTACGAGAGCAGAAGTCAGGGAAACTCAGATCATTGTGACAAAGATTGACATCAGGGCACAGGTCAGAACTAAGGCTACATACGATAGAAGGTCCAGGATGAACATGCACATTACCCGATATCACCAGTAGTAATACAATCAGAGCACGGCCAAGAGCTAGCAGTGAGTCACAATGCCTAGTTGGTTTTGTGCGCACATTGACAGTGGAATGTAACGTAATCATCTTATGTAGAGACCTCATAATCACACATGATGGTAGTGGCGGTTCGCATTTGTAATGCGCAGGAGGGGGTAGGGAGGGGGCGAATAACGCAAGGAAAAAGCAGTAGAGTTTGGGATTAGCCATTGTTAGTCCTGTGAAGGTAGGAAGCAGCACTCACCCAGAGGTCAACAGTCCTTGGTTGTCCAAGTCCTTGGTTGTTTATAGCATAAAGAACATCTGATTTAATGTGAGGTAGGGAAATAATCATTTGGGTATAAATGTGTATATAAATATGTAATTTACATAAGCTGTAAGATGCTTTAAAAGCTTGAAAATGCACCTTGAAAATGCTTGAAAAGTGCTTGAATTTGACTTTGGAAAAGGTGTAAGAACCCTGATTGCATATCAGATCTGCACAAACAAGATATTGATTAGCAAGCTGAGATTCCAAAGATTCTAGGGGTGTAAATATCATCACTGCAAGATCTGAACTCGCGACAGGGGAAGCAAAAACAGACATCACAAAACGGAGCTTTACGGAGCAAAAACGGGACATTGTCTTACGTTAGCTGTTGTTCTGATCAAAAGTTGTGTTCAATGGCATTAAAACGATAATAACGCTGCTGTTAATCCATAGGTTAATACAGTGGTTCCCAAAGTGGGGGCGCAGAGGCATGACAAGGGGGGGCGCGAGAGACCAGGAGGAAAAATGGTTATTTAAAAAAAACTAAAAACATTACAAATAAAAAAAGTCATCATTTGAAAAATTCTTGATTCGAAATTAATATGATACAGTACTATTACGTGTGTGTGTGTGTGTGTGTGTGTGTGTGTGTGTGTGTGTGTGTGTGTGTGTGTGTGTGTGTGTGTGTGTGTGTGTGTGTGTGTGTGTGTGTGTGTGTGTGTGTGTGTGTGTGTGTGTGTGTGTGTGTGTGTGTGTGTGTGTGTGTGTGTGTGTGTGTGTGTGTGTGTGTGTGTGTGTGTGTGTGTGTGTGACGAGCCATTTTGTGTACGTGCGCGAGCGAGCGCACCGGTACCGGAGATCGTCGTTGTTAGCTTCTGGTGCTAACGAGCTACGCTAACGGATATAAGGAGTTTTTTCAACAACAAGGTGGATGAGAGTCCTCTCCTGTCAGACTGAGAGACTCAGTGAGCTAAAGGACTCTCAGTGTTATCTCAGTGGGTCTCAAACGTTTTGGTCACCATTAATGTAAACAATTATTTCCGAGGCACACGCTTATATGATCATTATTGTTATAAAAAAATAAGAGAATAAATGAAAAACAGGTATGAAATACTATGACAGTAAAAAAAGAATAAAGTTTAAAAGGGCATTGATTTGTAAAATATCCAAAAAGTAAATCTGTTTACAGTTCTATGTTGAGAGATGTATCCATAGATCTCTTCATTTTGCTCTCAAAGTGCACCAGATTGATGCTTTTAACTTCAATATTTAAAAATAAATCTTCCCAGGGGAGCTTGCCCCCGGACCCCTCTAGAGGAGGTGAGGTCCACGCACCACCTATAAAAATAGCACTTTACCCCTATATGCCATGAGCTGATTATCGAGCCTTCATTGTAACAGTCGCGGGTACATTGTGTATTTGCGTGGGGAGTGTTGCAGTAGAACATTCCACTGCAGCGACCGGTACATTAATGGGAAACCCTAAATGTTTGAGCACTCTCTGTGAAACGTCAAGCTACCCCACAGCACCCCCGAAATTAATTTCTGGCGCCGCCACTGAGCCTGACTATTTGTGTTGGGGGGGCCCGGACACACCAAGCCGATTTTGGCCGTCGAGTGGCGATGAGGTCTTAAAATGCATGGAAAGGGTCTTAAAAGGTATTAAACCTGACTTCAGGATTCCTGCATATACCCTGCAGATTACATTTAGAACTTTACATTTTTTTTCCTCATTCATTTACCATTTAAATCTTTGAGATTATCCACGTTCTTTCTCGTTAATATACCACCTCATTATTAGAGAGAATATTGAAGAAGATATACATTTTTTTCTTTCCTGAATATGTGAGATTTTTTTCCTACGGTCTATTGATTTAATATCGGATTAAATACAAAACATTTCTTTATGATTTTGTCTTCATGAATTTAGGACTCTGGATCTTTTAAAAATCTTTTAAAATGATCCCCCTTCACCACCATCCATTTTTTGGTATCATCACACACAAACACACCCAGAGGTTTTGTAAATACAACAGGAATCCACTGTGGGTAATACATATAAAACAAAAACAACCTTTTTTGCTAGTAATATTAACTATAAATGCCCCAAATGTCATTTAATTTGTTGTTTGAAGTTTCTATTGAGGTTTTTTAATTGCAGATTTAATATCATTTATAAAACATTGGCGTAGTAGTGGTCCTCAGGTTGATCCCTGTGGAACATCTGATGTGTTGATTTCTCAAAGCTTAATTTGAAGGGAAGTATTTTTACACTGTGTTTTAAGTACTTTTACTGCAGGAAAGGATCCAAATACTCTCTCCTGCTTTGATAATGTGTATAAATACTCTCTCCTCCTTTGATATTGTGTATAAATACTTCATTATTTCCTGTTTTAGGTGCGTTTCTCCTCTCTGCTGGTGCTGATGGAGTTGGCCTCGAAGCTGAAAGAGAACTACGTCTCTCTGCTGCCGGAAACCATCCCCTTCCTGGCTGAACTCATGGAGGGTGAGCACACACACACACACACACACACACACACACACACACACACACACACACACACACACACACACACACACACACACACACACACACACACACACACACACACACAGTATTTAAATATGGCAGCTTTAGTCCTCCATAGATATTCACTATTAATTCAATTTTTATATAAAAATTATATTATAGCGTACTATTACATACTTATATTAAAGTGACGTGTGTATTATAATCGCTGTGTGTTTCAGATGAGTGTGAGGAGGTGGAGCAGCAGGTACAGAAAGTGATTCAGGAGATGGAGAACATCCTGGGAGAACCTATGCTCAGCTACTTCTAACACGCACGCACACACTCAATCAGGTGTGGCATTTGTACTTTTTAATCGAATGTTTCAAAAATAAAAACGTTTTTTGTTAGTCTGATTTCTCATGTCTTCATTGTTTCATAAAAAATATAAAACCAGTATTATTATATTAAACGTGTTTTATTCTCTTACACACATTTAATTTATATTAATTAAAGGTCACCTATTATGCAAAATCCACTTTATCATGTCTTTTTATTAGAGCTGTCAAATGATTACAATTTTTAATCAGATTAATCACAGCTTAAAAATGAATTAATCATGATTAATCACCATTCGAACTATGCCCAAAATATGACATTTCTTTATGTATATTGTTGTGGGAATGGAAAGATAAATGAAAGAAGGCGGATATATCCATTTAACAAACAGTGTTTATGTTTATTATAACATTGTGTGTCAAAATGAAAGACAGCCCACACACCTATCAATCATCCAACCGTGGGGTCTTAATTCATTACGTGTTGATTTCTATCAACACGGGGGGGGCTAGTGGAGTACTTCGTGACCAGAGAGTGTGAACGTTGTGATCAGCTGTTTTAGCGCAGTTCTCCAGTGAAGGGGGGGGGGGGGAGTCTCCCTCCACAGCCGGTTGGCGTAGTTTTGGCACAATTCCGTTGTACAGACCGACGTTAACAGCAGCCCTGTCTGTGCACACGGGGACCGACTCTGTCGTCCGGTGATCCAACCGCCTTCTGGAAAAGCTTCACAAGTACGTCGGTACGCACCTCCGTACCAGTTATGTGCACCCCTGTACTACAGCAAAAGTATTCTCCGTCGGGACTTCCTCCAACAACACCACGCCGTTATCTTGATTCTGATTGGCCAGAAGACATTATCAAAGATGTTCTATTGAGAAGACGATCACTATGTGACAAAAGTTTTCAAAACCGGTTCTGGTCTTCGGTATTTCCAGACAAGTGGCTACTGAAATCAATCTTACTAACTGCTGTCTGTGCAATTATCGGCGCGAGTTGGCGGATTTTGTTTTGCTTACTTTAACATCATTTTTCATGGTGGGGCTAAGCCATTTATTGGTATGGGTGTAGCCTACCCCAGCCGTACCCTGGCACTGCCACTGGTGGGATGTATGGGGCGGGCCATTCTGCATATGCGTTAAATATTTTAACGCAATTAATTCAAAAATTGAATTACCGCCGTTAACGCGATAATTTTGACAGCATTACTTTTTATACATAAACATGGCTTGTGTAACCATTAGCCAATCAGCAACCAAAGTAACCCCCCCCCCCCCCCCCCCCCCCCCCCTTACCACCTGAATCTCCTCCAAGAGCACCATTGTGTTCTTTTTAAGGCTCCTTATTTTCATCTAAAGTAACAGACAGAGGCCGTTTCTTATTCGCGAGGAAACTGGCTTCCAAGCCAATATTTCAAGGATACTACGTCATCGAGTGCCGCCGAAGGACTGTTCCAATCTCCAGCATACTTGGAATTCCACCGAGGCCGCGTCCTTGGTTTGGGGGTAACTTCGAGGCTGCACATGGGTAGATTTCACGTCCTTCAAATCCCCACAATGCTTTGCGCACGGACCAATTTCAAAAACCCTTGCGGAGAATGGCTGAACCGACGCAGCACACCAAACATTTAATTATAAGTATGTAGTGGCGTAAAACATGTGTTGGTAAATATGTTGCTTTGTTACATTTGTTATCACCAAAAATGTGTTCCGTGAAAGTAAAGCAAGTTCATAATTAGATAGACATCGTATTTTCGGTACAGTTTATGTTGAAATCGTTAGAGAGAGTGGCACACTTGTTATTGCCTGTTCCATTCTTGTTTGTTTTCCGAAGCCGTGGCTTGGAAGTATACTTGCTTCGTTTCTGAAGGAAGTGACTTGGAAGTATGCGACTACCAAGCCAGCATCCTCGCGATTGAGAAACAAGCTAAGGGTTTTTTATACATAAAAAATAAATTATATAAATGTATTTCTCTTGTGGGAGTTGTCCGTTATATTTTTACAAGTACTGAGGGGGGGGATATATATATCCAGTCTGATTGTGTTAAGTATGAGAGCACTCTCATAATAACGTGTTTGATTCTGAAATTGTATATATTTATATAAATATATGTGTGTGTATACAGTGGGGCAAAAAAGTATTTAGTCAGCGACCAATTGTGCAAGTTCTCCCACTTAAAAAGATGAGGCCTGTCATTTTCATCCTAGGTTTTTAATGAATTAATTGGTAAATTCCTCTGTAAAATAAGTATTTGGTCACCTACAAACAAACACGATTTCTGGCTCTCACAGACCTGTAACTTCTTCTTTAAGAGCCTCCTCTGTCCTCCACTTGTTAACTGTATTAATGGCACCTGTTTGAACTCGTTATCAGTATAAAAGACACCTGTCCACAACCTTAAACAGTCACACTGCAAACTCCACTATGGTCAAGACCAAAGAGCTGTCAAAGGACACCAGAAACAAAATGGTAGACCTGCACCAGGCTGGGAAGACTGAATCTGCAATAGGTAAGCAGCTTGGTGTGAAGAAATCTACTGTGGGAGCAATTATTAGAAAATGGAAGACATACAAGACCACTGATAATCTCCCTCGATCTGGGGCTCCACGCAAGATCTCACCCCGTGGGGTCAAAATGATCACAAGAACGGTGAGCACAAATCCCAGAACCACATGGGGGGACCTAGTCAGTGACCTGCAGAGAGCTGGGACCAAAGTAACAAAGGCTACCATCAGTAACACACTACGCCGCCAGGGACTCAAATACTGCAGTGCCAGACGTGTCCCCCTGCTTAAGCCAGTACATGTCCAGGCCCGTCTGAAGTTTGCTAGAGAGCATTTAGATGATCCAGAAGAGGATTGGGAGAATGTCATATGGTCAGATGAAACCAAAATATAACTTTTTGGTAAAAACTCAACTAGACGTGTTTGGAGGAGAAAGAATGTTTTGTTGCATCCAAAGAACACCATACCTACTGTGAAACATGGGGGTGGAAACATCATGCTTTGGGGCTGTTTTTCTGCAAAGGGACCAGGACGACTGATCCGTGTAAAGGAAAGAATGAATGGGGCCATGTATCGTGAGATTTTGAGTGACAACCTCCTTCCATCAGCAAGGACATTGAAGATGAAACGTGGCTGGG
This sequence comes from Notothenia rossii, assembly GCF_949606895.1. NCBI lineage: Eukaryota > Metazoa > Chordata > Actinopteri > Perciformes > Nototheniidae > Notothenia > Notothenia rossii. The sequence continues at coordinate 17,372,772 of NC_136901.1, forward strand.
TCTTTCAGCATGACATTGAACCCAAACACACCGCCCGGGCAACGAAGGAGTGGCTTCGTAAGAAGCATTTCAAGGTCCTGGAGCGGCCTAGCCAGTCTCCAGATCTCAACCCCATAGAAAATCTTTGGAGGGAGTCAAAAGTCTGTGTTGCCCAGCGACAGCCCCAAAACATCACTGCTCTAGAGGAGATCTGCATGGAGGAATGAGCCAAAATACCAGCAACAGTGTGTGAAAACCTTGTGAAGACTTACAGAAAACGTTTGACCTCTGTCATTGCCAACAAAGGGTATATAACAAAGTATTGAGATGAACTTTTGTTATTGACCAAATACTTATTTTCGACCATCATTTGCAAATAAATTCTTTAAAAATCAGACAATGTGATTTTCTGGATTTTTTTCTTTCTCATTTTGTCTCTCATAGTTGAGGTATACCTAGGATGAACATTACAGGCCTCTCATCTTTTTAAGTGGGAGAACTTGCACAATTGGTTGCTGACAATACTTTTTTGCCCCACTGTATGTCCGCATCTGTAGCCTGTTATTGTCTCATTATACCGCACTGTCAATTAATTAAAAGTAAATATATAAGTGGTCATGAACACATCTGTCCATCAGACAGAGGGCTGCTGTGCCTCCTGTCATCATTAATGGACGTCTCTTTAAAATGAGCGCTCAGAGAAGAGGAGTTCTCATTTCTCTAACCGCCTGCTGCTTCCCCTCCTCTCTCCTCGGTTCCCCTCCTCAGTCCTCCGCTCGCATCTCCTGTGGGCGGGACTAAGTGTCGAGGATAGGAGTCGAGGAAAGGAGTCGAGGGGAAATTAGAGTATTGAGAAACCTGTCCAATATGGCGGACCATCTTACACATGCGCACTACAGATTGGGTAGTGACTGTCAACCGATAAATAATAAATAGAATAAGTGAGAAATGTATTTAAATTCTGTTAGACAGCAATCATACTGAATACATATTTACTGTATAAATGTGTGCAAAAATGTATGGCATATGGCTGTCTAACAGAAGTTAAATCCATTTCTCACTTATTCTGACAATGTACTTAACCCCAAATAAAAGAACCCAATAAAAAGAGTTGTTAAATAATAGTGAAGTCACGTTGTAATAACAATAACTCATCTCTCTTGAGTTTTATTTTTTAGCTTTGCCAAAAGCCACTGGCCGCTTCTCAATCGCGAGTACACATGCTGCAGAGCAACTATTTTAAGTATACTACGTCATAGAGTGGCGCAGAATGCTGGCATTTAAAGAGCATCTTGCAGGGGTTTTTTTCTTCTAAATTTATGCTTAAACTTGGTTGAAAATTACAATTAAAAAAAGTGAATGTAGGATTTGATATGTTTTACGAGACATAAGGGCAGGAATTCAGAGGGAAAGGAGCAATTTTGAGCTCTGCTCTTAAAAACGGCTTTTTTTTAAAGGTCATACGTCAAACGCGTCATATTACATCACGCAGGGGACACATCTCCGCTCTCTGACCGCGGGTATAGTTAGTAGTTGCGTTGAGTTGAGCGGTTGTGTTTTAGTGAGCTGGTATTTTTCGGTAGTTTTACATTGTATTTCACCATTTGTAATCATGGTGCAGTATTGTGTCTGTGCAGGTTGCACAAATACCAGCCTGTCAGGACATCGAGTCCACAGTAAAAAGGACCGGAGCTAGCGTTCGTTCCTGGGTGCGTTGTGCATCCACCTCCCTGCAGCACATACTCTCCACAGCTTTATCAGGAAACCGTATTACTTCTCTCCCCCCCCCCCCCTTCGCTGCTCTCTCTCTCTCCCCTCCGGTACACGGCACCGTAAGACATAGTGTGGAGTTGCATTAGGTAACGCTGTGGTGGCTGTACTGCTCCAGCTGTCTCCTTTGTGTTTGTTTGTTTCCCCCTGTCTGTGTTGTTTGTGTGTGCGTGGTGGCTGTCACTCCTGGCTCCCGGCTCAATCAAACCATTTACAACGGCATATCAACAGAGGCTCCACAACCTTTCTCCGCCAGATCGTCAAGTATCAGCCGTATCTCGCGTCTCTCCTCCGGTACACAGCACCTTAGTGTGGAGTTGCATTAGGTAACGCGAGATACGGCTGATACTTGTGCATTAGTTTCTGTTATGGATCAGTATCAACAGTCTTGCCAGTAACGTTACTATATTATCAATGCTACTTTAGTTATAGCCTGATATATGATAGCTAACTTCACAATGTTGTGATGTGACGTTAGCTAACATTCTGTAGCTAACGCCGGTCACTCACCAAGACAGCTGCCCAGTTCTCCACTGGTTCTCCTCACACCACAGCTCCATTTCTCTCCGATGGCCGTTATTTCTTCTAATCCTTGGCTGCTCCTGGTCTCTTGGACGCCTAGCAGGCTCATAATTATAAGGTTGTGGTCCGTCATATGCATTCGAATATTCATGTTAAACTTCTTCTGTGTCTTCTGTGTCGAAACTAGCATTGGGATCCATGTTTATTAATACGTTACACCGGCCGCTCTCCCCCTTGTTTCCCCCGTGTTACGTCACACGCGGGAGGTCACGTGCCGAGGCTTTTTTATGCGGAAGTGAACATTTCTTACAAAAACGACGCCAGATGTCACTTTAGTGTATAGTTCTGTATATTTTTTGGAAAATCTAGTGTATTCATCATTTTCCTACACATTTATTCACCGGTGTCTTTAACCTGGAAGTTGCTCTTTAACATGCATTTAACAGTCCTTCGGCGCCACTCGATAACGTATATACTTTAAATAGTTGCTCTGCAGCAGTTTTACTTGCGATTGAGAAACGGTCACTGTGTCAAGTTTCCTACTTGGGTTGCCGCCCGGAGTTGTCCAATATGGCGGACCATTCCGCACATCATTTAGTTACAAATATGTGATATATCTGAACAACCAAGTGGTCAAAAATCATTTTATTCATTTATTGGAAACATTTTCATGATCGCTTTTTTCGTTTATACATTTTAAGAATGGCGTTTATATTTTTTGAGGATGAGTTCTTATTTTATTTTATTTATTTGGGTCTACAACAGATGATACAAATGTATGTCAGTGAATGTGTACTAATGGTACTAATAGAGGCGGGGGGTGTTTGTGAAAACAACGGGGACAGAGCTGCTGTCAGACATCAGCTGTGCGGTGTCATCACAAATGGACGTCGCTTCACGTGACGCTCCGGAAGAAAGGACGTCCCATTGCTCTTAAAACTCATTTCCCTGCTTCTCATGGTTTCCTTGCGTCTCTCCATGCTTCCCTGGTGGGAGGGACTAAACGCAGGGAAACGACGCAAGTGAGGGAAGCAAGGATTCCATTTAATCGACTTGAGATGCAGCCCATGTGTTTCCACTTTGTTTCGATGTTGCAGTCTTGCCACAAGAGGGCAGTATTTGTCCATTTCCACCACAGGTTAATTTGCATTGAGTGCTTCTCACTTTCCCATACATTACAATACATTAGACTCTCAGGTCTATAAATCCTCTCTTTGTCAGGATAATCCCACTGGAGTTCCTCATGTCACACATCTTTGACTCCAGCCGTCCTCTGCTGTACAGGAAGTCAGACTCTAATGATGCTGATGGAGGAGGAGGCTCTGTGGAGCTGAAGAAAGAGAAAGGTGAGGGAGAGGGACATAAACACATGATTCATAAGCAGAAAAGGCCCCATACATGATCATAAATCTAAGTGTGGGGGTCATTTTCACATGCAGCGCGACATGGCTTTCATGCACTTTGTATATGATGCGTGTCAAAATATTTATGAGCCAATTGATGACCATGACATTTCAGAGGTTTACTTAAAGTTCTCCCTTAATTGCTTCAGGTTTAAGCAAAAAATAAATAGTTGTTATTGTTGGGAGGATGATGAGGCCCTCCTTGTTATCGAGGCCGCCTGACATAACATGAATCATGTTTTATTTTTGTTTTCCACTTATCTCAGCCCGAAGGCAACGAATGCCCAAACAGCAACCTTTTATTAGATTTTGCCTCTAAATCTAACATCTTTCTTAATTAACATGCGTCCTCACCACACAGTTCAAGCTGTATTCCCATTAGATTGAATTGATTATTAAATGAACCTTGATAGTCATTATAAACTCACTGTGAAGACACTTTATTTTTAATTGACGTGATTCAAATTAAATTCGAGGATAAATGCCAAAGATACCAAATAAATCAGACCGAGTTTTGGAGAAATGAGGGATAAAACAGTTATAAATCCTCGGCACATGGAGTCACAGGTTTGAGGGTAATCACTTTGAACATAATGTACCTGCACTAAAGAGATAGGACCAGCTGTAATAAATGCAAAGGTATGTAAGGTCAAATGTAAGAAAATTAAGGGTTAATAGCTTTTATTTCTCAAATGCAGCTGAAGTGATTAGAGGAAGAAGAAAAGTAGGCAGCACTAATACTTTGATTAAGTACTTTTTTAAACAAAATGTATGAACTAGGGAACTTTGAATGCATGATGAGTGGGATGTTTGACAAATCACACTAAAAATAATGATCTATCATCTCTTCTGAGCCTCGAGGTGTGTGTGTGTGTGTGTGTGTGTGGACCCCCGCAGCCCTCTTCTTTCCCTTTTGCTGTGTTGAATACCTTTCTGGGAGTCCACCTCTATTAAAACATTATTCACTGGTTTCAAGTGTTGCATGTATTATAAAACAAATTCTGACAACACCATTCATCCACTGCTTATTGATTTTTTTTAAAAGGTCATCTTAAGAGAACTGAGTGATTACTTTAACGGCATTATCTGACTTAACTCCAGTTTACCGTCTCATATTTCTCATACGGCTCATTTTTTACTGATTATACCAACAAAGTGGCGGCACTTGTTGCTAGGAGATCTCTGATACAAAGGCTCTTCAGGGGTAACAGAATAACTCCTGGCAGCCGGGAATCATCATCCATGATGCAGATATGTGAATTGAAAGAGAAGCAGATGACAAGTTGAAGAAGTGAGTCACCCTGCTGCTGTGCACGGCTCCGTTGTGGTAGATCGGCGAGCTGCCGGCCGAGGGGTTGTAGTAGGGCGGGGGGGCTCGCACCAGCGGCCTTTTGGCTTTGTCTCTGCTGCTGCTGGAGTCGTTGTCTTTGATAATATCGTACTGTCTGCAGAAAAGGGCGATGACGGCTGGGGGGGAGGATAAAGAAGACGCGGGGAAAGAAGAAAGTATAAAAACGTTAATCAAACATGACCTGTCAATAACATTCTGATCTACACCTTGGCAAACAGCTATTTGGGGGCTAACTAACTAAATGTAATGTCTCAGGTAATGTCTTTCATTCTCTTGCTTTGTCAGCATACAGTCCCAGCATTTGATGGACTACAAACAGCTTATTTTTATGTTTAGAGGAATTATTACTCTTTCTTTCCAAAAATAATCATTAGGTAATAGTTCGAAATGAGCCTCAAATCAACAACACTACAGAAGCAAAATCCTGCTATTAGATTCATCTTAGGTATTCTTTGGTATGTCATATCGATTCAAAACACGATCAAATGTATGCCCGGGTGTGAATAGCACTATGGATACCTGGGTGCATGTGTCTCTGCCATGCTACAGCCTGGACAGTGCAAATAGCATTGTTCACTATAGTTACCTGGTTACTAAAAGCATTGATAACTATAGTTACCCGCTTATAAATAGCATTGTTCACTAGTTACAAATAGCATTGTTCAAAGTCAAAGTCAATTTTATTGTCAAGAATTCCACATGTGTTATACATACAGAAAATTCGAAATACCGTTTCTCGCAGTCCCACTGTGTGACATACATATAACAAGTTACAAAGAATGACTTTGAAGATAAAAGAGGTATAAAAACTAAGCAATAAGTAGTAATAAGTACGTATAAGTACTAGGTAATACATATATTTAAAACATAGGCAATAGAAACATGAATGTGACATTAGTGCAAGTATTCCTTAGAGCAAAAATAAAAATGATGTTTGAAGTACAGTTGCAGTGCAGTAGCAGCGGAGATGAGTAGAAAAGTGACTGGTGCTGGATGAGGGAAGGTTGTGTGCAGGGTGGAGAGGTCAGGGGAGAGAAGGTGTAGTATCAGGCATGATAGGGTAGGAAGGTGTTAGGTGCATCGGTGATTAATAAACGAGAGCAAGTCAAGTTGACTTGCCAGAGATAGTGCGCTCAGACAATGGACCACAGTTTGCATACGAGCCGTTCAGGAAGTTTGCCCAGGACTGGAACTTCAGTCATGTGACATCCAGTCCCCACTTCCCTCAGAGCAATGGAGAAGCGGAGCGGGCTGTGAGGACAATCAAAGGTCTCCTTAAGAAATCAAGTGATCCATATCTTGCCCTCATGGCCTACCGTGCTACTCCTCTGGCAAATGGATACAGTCCCACAGAGCTTCTCACGGGGAGGAAGATAAGGACACTCGTTCCTGTCATTCCATCACACCTCAACCCAGGATGTGCTGATATGATAAAGTTGAAATTGACAGAAAAAAGTTACAGACAAAAACAGAGACAAAACTATGATCGCAGACACAGAGCACATGATATGCTGCACCTGCAACCCGGCGAACATGTGGATCAAAGATACACATGAGAAGGGCACAGTGGTGTCAACAGCAGGCACACCCAGGTCTCACATCGTTGAGGGGACACCGTCCGAATGCACTCCTGCCACACCAGAGGTCCAGCATGACTGGAGTCAGCAAAGCACAGTGTGTGAGAGACGTTCTCCTGCCAGAGTCAGGGCGCCTCCTGCACATCTAAAATACTTTGTGCGTTCATAGCCAGGAAACTGAGTGGTCAATGGGGCAGAATAATCCCCACACTCAGCTGGAGGGTTCAGGTAGTCCACCCCATCCCTCCATAGTTAAAACTAAATAAATGAATAAAAAGAAGTACAGCAGTTGAATGTTTTAATAAGAATTCTGCAGTTAGACAGAACTATATGCTGTTAAAGTGTTTCATATTTTGCACTATGTTAAGACCTAGAAAAAGCCTTTAGTGTCTTTAATAATATCCATCTTGGTAAACTTGAGATGTAATGCTGTTATACGTGTATTGTTCATTAGAATGAATACAAGTTAAGAAATGGTTTAATATCAGCTTCAGAGGCTTGTGTTGTCCACACACATCCTCTCCACAGGTAAGGTCTCCTATCTAGAAAGGGGGATGTAGTATCAGGCATAATAGGGTAGGAACCTTTATGATGTAACGTGTTGCATCGGTGATTAATAAACGAGAGCAAGTCAACCTACACGTTGGTCCAATCCTTTCCTATACAAGAGCCTCTAAGTTATAGTGAACACTTGAACAGAAGGGAGAGATGTCAGAGGGAGAGGAGAGAGTTCAGCATCCTGACTGCCTGGTGGAAGAAGCTGTTCCTGTGAGGATCTGCAGTACTTCCTCCTTCTTTCCCCCCTGTTTGTCTGTGTGTCTGTCTCCCTGGCTGGGCGTGGCTACCTACATTCCGATTCCCGCCAACTCACCTCCTCAGCTGCTGGTCATCTCACTGATTGCCACCACTCACCTGCACCTGCTTAAAACCCTGGTTCCCATCTTCAGACTTCGCCAGTTCTTCGTTTAATCTTTAGTGGTAAACTATCGTCCAGGCCTACTAGTGGTTTTTCCTAGTGACTTTTTGATGCTCCTAGTGAAAGGAGATTATTTCCTAATCCTGCTTGTTTTTCCTGTTCCAGATCCACACACTCCAGCCTCTCTGCCTGCCACGTCCAGCCTCCCCTCCTGGTCAGCCCAGCTCCACGTCTTCCCTCTACGTTCTCTTCGTCAACTCCTTGTCGTGGACAAAATAAAGCCTTTTTGACACTTCACCACTGTCTCAATTTTAGTGCTTGCATAGCGGGTTCTCATCTCCAGTCACTTCTCGGGAATCCTAACAGTTCCTCAGCCAAGTGGAGCTCGAGCGGAGGCTGCAGAACCTTCTCCCTGAAGGCAGGAGGCTGAAGAGGCAGTTGGAGGGGTAGGTGGAGCACCCACAATCAGGGCCGTGGGAAGTAGGGGTGCTGAGGGTGCTGCAGCACCCCCTGGTGGAGGACAGGGGATCTGCACTTCCACAAGATTAAATACAAATATAATTAAAAAAAAAAGGAATTTTCAGCCTTGACGTAACAACATTCATAATTAAGTAAAGATAACACCCTTTTCACCCCGGTTACATTTTCCATTTGCCCCGTACGATGGGCGCTGTAAGTGATGAAAGTGGGGGATGTTGGCTTATCAGGCGCCCGCAGCTCACAGCCAGTGTGAGAGAGAGATAGATAGATAGAGAGAGGGGGTGCACCGGTACCGGCGGGGAATGTTGTTAGCTTCTGCTGCGCTAACAGATATAAGAAGCTCTTTCTACAATAATGTGGAGGGAGAGTTCTGTCCTGTCAGACTGAGAGGCTCAGTGAGGTAAAGGACTCTTGAGTGTTTAGATATTTCACTTTAGTCTAAGTTATCTCAGTGGGTCTCAAACGTTTTGATCACAATTTATGCAAACAAATATTTCCAAGGCACTCCCTTATAATTATTAGGATAAATAAAAACAGGTTTGAAATCATTCCAATGTATACTATAGGACAGTAAACCAAAAATATCGTTTAAAACTGGAGAGATTTAAAAATATGCATAAATAAATCAATGTTAACTGATCAAATAAGATATAAATGAACCACAAAAATAAAACAAGTTAGCCTACATTTATTTGTTATTGGCTATGGTAGGTTATCGGTTATGTTCACATAGTTATTTGATTATTAAAAGGCAAACCGATCTTTTTCATATGGGTGTTTAGAGTTGTATCCCCTAGATCAGTCTCTAGTAATTGGGCGCTCAAAGTGCACCAGATTGAAGCATTTTACTTTAAAATGTTAAAAACAATCTTCCCGGGGGGGCACCCCCGGACCCCCCTAGAGGATGTGAATTCCACCCCCCAATTAAAACATGTTCAATGTTCATGCAATACTAAATAGTATACATTTGAAGCCTTTTTATATAAGCTGTCCAGCATGTCAATATGTTTCTCTGTTTGTAGCTTTTGTAGAGTTTTTTCATTGCCAGCTAAAATCTTGCCTATAGGGCAGCAAATTGGTCAAAACCGGCCCTGGTGTCATCCCCACAGCACCCCCCATTTGAAACATGTTCCCACGGCTATGCCCACAATCCGTGTTGGGTGTAGTAACGCGTTACAAAAGTAACGTAGTTACAGTAATGTATTACATTACTAATGAAATGTGGGTAATGTACCCGTTACAACTCATTTTAGCCTGGAATGAAGTGGTGTTTTGTTTTTTAAGAATTCACTAACGTCGCAAGACATTCCGACACCAGAGAAAAATTGTGCCGGTAGATTAGTAAACCTGGTGTTTACGTAATCAGTCGCTGCCCATTATCCCGCTTATTACATGGCCAGCTACTAAACAAACTAAGGAATCTAATCCGTTCCACGGCGCACCAAGGGCTGGAACTGCGACAACAACAACTTTACGGTAGCACTGTCCAACTCTGTTCACAGTTTCTGATCCACTAACAAGTCCTTAAACACTGCAGAGCCCCTACCGTGTTCCTCTTAGTGTTGACTTCTTGTCTGTCTTCTTCTGTTCATTTATCTGATGTCCAGCACTCCGTCTTTTACCCTCTTTTAATTTCTCTTCTCTTGATCCTGGAATTGACCAATCAGAATCGAGTATTCAACTAAGCCTTGTAATAAAAGTTGTTAGTAGCCTTAAGGGTATACACAGTTGCTGCACTAAGCTACACTTTTGCATTTAAAATACCTAGCCATTATTTTGGTGAAAGTAACTCAAAAGTAATATAGAAGTAGTGTAACTCATTATATTTCAGGGACAGTAATATTGTAATGTAACTTATTACTTAAAAAATAAGTCATAATGTATTACATTTTGGAAGTAACTTGCCCAACACTGCCCACAATGCTGAGTGCTTTGCGGGTGAGGCGGTTGTTATAAATGTGCTGTAGTGATCGTGAGGCACCGATGATCCTCTGGGCAGAGTTCACAATCCGCTGCAGGCTCTTGCGGTTTGAGAGGGAGCAGCTTCCAAACCACAGCGTGATGCAGCTGCTGAGGGTGCTCTCAGCGGCGCCTCGGTAGAAAGACAGCATGATGGGGGGTGGTGCTCCGGCTCGTTTGAGCTTCCGGATGAAGTACAGGCGCTGCTGGGCCTTCTTTGCTAGTGCGCTGGTGTTGTCAGGTGAGGTCATCTGTGATGGTCACACAATTTGGTGCTGCTCACCTGCTCCACAGCGGTTACAAATAGCATTGTTCACTATAGTTACCCGATTATAAATAGCATTGTTCACTATAGTTACCCGGTTACAAATAGCATTGTTCACTATAGTTACCCGATTATAAATAGCATTGTTCACTGTAGTTACCCGGTTATAAATAGCATTGTTCACTATAGTTACCCAATTACAAATAGCATTGTTCACTATAGTTACCCGGTTACAAATAGCATTGTTCACTATAGTTACCCGGTTACAAATAGCATTGTTCACTATAGTTACCCGGTTACAAATAGCATTGTTCACTATAGTTACCCGGTTACAAATAGCATTGTTCACTATAGTTACCCGGTTACAAATAGCATTGTTCACTATAGTTACCCGGTTACAAATAGCATTGTTCACTATAGTTACCCGGTTACAAATAACATTGTTCACTATAGTTACCCGGTTACAAATAGCATTGTTCACTGTAGTTACCCGGTTATAAATAGCATTGTTCACTGTAGTTACCCGGTTATAAATAGCATTGTTCACTATAGTTACCCGGTTACAAATAGCATTGTTCACTATAGTTACCCGGTTACAAATAGCATTGTTCACTATATTTACCCGGTTACAAATAGAATTCTTCACTATAGTTACCCGGTTACAAATAGCATTGTTCACTATAGTTACCCGGTTACAAATAGCATTGTTCACTATAGTTACCCGGTTTCAAATAGCATTGTTCAGAATAGTTACCCGGTTACAAATAGCATTGCTCACTATAGTTACCCGGTTACAAATAGCATTGCTCACTATAGTTAACTGGTTACAAATAGCATTGTTCACTATAGTCGCCCGGTTACAAATAGCATTGTTCAATATAGTTGCCCGGTTACAAATAGCATTGTTCACCAGAGTGGTGCAGTGACGAGTCCTAAAACCCGGAAGTGAGTTAGCATTTTACCACTACTGGTTCCCTCGTCTCAGATTCAATGGGATTTCTCTATAGGATTTTGGAAAATAGCTCAAAATAAGGTCTGTGGTTGACACAAATTTAAGAAACGGATCACATTTTGTTCTACAACATTGAATACATCAGCAGTGACCCGCTGGTGATTTTTGAGTTGTTCACGTATCTGAAAAATGATGGTTGTTAACAAGTGGCTGAATAGGACTACAGAAGTTGTCGAGCACGTTGTACGTCATTACACCGAACACATACACACTCCCGCTAAATTTGTTTGCCCTGTTCTGCTTGAAAGCAAGTACCTGCCTCCTGCAAACTGTTAAAACAAACGCTTCAACTTGTACAATTTTTAATCTGTATTTTTGAATACCGATCTTAAGTTGGCGTTACGCTGAAGCATACTTGCCAACCCTCCCGATTTTCGCGGAAGACTCCCAATTTCATTGCCCTCTCCCGGTTTCCTCCCGGGGTCATATTTCTCCCGCATTTCTCCCGATTTCTGACAAAATCTGATTTACTCAGGACTGTTTCCACTTGGACTTTAATACAGCTACACCATTGTTTGGTTTCCATGGTAGCGCGTGTCTTTAATAGCGCGCAACTGAAAGTCTGAGAGGGTGAGGAAGATATTCACAGTAAACAGAACAAGAATCGACAACTCGACCCTCTGCTCACTCCTCACCTGTAAAATACAGCTCCAGCCCACACATATGCTCCATGGTGCACTTACAACTATAATAAGCATGTTAATGTTAATCTAATACAGCTCCGGCCATCCAATAGCGCCCCCCGCGGAGGTTTTGGAAATGCTCCCGATTTCTGAGGTCTCGAGGTTGGCAAGTATGCGTTGAAGTCATGCGACCCGGCTGTAGTTCGTTTATAGCATTACATTTAGCTGCTGACGATTAGTTTTATGATTAGAAAAATATAAAATTAGGGTAGACATATGGATATTATCCGGCTGAACAAAACTTGTATTTATCAAACAGGTTAGTTTTCCAAGGACCTTATTTCGAGCTATTTTCCAAAATCCTATGGAGAAATCCCATTGCTTTTTTGTCTAAGCCAGGAACCCATGCGCAGCTTACTTCCAGGTAAATACGTCATCCCTGCACCAATCTATAGTTACCTGGTTACAAATAGCATTGTTCACTATAGTTACAAATAGCATTGTTCACTATAGGCACCTGGGTTTAAATAGCTTCTTTTTTTTTACTATATTCACCCGGGCGCAATAAGTATTTTCATTATAGTTACCTTAAATTATATAATAGTCCTTGGGGCCATTCTGTAAGAACATTTTCTTGATTATTCTTACAAGGTTTCAATTGTCAACGAGTATTTTCACAGGTTGGAATGAGTACTTTTACTGCAGAAGAGGATATGTGTACTTCCTCCAGCACTGGTAAACAGAGAGATAAAGCTGACCTGCCCACAGCAGCAGCACGGTGGTGACGATGAGCAGCTCTCCGGTCTGAAGGTGAGTCGTCATACCCAGCCCCTCCATCGCAGGTTCATCTGAGGACACACACAGGTTCACATTCACATGCTTTATCAACAAGGACAAAAAGAGGAGGGGAGCTTCAGAGATGGACTATAACAGCTAAAAAACAAACAATATAAATACAAATGGCCGTTAATACGAAGGAAATTATGCTGATGTAAATAAAAAAAGGAAAATGTAAAAGTGAGAGTTACAAGACAAAACTGTTTTCAGTCTGTATATTTATCTTAGCTAAGCCAACTGACGGTATCTTTAAATGTAAAGCATTCACTGGTATCAATCTTCTCATTCAATTCTCAGCCAGATCCTCAAAAAGCATCAAACTTTTGCTGTGAAAATGTGTTATTTCTTGTCCAGGTCAAGGGGATTGTTGTCATATTATTATTTTTTGTGTAATTAAGAGAGGGGAAGTATTTGATTGATTAAGGTGTTGTTTTTGGATGTTTAACTTTAACCGTTGATTATTTTATGTCTATTGTTAGAAATTAAAATCAATGTTTTGATGGCATAATGTGGCTTGTCTGGCAACAATGGTACAGGATACCTCACCTGATGGATCAGTAACTGTACAGTAACCAAGGCTCTGAAGGGACTCACTACTTTGAGCATGGAGTTAGCAGACAACAGTGGGATAGAGAAGAACCCCCTCGGGGGTTTCTTAGATGGTTGGCTGGGGAAGTACAAGGATTTCTTACTGAATGGACTGATGTCTGTCTCAGGTGTGATCGTGATATTGGCACTTTGTTGTTGTTGTTTCTCGACCTGCATCCGCACTTCAGCAAACCGACTGATTAATGCGGCCCTCAACCAGGAATACGCTAGGGGTCATTATCTCATGGGGGGACAGTTTCCAATGCTAGCAGAACAGGACGATCCACCCCCGTATACAGATGTTGATGAAAATGATTAGTTAGTTTAAATGATATGGATGTTCAGAGATGAAA